>NC_134720.1:10425757-10728787 GCF_049634645.1 Pelodiscus sinensis | reverse complement strand
CAGTTGGCCCAAGAAAAATCAACAGACTTGTGGTATAACTTTAGGCTAGTCATGTAATCTCTCTGTGCCATAGTTTTTATTTGTAAAATAGAAATACTAATACCTTTTTTCCCATCATTTCTCATGTGTAGACTGAGATTTTTTTTTTTTGAATCGGGGATTTCTCTTACACTAACTTTCAGTTTTAAGAGAAGAAGAGATTTCTTTGCTGTATATATCCCCCAATGTGTGCATCAGTACCCTTCGACACACCCCATTCACAGGCTCTGCATGAGGGATGTGTTTCTTCTTTGAATAGAAAGATGGGATTTTCTTTTATTTTGAATGTCATAAAATGTAACAAATCACACTTCATATTTTTACTTACCCAGTTCTGTCACTAGATTACACTTCCTTCCTTTGTTCTCAAATGTTTCCTTCATGGTTCTTGATTAATTTTTGATAATATCGAATGTTAAGTTATTTATTTAGAAAAAATAATTACAAAGATGTTTTCAGTGCCTGCTGTTTCTGGTCCTTAGACTGTGTGTTACACTGTTGCTGTTTCCTAGTATATTATTGTGATTAGATTGTCATCTAGTCTGCTATGGACAGTGTGGCATTGTTATGGGCTTTTCTAACTGTTTTCATTGCTGCAAGGGTGTTACTTAGTCTCTTGACTGCCACATGATCGAACAAGTAGTAAATAAAGGACTGTATTGATTGCAGTAGTGTTCATCTTGAAATGTGGT
The DNA here is from genome assembly GCF_049634645.1 of Pelodiscus sinensis. Classification (NCBI taxonomy): domain Eukaryota; kingdom Metazoa; phylum Chordata; order Testudines; family Trionychidae; genus Pelodiscus; species Pelodiscus sinensis. Next base: position 10,728,056 of record NC_134720.1, on the reverse strand, counting down.
GGTTAACATTTGCAACAAGTTATTTAAAAAAGTAAAATACTGGGCAAGTAGAACTTTAAGTGGTTAAAAGTGATGGGAGCAAATTTAATTTTTCATATTTTTATCCTCTGGTTAAAATTTGATGCAAGTTTTCACTGAAAACTGGAATAAAAATGGCTTTTCTGTATTTAAAAGTAGTTATACTCAGTTGATCAAATGCAAATCATTTAAACTACAGGCAGTCCCCGGGTTATGTCAATTCAACTTATGGCAGATCCCTAGTTACGAACGGGAGGGTGGGGGCACAGCTAGTGTGGGATGCCACCCCCACTGTCTCCACCTCCGGCGGTGCGGAGTTAGCGCCTCCCCCTCCCCAGGAGACCAGGGAGACGTGGAGCGGCTTCTCTCGCCGCGGAGGACGTGGGCGGCGGGACCGCCGAGATGCACCGCCTGACAGGCGGTTCAGCCAGCGCTGCCCCGAGCGCCATTTTACTGACAGCCATCTCCGAGGCGAAGGGCACGGGCGGAAAGTATCCAGCATGGGGAAAAGCTGGGCGAGAGCGGAGCGCAGCTTAGAAACTCCCTGCTCGCTGAGGCATGGGGCTCAGCACCCCGCTCTGAACTCCTGCCACCCCAGGCGAGTGACTCCCGAGCCTCCTCCCCTGCGCGGCCAGCAAGGGATTCGTGGGGAGGTGACCAGAGCACTGCGTGGGGTGGCAGCACGCCCGTCCCGCCTCGCTTTTTTTGTCAATGAGTCCCTGAATGAACCTGTCTAATCGCTGTGCCCGGCTAGCCGCTCGGGCGCTTTCTCCTCCCCAAGTGAATGAAATCCAATTAACGTGCAGTTGACTTGCCCTCCTTTCGCTGAGCACAACACACGGTCCCTGCTCTGGTGGGAAATCCTCTCCCTCTGGCCCCTGGCATGTGGCTCATCAGCCCCGGCTCCCCCTGCTTCTCGCAATGTGATTTCCCCTCCGCCACCGCGGCTCCGTCCTCTTGATGTGCTCAATGTCCCTTTGAATCAGCCCCGCACACCCCCAGCACCAGGCAGCTCCTCAATGGATACAAACACAGAATGTCTCAATGGATACATTCTCTCGCTCAGCCAATGAGGGCGCGCAGAAGGGGCTGTTGCTGTGACGACGGACCGGCTGGAACAGGTTGTGTTGATGAATTGTTAATGAGTTTTGGAGAAATGTTTGACTAGAGTTTCCCCTACAATATGTACCAGTTCCGACTTACATACAAATTCAACTTAAGAACAAACCTACAGTCCCTATCTTGTATGTAACCCGGGGACTGCCTGTAGTCCTTTGTAGATATTTAAATCTGTTTTGTTTATTTTATTACCAAAGTATCTAGGAGTCCTAGACATAGATGCTGAACAATTACAAGGGGACTTGAACAGATCGGACTTCCATGGTCCAGCACCCTTGGAAACTGACGGGTCTCAGATGAGGGATTTTGCCAGAGCAGGGGAGGTAATTTTTGGCTCCCTGCCACTAGCTTCTTCCTCTCCCCCCAGCTGTGGCCTTGCCCGCCAGCCTCTTGGCTGGCTTCCCACCTGCTGCATGTTCTGCTGGCCCTACTGGGCAGCCACCGCTTCCATGGTTCCTGCTCCACTGGGCTCCCTGCTGCTGGCCCTCTACTGGGACACTCAGTAACAGCTGTGATGGACCATGGATGTTGCCAGACCAGAGTCCCTGTTTAGAGCATTTCAACCTGTACATTGTTTCAGTACATCAGTTTGAGGTCAAGTATTGGGTGGTGATTGGGTACACAATATACTTTCAGATGTAGAAAACTGCTGAAAAATTCATATAAGATTAGCTTGTACCCTGATTTTGAGGCTGCTCAGGAGAATAAGTGCTACTAGACAGAAGTAAGGGGGTCAGGATTGGTCCTTTAGTTTTTGGATTATATTACTGTTACTTTTGTTGTGTCTTTCTAGCTTGACACATGGTCCTTCATTCTGACTCATGGTCCTTACGTTCAACTGAACTATTTGTAATTTTTAATGTTAGTAGATGAGGTACTGCATTATAGTTTGGTTTTCTTGTTTTGTTAATTTCAAATAATGGAACACCATCTTCTGACAGCTCCCTGTTTAAATTATGGAGTTCAGAAGAAAAGGGGAGTATTTTTAAAACAATGATTTAAATCAGCACGGTTACTCCCTGGGATAAACTGTTCAAATCTGTGCAGGAATTAGGGCCAGTATTGCAAAGCAGAAGTGAAAATCTTCTGTCATCTATCTAGCCAGTCTAAATGAGCTTGGTCACAACAACTAGGGATGATAAATATTGGTTAATTGAATAGTCAATTAACCTCATGAATTCCTATCAGTTAGTTGACTATTCTATAGTCCCGGGGGCGGGGGGAAGTGGTGTGATGGTTTGAGGCCAGCAGGTAGTGAATTCTGGTTTCATTCCCGAGGAACCCCCCTGCCACTCCACACTGCTGTCTCTGTATCAGAGGCAGTGGCACAGGGTGCCAAGTGGGAGCTGGTCTGCAAGGGGAGTCAATTTAAAAACCAGCTCCCCTCACTGACTAGCTGTCTGTCGCCCTATGCTGTTGCCTCTGATATAGAGGCAGTAGTGCGCAGTGGCCAGCAGCCCCTGTCTAGGAGGCGTCTAAGCTCCCAGACATGGTGTGAGCCGGGACTGTGCTGGGCTGCCTGCCTGCCTAGCTCCTAATACACTTTAAATGCAGAGCTGCAGCAGGGGTAGGTCCTGGACCTGTCTCAAGCCAGGGATGAGCCAGTCTGCTGCCAGCCTGCCAAAAAATTGATTGGTGGATGGGGGAAGGGAAATGCATCTAGTCTGTTAACCTTGTTTATCGGTTAATCGACTACACCATTACATCCGTAGTAACAACACCATGTACTTCAAAATAGTGTGATAAATGTACACAACATTATCCTAATATTAACATATGGTTTAAAACTTTTTTATCAAGTGTTAAAAGAAAATTTCCTTGAAAAATATCAATGTTCTCATTCTCATATTTAGCATTAGTTAACTGCTTCCCAAGTAATAACTTCATCCTGAAATATATATCTGAATGGCACTCTGAGGCCAAAAGGTGAACTGAGTCTCATATATGAAACAACAAAATACTACTTAAAAATCCCCTCTCATTTCACAAAATTGCACTTTGTGGGGAAAATATTTGTTGTCTAGTAAAATCACAAATTAAAACATGTAATTTATGAGCTATTCTGTTAGCAAATTGATCTTTAACTTGGTACTGAGCATAACCAGATTAAGTGCTGTCTTAATTACTGATAACTTGTTTTTACAATGACAGTGTAGACAAATGGTTTTCAGTTTAGGAGCCTAAAATAGCATTGTTTTCCTTTAGCTGAAATCTCTTAAATAGTTCCTATGGTTTTCTCTGCCATCCAGATGTTGTTCCGGCACAATTTCAGTTCCTAGATGTGAGGGGTTGATGGTTAGTCACCCACCATACATTATACAGTTTGGCCCATGACTCATACTCACAGCAGTCTCATGTTTGTGACCAGTACTGTTTTCAATATAAATACTTGCTCTCCCTTGACCTTTATGATGTTAGCTAGTTGCAGAACTAGAATCATGAATGGATATTGTTTCTAAAAGACACGAGTTTCACTAATGAACAAAATGTTAAGTAAATATCTCACAAAATGAGTGATTATTATGGCTTCCTGAAATGTTCTATTTAACATAGGTAATTTCTGGTTGTGACTAATAGGTTTCAGATTAAACCTGAAAGGCTTCTGATAATTTATATTGAATGTCAGAAATCCGAAACAAGGCTTTTTTTTTTTTTTTTTTTGCTGTATCTGTTTTCTTGCTTACAAAACATTTAGTAACATTATATCAGTCCTATATCTTTATTGAAGATCACTATTTGAATAGTGATCAGAGCATCAGAATGAGTTCCGTAACTACAAGCTAATCTATTTAATACATATAAAAAAGACCAGGGTGGGTGACAAAATATTTAGTTGATACATTTCCTGTTTCAAATTGAAATGCAGTGTATTCCTCCAATGTGGCAGATTAAACTTAATTTGCTTTGCTGCAGTATCTATGGGAGGACCAATGCCTTTCAATAGAAATTTCACTTCTTTTATGATGACCCCAGCAAGCAATATTTTAAACAGACTTAGGATGTAGGTGTAGAACAAAAATAACTTTGTTAGAATAAGGTTGCTTAAGTGAATTTCCTGTTGCTAAGAATTAGGGCAATTGCCAGTTACAGCAATAATGTGCCTCCGCAGATACAGTAGCAGTGAATGATGAGGGTGATCAAACAAATACTAGACAATTTACAATATTAAAAAAATAATAATTTAAAAACTTAATGCACAGGTTTTCATTTCCTTCAATTTTCATAGCTGTTATCACATTATATTAACAGAGCCCTGCAAATCCACTTTATATTCGTGGTATGCCGATATCCATGGCTCATTTTTGTGATATGGCTATAAATTTTGTGACTAGAACCCTGCAAATGTGTGGATATTTGCTTTATATTCATGGCTATCTGCATCCATGGATCACTTTTGCAGATGTGGATACAGATTACAGATGTTAATTATTGGGTATTTATGTAAATGTGTAACCACTGTGGGAGGGTAGGTGGCTCCCCACAAGCACTAGATCCCACCTGCCCCTCTCCCACTTTCGTTGATATGCACAGGGAGCTGGCTTGAAAACTGCTTCCTGCATGTACCAGTTAGGGATGAAATAGTGCAGTCAATAAACTGATAAGAAAACTGTATAGGTTAATGCTGCAGACTATACATTTCTTCTCTCCTCCCTCCTCCACAAGGAAATGTTTTAGCAGGTTGGCCAGTAGCCTTGCTGAGTTCCAGTTTGTACTGGGTCTGGGAACTCAGACCCGCCCCAGACAGGGTCTTCTGCCACCTCATGCTGCTGCCTCTGTATCAGAGGCTGCAGCACGGGGTGACAGGCAGCCAACTCATGAGGCAGAGAGCTCCTCGGGGGTACGGTCAGAGTGCACTGGCTACTGGCCCCACCCCTGGGGACTATAGAATAGTTGAGTAACCGATAAGAATTCATGAGGTTAATCAGCTGTTCAGTTAACTGATATTTAACATCCCTAGTACTGGCTACCACCTGCCTTCTCTCTTCATGTTGCTGTCTGTATTGGAGGCAGTGGGGGGAGGGGCAGGTGGCTCTGCTTTTAAGCTGGATCCTCCTGAGCATCTGTTCTCTCCTGCCCCTACCACTGCTGCCTCTCTCTGGGAGGAAGGGGCCAGGGGAGGTGGCTCTGTGGAAAGCTGGTGTGCACGGAGCGCTGGCTTAAAAGTTGGCTTTCCATGTGTGCTGGCTCCTCCCTGTCTCTCCCCCCCCCCCCCCCTGCTGTGCTGCTGCCTCTATGGGAGGCAGCAAGGGGGGTGGCAGGCTTAAAAGCTAATTCTAATACACTATGAAACTTGTTGCATGCAAATTCTTACCCTAAACAGTTATGCTTATCTCAGGTAAAATGCTTCAAGTCAGAGTTGATCTTTACTCTGGCCTGGACCTACAGCTTTTCAGAGTTGTTTTCAGGTTTCTTCATGTGTATCCTCTTAGGGTGGGCAGGAAATTTCAAAAGCCAGCTGAAGACACAGGCCTGATTGCTTTCCATTCTGTAAATAGACTCCCCCGCCCCCAGGATGGGAACCCTTTGTTTAGCACTCTCGTGCCCATGGAAAATTACCAGATTTAAGATGGATTCCAGTATCTGATGGCATGGTCACGTGTCTTTTTAGGATGAATCACATTTTGAGCTTACAGGAAAAATAAAACCATTCATGGGTTGTTGGCTTGAATACGGAGTCATTAAGTTTCTAAATTATAGCTGATGGCCCTCATTAACATGTTTAGAATTAAAAACAGATTCACACTTCGTATTCCTAACTTGACGTAAAAGAATGATATATGTACACAACTAGACTATAAAGATTCACCAGGTAGTAACTTTAAAAATGATGTGTTATAACCTGTTTTGCATACAACATTTTTCAGTTAGCTTCCGAAGAGGATTATGCATTACTTCTATATAGCATGGGCGGGGGGGCATAATAAGCACCATCTTCCAGCTTTCACCATGCATAACCAAAATCAAAATATATCTGCCTTCTTTGTAACATGCTTAATTTATTATAGGGCTTCTGCTCTCCAGTTAAGCTGTACAGCTTTAAGGGTCTTTTTGGAAGCAACATATTGGGCAACATCTGTGATGGGCCAGAATATTGTGTTCAATGTAGTCATACACTAATTTAGCTATGATAATAGATAAGCTTATGACACGTAATCTTGACTATTGTGGCTTCATTCCTAAATATACATGAGTTACATCTCCTGAAACCAGTTTGTACAAAACAGAGGCCATCTGCTCAGTAGAACAAGTTGCCATCAGCATAATTGTGAGTGCTCCACTGTCTGCAGTGATTCCTAGTTGATTCTCTATTCCCAGTTTAAAATCTATACCTAGAAACTACAGTGCTCCATAAGTTAGGCCCCAGCTACCAGAGAAAACTGTAATCTTTTTTTTTTTTTTTTTTTTTTTTTTTTTTTTTTTACAGCAGTTATCTCTCATGATTCATACATTCTCTTAGAACATACATAACTGTCAACTGATATGAGACTCATCATTGTAGGAGACAGAACTTTCACTGGATCAGGGTCTAGACTAGTTGCAAGAGGTAATGTGACTATAGCACTAACAAAATCCATATGTGCTATCGTCTAGCTTTGAAGTATCTTTTTAGATACCTAAACAATCAAACTTGTAAATAAATTTAAGCTCTGCAGCTTCCCTTTCAAGCTGGTTTTTGAAATTGGCTTGTAATAATATGGAAACTTTGGGATCCATTAATGAGTGCCCCGGCAAGTTAAAATGTTCCCTGAACACCAAGTACTTAAGAGTACTTAGAACCCTCTCTGTTAGCATCATTTAGCATGGAAACTCTTAATTGACTGTTCTTTTCCCCTTTCCTTTCCCTTCCCAATGTCTCTTTCTCTGCTATTTATTTGGAACTTGGACCTCTTAAACTCCATTCATCTAAAGAAGTGGGTTGTACCCACAAAAACTCTTGATACCATCTACATTTTTGTTTGTAGCTAAGGTGCTGCAGGACACCTCCATTGTGTTTTTAAGGTGTTCCCCCTCCACCCCCCATTACAGACGAACACTGCTACCCCTCTGAAACTCATTTACCAAAGGTAATTAAAACAAATTTATGAAGTCATTGGGAGGTGAACTACCTCCAGTTCAACAGGTTAATCATTAATATTTGGAGGATTTTCTTGCCATACTGTATTAGGAGAACATCACCAGACAGGCATTTAAATTGTTTAATTTAAGTAAAACAATAACAGTTTTGTTCTGTGAGATGGCTTATCTGTGGTTTTAGTCCCATTGTAGCTGTGCATCTGGGTACTGCCAAGTCCCTTAACTTAGTCTTCTCAGAGCTGAGTGGATCTCAGTGTCTATGTTGCCCTGCTAAGGCCTGTGACCCCAACTCTCTGCCATCACTGAGGAGACCAGACATTCTGACTCAGCAGGAGGGGTGCCCCAGAGGGCAGGTAGGTGGGTTCAGAGGTATTTTCAGCACACCAAGTGACAGTCTCAAGGAGATCTCTGTAACAGAACACAGAGAGCACAGGGTCTATTGCACATCTTACGTTGCAAAGAAACCCCCTTCCTTGTAGTAATCTAAAGTTACTGTTGTGATATTCTGACAGGTGTCCTGCTTCATTGATAATGATAACCATTCAGCTGTATATTTGGCCCTTCTATGTGTCTTGTCGTGGCTTGCACATGTAGCCAACATTGCAGACTCCGAGAGCCCCCCCCCCTCCGAGACCACAAAATCAGTCCAGATTTATTATCAAAGTACAATAATAGTTGTCAGACTCTGCTGAACTACTAAGCCTATATATCCCCTGACGATGTATCTCAGTTGACCTCTACGCCAGACAAAGATAATTCTCTTGGGATTAAATTTTTATACAGAGGTACAAATAAGTTGTACATGACTCCCAATGTAACAGGTTGCCATCCTCTGGTATTACCTGATTGTCACCCATTACCCTGTGCTTGGGGGGGTGGTGGTGGTGGTAGTTTAGACTGAGGTCAGCAACCTTTCTGAAGAGGTGTGCCAAGATTTAATCCTCCTGCCCTGGGCTGCGCCACCCTCCAAGAAAGGGAAAAGGGGCTCTCTCCACTGTACATCCAGCTTAGTCTCCTGCCCTGGGCTCCACAGCTTTTCCTTTGGGGGAGGGTAGGAACGGCACAAGTGCACTTCCCCAGAAGCTGGATGTGGCACAGAGTTTTGGGTCTCTCTTGTCACTCTTCCGCTGCAGGAAGCCAGTACTGGCTCCAATCTTGGGTTGCTGTGAGGGTTGCCAGCATGGGCTGGGGTCAGGGTGGCTTGGGGATGGGGTTCAGAAAAATGGGTGAGGTGGGGGCTTGTGGGTGACCCTGGGGTGTCCAGCCCTGCTGGGGGTAGGGTCCCATGGTGGTCTGGTCCATGGCACCCTCACCTTCCTGCCAGGGACCTAGGGGCCAGTGGGACTTTGGGACAGAGGGACCCCCCCCCACACACACACATTTTTCCTCTCCCATCAGCTGCCCCCCCCCCACTGCCACCCTGCCCTAGAGCTGCAGCCAATGCAGCACTTGCCCTCTAGTGCAAAAGGTTTCAATGTTTTCTTTATGGTAGGGGTGGGCCATTGACTCAGAAAAAATCAGTTGGGGACCGCACAAGTAAAAAGCAAAACCAAAAAAACCCCACCACCTATTCCAAACCCCTCCAACCCTCTGAGCCTGACCCCATAACACCCCAGTCCCCAATTCCCCCATTATCTTCTTGCCCCCACTTCCGTTGCCCCCTGGTCCCCACTCTCCCACCCTTCCCCAGGGAGGAGTCCTGGCTCTGTGTGGGGTCCCTGTGCAGCCTGATAGAAGTGGGTGGGGAGCTGAGGTGGTTCTCAGGGCACTGGGGGTGGACTCATCCACCCCATTGGTTCCTTTTCACCCAGCCCCCCCTGCTGCCTCATCACCCCCCAGTCCTCGACACCCCAGATACCACACGAGGTGGGCAGGGGGGTGGCAGCTGCTTAGAGATGGTACCAGCCATGCTGTGGGGGCAGGGCAGCCTGTTCCTATCCCTCCTTCTGCAGGGCTCTGCATGCCAGCAGGGCTGGGGCAAGTGGAGCAGCAGCAGTGCACATGTTGGGGCGGCACCTCAATCCCATGGCTCTGCACAGGATCCTTGTGCTGTCCAGTGGAAGCTCTCAAGTGCACTGGGGACAGATTTCACCACCCCATTGCTTCCTTTTCCCTGTGCTCCCCCTTATACTGGTGGGGTTGGGGTGGGTAGAGGAGCAGCAGCAGTACGGGGGCAAGGCTTCAATCGTGTGTGTGTGTGTGTGTGTGTGTGTGTGCACGCGCGCGCATGGGGTGGGGGACGGCAGCGGGTATTCCGGCTCTGTGCAGGGTCTCTGTGCTGCCTGGTGGAGGCAGATAGGGAGCCAAGGCAGCTCTCAGGGATACCAGGGGCGGACGCGAGTGGGGAGTTGCATCTGGTTGGGGCTGTCTTTATCTCCCCCCTCTCCTGTGTGCCTAGAAGCCAGAGCTGGTGCTGGGAGGGGAGGGGGCAGAATCGAGTTCCCACAGCGGACTGCATGTGCCACTCAAAATTGGCTTGCATGCCACATGTTGCCAACCCCCAGTTTAGACCCTGTCCTGAACTGGTTGGAATGTCTGTTATTTGTGAGGAGCCTGGTAGTACGAAGATGATTCTTCATGAGATGTTCTGTTATGACCCCTCTGGAATATGTTTGACCTGTGCTTAGTACCTCTTAGGCATGATTGTTTCTGCAATATCAGCTTTGTTCTTGTCAACTTCTGTGAGCAGCATCCACCTCTTGCTCACAGTTTGAATTTCATCATCACATCAACAACCACCATGGGCTTAACGCCCGTTGGTGTCCAATGCTTCCCTATTTCCTTCCACCTTTCCCTGTCCAATGCAGAGTGGCTTAATTTCTGTAGACTAGCTCCACACCAATCTATTATATTATCTACCCATTTTCTGTGGGGTATGCCTCTCGTGTTCGGACTATCCATTATGCTGAATACCAAGGCTTTGACTTTTTGCTTGTCGTTCATTTTGCAGACATGCCCGAATAGCTGTAACTTCCGTTGTATAACCTTCTGCAGTAGGTTCTCTTTCGGCTGTATCTTCCTATATAATTCCTTGTTGGTGACCACCTGCATCCATCCTATTTTCAGGATCTTTCTATAACAACTCTTCTCAAATACCAATATTCTTCTCTTCGAATCTTTCGTTATCACCTGTGTCTCACATCTGTACAACATGCTGCTGAATACACACGTTTTCAAGATGCTTAGCTTCGTTCTTAAGCTACTCTCTTTGCTTTTCCAGATCTTATCCATCGCCTTCAAACTTGCTCTTGTTTTTGCTATTCTAGTCACTATTTCCTTCTTACAGTCTAGATCATACGTCATGTTGCACAGTTTGAATTTGCTTTATATTTAAAAAAGCCTAGGCCTTGGGCCTTACACCAGGCCAGTGCTTATGCTTTGGGCCTTCATCTTATTACAGAGACATTTTGTTTCTGGCTTGCTGATTCATTTACTTCCCTAATTTTGTCTTCCAATAAATGAGGCCTCGCCCATGTCCAATTACTCATGTCGAGCCAGGCTTACAGTTCTACGGGTGCTGTTTACATTGACTCTAAACCACACTTCTTCCATTACTGCCTGTGAGACACCTGTGTGGAAAACAGTCCTGCAAAAACTTGAAGAAAAATTGGCTACTTCCCTGTGCTGCAACATACTTTTTGAGATCTGGGTGCAGATCTATATTCCGGGATCTACCCTTTAGTCCCTTTGCAGTGGAGGGTGGATCATGGATTTCAGTGCAAAAGAATTGAAGAGGGTTGGAGCAGCATTACCCTTAAATAGGGTTGCCAGGTGTCTGGTATTGTACCGGACAGTCGGGTATTTGTGCTCTCTGTCCAGTTAAAAAAAAATCAGAAAATATCGGACATGTGCAGTGTCCCATATTTTCTGATTTTTTCCGGCTGTACCCCGGACGGAAGCCTGGCATGGGTTGGAGAGTGGCTGGGAGTCCCAGCTGGGAGGTGGGACCGCAGCTGCCATCGGGATCCCTCAACTGGTTGAGTGTGAGGAGGAGTAGGGGAAGCCTCCTCCTCACTTGTGCGTTGCCAGGAGCCTGCGCGGGACAGGCAGCAAGTGCTGAGGTCAGTCCTGCTCCCCTCCGGCCAATTTGCTCACCCTCCCCCTTCCCGGCCATCTGGTTCTCCCCCACTTCCCCTCCTGATCGGCCTCGGCCAGCCCCATGCACTGCCCCCGCCAGCTCTGCTTCCCGCTCCCGGCCACCCTCGTGGCCCCCGATACCTGCCCCAGCTGTGCTTCCTGCCCTGCCCCCTTCCAGCCGGTCCCCCCCCCCCCTTGATATCCACGTTCCAGCTCCATTCCACCCCCCCCAACCAGCCCTGCTTCCCGTTGGCCGCTCCCCCCCCCCCGTTAGCTGTTTCCAGGCCCCCCCCCCTTTCTGGCTAGCACCGCTACCTTCCTGTTCAGGGTTTGTTTTTTGTAAACGCTAGCAGTGATCCAGGTTGTGTGGTGTGTGAGTTTTGGGGGGGGGGGAGGGATCAACAAATGTTTTTTCCTGGCGGGTTTTTTTTGGGTGGGGGGTGTTCGGGTTTTTTTTTTTTTTTTTTTTTTTTTTTTTTTTAAACCCATATGGCAACCATACCCTTAAATAGCCTCTGGGAGAGCCCTGGAGTGAGTGAGTGAGTGGGGTGGGGAGCCATAAAGGGCTGAACAGTTTTCTGGCTTCAGCATGCTAGTCATGCGCACGCATGAGTGGAACAGATATCTGCTTCTGTATCTCAAAGGTGTTTTACTGTTTTTTGAATTTATGTGAGAGTATTGACTGTTGCTATGAAATGAACTGTCAGCCATTTAACTAGAAAAACTTAATCCGCTAATAGTCTTGCAGTCATTTACTTTTTTTCAGTTACAGACTACCGCTCTGGAGCCATTTAACGAGTTAATACAAGAGTCACTCAAGTATTTATATAGCATAGTGATTGGACTTCCTAGCTGAATTATAGATGTTTCTAAAACTAATATGCTATAGGATTAAAATCTTAAAGTATAAACACATTTGTCTTTGGGCATTATCTAGTGTGTACTTGAATACAACAGGTCATAAAGATATTCCCAAATGCTATACTTGGATAAAGAAGCGGTCAGTGAATTGCACAAGCAGTGCCTCCTGCATATAAAGCTATAATTAAAAATCACATATAACTTCGGGATATTTATGAAGTCCGACACCTAGTATAACTATTTGTCAGCAATTTGATTATATGGCTGGTAGAATATGCCACATTCTAATCTCCTGCATCTGGATATACCCATATGTATAGGTACCTTAATTTCCATGGGACATTTTTCTGGTCATAATATTCACATTTTTCAGTAATCCTCTGACCTAAATCTATGGTAAACTAGTAAGCACTGGAATAGTTAGCATTTTGATTCTATTGCAGTTGCTGCATTTTGTTTTTAATTCCTCTTGAGCATGCTGCTCTTGCACATAGCCCTTCTGTAGCTCCAGAAGGAGTAGCCAGCTGAATAAAACTGATACCTTTAGAAGTTGAAACTCCACTTATGTTGCTGATGTAGTAGAAGTGTTTATTGGTGAAATAACATGTCTGATCCCAAAGTAGAGTGGAAATGAGGAGAAAGGAAAGAAGGATAAAAACAGAAGAGATGTACTAGCAATCTAATCACTGGACAGAATGGGATAAAAATTTGGAATGCTACAAAGGCAGCTTGTTTTGTCTATGAAGGAATACTTTATTTTGCACTCCTGTAACCTTGCCTGCCCTATAGTAAATGGAGCAGAGTTGGGATGTGGAGGGAGCATAGTCTAGTCCTTCTCAGTTGGAGGATACTGTTGAATGCAGGGATGCTTTTGAGGAGGATAAACATGGAAGTGTGTAGGTGGAGGCTGGGGTGGTGGAAAGATAGAACTTGGGGGAAGAAAAGAACTGGTGAATAGTTCAGAGTGCGATTGTGACTCAATACAAAACTGGGGAAGTCAAGCAGAACTCAGGGTGTGTCTACACTGCACCATTATTTTGAGATACTTGCATTGTTATTTCGAAATAATGCTAGTTGTCTACACAGCCATTCTGTTTCAGAATAATTTTCAAATAATGTACAGCTTATTCTGAAATCTATAAATCTCATTCTCCTAGGAGTAACACCTATTCTGAAATAGCTATTTCAAAATAAGGCACGTGTAGATGCTTCACTGCTGGTATTTTGAAATTGGCTCTGGTGAGGGGCTTTCTAAGTTATTCCTCCACAGTGCTTCCTGGGGCAGGATAGCATGTCTACATTAGGGAAGCCTGCCTTGGACTAATTTTGAGGCTTGCCTGCAATGTAGATGTGCTATTCAAAATAAACTATTCCGGAATAGCTTATTTTGAAATAAGCGTGCAGTGTAGATGTACCTTAAGTGAATTAGCTCATGTTGGTATTGAGTTTCTTTTGTCTAATCAGTGCGATTAGATGTAGTACTTAGCTGGATTCATAGCAAATGAGAACTGTCATCCTCCCAAAGGAATAGAATAAGGCTTTAGTTGTTGATTAAAAATTGCCTTTTGGTGAAAAAACAGTGAGTGCATACACAAGGCAATGTGGCTTTATTGAGGAAAAATGCCCAGTTGCAGCATTCCACACCTACAAAAGGCTTTTTTCTTCTACTCCATTTATTGTTGGCAAAGAGCCATGACAGATACTGCAGTTTCTTTTCTTGACAGAATTGGCTTCTGCCAGTATCCACACTCTGCTCCGTGTTTTTATCTCTGCTGCCCTGCAGCACCAAGAAATATCTGACAATTTAAGTAAGCTGCTCCATTTGGGGAGCAAAGAGCAAGTTCCTGGAGTATTGCTGTTCTGCCATTTTCCCTTGGAACACAGTGACAGGTAGACTGCTGCTGCAGAGGGTGGGGGACAGGGTCTTGTGCCACTTTGACATTTCTCAACATGGACCACTCACAGCTGATGAGGCAGTGAGAAAAATCATAGGGAATACCAAGATGCACAGGGATCAGCTCTGACTTTCCACAACACTGCTCTGTGGGATGCATATCTACAGTGCAATGCTCACACCGTGGATGATGGTGCCCCTGATGTTAACATGATCTGTCCACAGAGTGAGCAAGTGTGAATACCCTCTGGCAATTTTTGGGTGTCAATGTAATTTTTAATCAACAAAACTTGGTATAAATAAAGGCTAGGGGATTCCTGTCCTGAGACAAATGTGATATTAAACCCAAATAAGGAGTTTTACAGACTTATAAATAGGGATGTGAAGCACTAGTCGACTATCCTATAAGCAAATGCTTATTAGATAATTGACAGGATAGTCGACTAGTTGCTTCCTCCCCAGGCAGCAAGGGAGGGTGGAGAAGAGGGGAATACTTGAAAGCAGTAGCGCCGCACCAGCTGACCCTAGGCTCCATGCTGGACTGCTGCTTTGAAATGCTGTGTGGAGCCTGGGATCAGTTGGGACTCCCCATCTGGTCCCAGGCTCTGCGTGGAACTTCCGCTTTGAAATGCGTGGGGAACCCAACGTCGGGCTTCTTGTGGCATTTCCAAGTGTCAGCGACACACGGAGTCTGGGGTCACTGTGGGAGTACCCAGCTGGCTCCGGGCTTCTGCGCTTTCACCTTTGAAGTGTAACAGCCCTACAGCTGTTGCTACATTTCAAAGGCAGAAGTGCCCTATCGACTAATCAAATAGTCAATGAAAAAATGCATTGCCTATTCGATTAGTCAGTTATCCGATACTTAATATCCTTACTTATAAACATGTTGCTTTTATAATCCTTAATCACACCATTTAAAATCACCACATTGTGTGTAGGTAGCAGTAGGTGTAAGCTTCATAAATCTATAAATACTTTTTATGACAGATGTGCTTTCTGTGTCTTTCTGTCTGGGTCTCTCTCAAATAATATATATCTATATATATATATATAATATAATATTCATTCCTGAACTTTGTACATTGCGCATTATACAAGCTTAGGAAATGTTGAAAATGGATGTGTTTTGGGGATTTCATTTAATTTAACTTGGAATGTGTTATTTTGTTATGTTTTAAGATATCTGTAAATGACCGCTTAAGCTTGGATTTTAAATGTCACACTTTTTCTTCTAGCTTTGGATATAGTGTTAATCAAATCCAGAAAATATTTCAATTTATATATTTCTTTATATGCAATTCCAAAGTAATGTTTTCTTACCCCAGTAATGCCGCAGTTCCTCAATACTTTGGTTAGGAAAACAATTAAATATTTCATACTTGAGCTTTTATTCATATCACATATGATACTATGAATGTAATTTATTTCTTAATCTGTATACATTTTAATGTGAACACCACATTCAATTATATATATTAATTTCTGTTTGATTTGATAGCTCAAAGAGCACATTCTCAGTAATATTTAGAGGCAATGTAGTTCATTACCATAGATGTTCACAACTATCTAGAATAGATTAGAATTAATTGAGATTTAAATATTGCAGACACACATAAACATTTGGTTTTTCCTGATAATAGAATTCAGTAGAAAACACATTTGGTTAAAATATACATGCCACCTTAGATTACTGAATCAGATTTGATTGGTCCATTTTCCTATTCATGGTATTTTTAATTATTTCTAGTCTGTACTAGTTTTTGACCACTAAAACAGATTATTAGGTAGGTACATTTAATGAAAATGTGTATATATAAATAACCATAGTTAGTAAGTTTAACCCAGATTCTGCAACCACACAGAAGTACTTTTTATTCACTTGTGTAGTCCTTTTGAGCTCAGTAGGAGTACCTGCCTACAAAGTTGATCAACTGTATATATTTGTAGTATCGGCTATCTCAGGTTCCAGTCTTGCAATCTGATCTGTGCAAGTAAAGCACTACAAAATCTCAGAAGAATTTAAAATGCCTATAAAATGCTAAATTTTACTGAATTTTGTTTTTCCCTAGGGCCATATGGTTATGATATTCATGTTCAATAATGCCTCCTGCAATGGCAGACATCCTTGACATCTGGGCAGTAGATTCACAGATAGGAGCTGATGGCTTAATCTCTGTGGACTTCCTGCTTCCCACTGGAACCTACATCAACCTGGATGTCCCTCGAGATGCCACCATATCCCATATTAAACAGGTTGGCTTGCTATTTAAAATGAGCTCCGTCACTGATTTTGAGAAGCACTTTGTATACAAAATGTTATTTAAGTCTCATAAGCTTCTTGAAACGTGTTTGTCTATTGAACCCAGATTCATCTTTAGAAAAAGAATAAAATGTGAACTGATGCAATGTCTTACCTAGACTATAGCCAACATGAAACAATAGCTCCAAGTAGTGTGAACTGCTCCCATTGCCTCTGAAATCTAATGATGACAATTTAAATTTCATCATTAACTATTTCACTGCTGATTTATTTTAGATCAAAATCTAACCGTGTCCATCTCACAACCAAAATCTTCCTGTGTTTTCTCAACATTGCACAAAGAATTAGAATTAAATATTCAAATAACACACGCGCTATTGCACTGAAGAATATATTTAATTCAAAATGGAGGATTTTTATGATTCGTACATCTGGAGTTACACTGTGGACTTCATTAGAGTAACTCAAGGTATACATTGCTAAAACAAAAGGAAAAACTATGTAGCACTTTAAAGACTAACAAGATGGTTTAATAGGTGATGAGTAATAGTAATAAAGAGCCATGTTAGTCTGATCTTGCTAAAACAAAAGAAAAAACTAACACGGCTACCTCTCTATTACTATTCTATTCTCCCCCTCCCTCCCTCTCCCTAAACCCACCTTCTGTACTAAATCTGATTTGTCAGTTTAATAATGTGTTCACCTTTTTCATTGTATTCCTTTGGTATATATGGTCATGCCAATTCTCTTCCAGAATATAATCTGAAGAAGTGGGTCTGGCCCACAAATGCTCATCACCGATTAAACCATCTTGTTAGTCTTTAAAGTGCTACATAGTTTTTCCTTTTTGTTTTAGCAAGTTCAGGCTAACACAGCTAGCTCTCTATTACTCTTCAAGATATACATTGGTGAGACTAAACAGAATTTGTCTTGTGGAGCTTTGCACAGAGTTTTGTTCTAGTTTACTGTGGCCTATACCAGGCTTTGACTATCAAGAGGGTAAGTACTTTTGTAAAAGTAATTTAGTTAATTAACAAAACAATTTATTTTTCATTCAGCATATATTTTGAGGCACACATGGGATGTACAGTATAGAAACTTTGAGCTGGATCTCTAATGCAATCATGTGGCTTGCTGTGGCTTTGGAAAATGGAATAGTGCTTTTAGGTGTGTACAGTTGTTGGTTCAGTAAAGTGTTAATTGTAAATATAACTTTAAGAGATACAGCTAAATTTTAAAAATTCTGTTTTCTTAACTGTTGTGGAAAACTACACTTAACCTATTTTGCTTACAGCAATATTAAGGAAAATGTTTTCCAATTGCTTCAGTTTTTCAGGCATCAACATTTTTTGCATACCCATATTCAGTTTCCTTTGTAGTGACTTATTTTGCTCTTTGTGTTATAGAACAAAACAAACATTAAGTTTAATTGTAGATAAATATGATTGTAAAATGCCAGCTTTTCTGGAGAACTCAAAGCCTGGTGTAGTGTCTGATTAGTATTTTAACTGTTTTTTAAATTGACAGTATTTGCACTTAGACAAGATAGGTGAGGTAATGCCTTTTATTGGATCAACTCCATATGTTCAAAAGCTTAGTTTTCACAACAGAAGTTGGTCTAGGGAGAGATAACTACCTTGCTCACCTTGTCTCTCTGTAGTATCCTGGGACCAATATGGCTACAGTACTTCATACACTATTTCCATATGACCGTATCCTTTTCATAGAATCCTAGAATACTAGGACTGGAAGGGACCTTGAGAGGTCATAGTCCAGTCCCCTGCCCTCATGGCAGGACCAAATACTGCCTAGACCAGGGGTGTCCAAACTTTTTTCAAAGAGGGCCAGATTTGAAGAAGTGAACATGCGTGAGGGCCGTCCCCGCACTCTCAGCCCCAGACCTCACTGCGGCCCGGGGGTAGGGCGAACCCGCAGCCGAGCGGGGGAGCGGGGCTGCGGACGTGCCCTACAGGGCAGGCTCTAGGACCGCGGAGGCCATGGGCGGCGGCCGGAAGCGGCACGCTGGGCGCGCCAGTTCAAAAGCGCGCCGGGGAGCCAGGAGAGGGGGAGGAAGCGGGGGCCGTATTAAATCGGAACACAGGCCGCAATTGGCCCGCGGGCCGGACTTTGGACATGCCTGGTCTAGACCATCCCTGATAGACATTTATCTAACCTACTCTTAAATATCTCCACAGATGGAAATTCAACAACCTCCCTGGGCAATTTATTCCAGTGTTTGACTACCCTGACAGTTAGGAACTTCTTCCTAATGTCCAACCTAAACCTCCCTTGCTGCAGTTTAAGCCCATTGCTTCTTGTTCTATTCCCAGAGGCCAAGATAAACAAGTTTTCTCCCTCTTCCTTAAGGTCCCTGGGTTCCATTATGTTTGCCAGTAGTAATAACTTCTGGAGGATTGTTAGAAGTGCCTTATTTTGTGCATCAGTGTAAAGAGAGTGAAAACTTTGACTCATTAAATGAGTTTAATGCTCTCTCCCTTCTTCCCCCTCCCCACCCTCAGTAACGAAATTGGAACATCCTTGCCCATGTGTTCTAGCAATACCTGGTTTTAATGTTCCTGTAATGTTTGTACCAAAGAGGACTTGTACCTTTACTTTGGGATGTATCATTGCTTTTTTATTTTTCAAATAGATGATATATTTATGCCAGACATTCATTCAAAAGGCTGAAAATAATTAAAATATGATTCTCAACATTCCTAGATATTTTTGTCATTTAAATTGAAGCAATGGTCTGCTTTCATTTAACTAGTAGTAGATTGAATACATGGGAGGGAAGTAGGCACAAAACCAGTCTTCTGCATATTTAAACTCTGGTCATAAAATGGATTTGTAAGAGACCTCTTTGCTGATATCCTTACTTGGGTACTATTCTGTGCTTTTATTAAAGTATAGTATCCCTTATTCCTGTATTGGTAAGTAACCGCTTTCAGACTCTCTCCATAGGCACTGCGGTGGAAAATGCTTTGGCAGGGACCTCTCAGGGAAGAAATTAGAAGGGACCACCATCTACCAAAGGGCCTGGGATGTGTAGTCCTAGGATGGGCGTTCCACGACCACTCTCCCCCTCCCCCCCAAAAAGATGACAGGTGGTGGTGGTGGTCTGGGACTCATTCCTAAGAGGGAATGAGTCATCCATCTGCCATCCAGATCTGCAAACTCGAGAAGAGTGCTGCTTACTGGGAGCTCACATTCAGGATGTGACTGAGAGACTTCTAAAACTGATGAACCTTCGGATTGCTACCCCTTCCTGCTTCTCCATATGGGAACTAACGATACTGCCAAGAATGACCTTCAGCGGGTCACTGCAGATTATGTAGCACTGGGAAGAAGGATCAAGGAATTTGAAGTGCAAGTGGTGTTCTCATTCATCCTTCCGGTTGAAGGAAAAGGTCCGGGTGGGAATTGTCGAATTGAGGAAGTAAATGCATAGTTGCGCAGGTGGTGTCGGAGTGAGGGCTTTGGTTTCTTCGACCACGGGACTCTATTCTGGGCACAAGGATTGGTAGGAAGAGATGGGATCCACCTAATGAAGAGAGGAAGGAGCATTTTCGCGGGCAGGCTTGCAAGCCTAGTGAGGAGGGCATTAAGCTAGGTTGGTTGGGGGATGGTGACCAAAGCCCTGAGGTAAGTGAGGTAGGCGGATACTGGGAAGAAACTCAAGGAGGAACGAGCAACAAGGGAGGACCCATGATTCGGATGGAGAAGATAAGGCAATCAACCGGTTATTGCAAGTGTTTGTGCACAAATGAGAGAAGTCTGGGAAATAAACAGGAAGAATTAGAAGCCCTGGCCCAGTCAAAGAAGTATGATTTGATTGGAATAATGGAGACTTGGTGGGATGATTTGCATGACCGGAGCACTGTTATAGAAGGGTATAAACTGTTCAGGAAGAACAGGTGGGGGAGAAAAGGAGGAGAAGGAATTGCATTGTATATTTGAATGAAATGTAGTAAGTTCGTAATGCAAAATTGAAGTAACTAACAAGTATTTTTGCTATCAGCTAGGAATGTATCAGTTTGAAGTGAGAGAGGAGGAGAGATTTTATTGTATTGGTTGATCAGAAGACTGAGAGCCACCGATGTGATGCAACTATGATAAAAGATTAATGCAATTCTATGACGTATCAGGGGAGGTAGAAACCGAAGTGTTACTACCATTATAGAATGAATGGTCCTGCAGCACCTTAGAGACTAGCAAAAAATGCAGATGAGCTTTCATGGGCACAATTCACTTCTTCAGATGAATGGAGCAAGGAGTCCAGAGCTACAAATTAATAGCAGAAAAAGAGGGAATGGGGTTGGAAAGAGAAGAGGAAAAAATCTTGTCCGAGTGTCCATGCTAAATGAAACTAATAGGGTGGGCTGTAAGTGCCTGATACCCTAATGACATCAAAAGTTAAGTGTTACCCACTTTTCTTAGATCTTAACTCAGAAATCCTTTCCTAGTTGATACTTGTTAAATTCTCTTAGATTTTAGTGATAGTTTAAAAAAATGCTTCTGTAGACAAGTGGTTAAGAGGACATTCCAGTTCCATGCAAGCAGCACTGCTGTTTAGGACATGCCTGGTTTGCCTGGATTCAAAAAAGTGTATGGGCTGCAGGCTATCCATTTCAGTCAGACACGATTGGTACGTCTGCTATCTCAGGGAAGAGCACCCCTCAGAGCACTGTTCTCATTGTCAGAAACTGATAGCTTGCTCCGGAAGATGGATAGAATTACAATTAAAAATGCTCCAGCTGGAGAGAGAGGCTCTGTTGGCTTCTGTTCTCCTAAGCCATCGACCCCTCCCAGACAGAAATCACTTGGGACAGGATCAGAGCCCAAAGGACTAGGATAATACTCACCCAAAGAAAAGGTCCTATTTTTCCTCAGGGATTGACACTGCCCTGAGGAAGTGCCCCCTCCATAAAAATGCTTCACTCCCACCCCCCGGCGCACAGGATCAGAGCCCAAAGGACTAGCATAATACTCACCCAAAGAAAAGGTCCTATTTTTCCTCAGGGATTGACACTGCCCTGAGGAAGTGCCCCCTCCATAAAAATGCTTCACTCCCACCCCCGGCGCACAAGGGATCAGACAACGAAAGAAGCCGCAACGCAAAGCGCACACAACATGCTTCAGCTAAGGCACTGACAGAGGTGAAGTGCAAAGCCTCTTTGTCAGTATCAGCTGATGCGTCCTCAGCACCAGCCACAGCTCGGAATAAACAGCACCCGCAAGTGGCACCGAGTGCGAGTACTTCATATGAGGCAGCACTGCCAAAGCACTCAGCCCTGACCTCGCGCACACACAGCAGCTGGCATTCCAATTAACTACACACTCCACATACCTTGCAGCCCCCATTACTACCTCCTCCTCCACTGATATCCCACTTTACATTGGCAGCAGAGCTTTCTGTAAACTTGGTACCAGGGACTCCTCTATTCAGCACCGATGGTACCCTGAACACCTCAAGGTGTACTCTATTCAGCACCGATGGTACCCTGAACACCTCAAGGTGTACTCTATTCAGCACCGATGGTACCCTGAACACCTCAAGGTGTACTTGCTCATCTACTCTGGCCACTTCAGATGCTGTAATGTTTAGCGAGGATGAGGTGTCCAATTGAGCACACTTACCATGACACTCCTTCCCTAAGCCTCAACAAATGCAACAGTGTCAGCCTCAACGGTGGTTTCCACCACCTATTTTGCCTAACTGGCCGTATGGGGACACATGCATGGTTTATAGACCACAGCAGATGAAACAGCCACAACAGCTATCCCTGTCGCCCTCAAAGGAGCAGAATTCCTGTTCTCTCACCTGACACCAAACTCCCTTGTAGTGGAAGCTGTGAATCAAAGAGGGAAGCAACAAATTACATATACCATTCCCTACAACAGGAATTGGAGAGGCTGGATGCAGTGGGGGAAAAGGCATACTCATCAGCAAGCCTTCAGATTAGAATAGCCAATAACATCACATTCCTAGCAAAACATACACACCACATTTTTGATCAACCAACATCTTTTATTGAGTCCCTTCTAAACAACAAAAAAGAACAGTTAACGTTTGATTTAAACGAGGGCATACTAATAGCTTCAACAGCCCTATAGGCCGTGCTAGACACAGCAGCCAGATCAGCCTCGACAGTGGTAATGCTCTTGGCACCAGTGTGTGTGCCACCATTACCCTAGTCAGTGCTGCCCTTACTCAGTGACAAGTTTGTCAGTGGTCAGGAGGAAGTAATTTCTCTGGCCTTTCACTATCACATACAAGGATTCTCCCCAGTTCCATCAAGCCAACCCATAATTGTGGTAAACCCCATCATGAATACTTGCCCCCACACTCTGCCTTATTGCAAAAACACACACATACACAGCCATCCAGTGGGTCTCAGGGCAAGTCCACCAGATAGTGTCCTATAGCTTGGCTGTCCAGAGCCCTGAGCCAAGGCAGAAGGAAGCTTTTTCAGAACAGGAAGGAGGACTTGTAGGGGAAACTACCCCTCCAGCAAACTTCCTTATCCCCACCAGATGAGGCTTTACTGCCCCTCATCACTAAGGTGGTGATTTTTAAGAACCTTGTGGATCTTGCTAAGAGGGTGGCTGATGAGCTGCAGATTCCTCTTTAGGGGATGGCAGATTCAAATCACAAGTTGGGGGATATTCTGCACATGTCTCTCATCCAGAATTGCTGTCTCAATTAATGAGGTGATTCTGGGTACGTCTAGACTACATGCCTCTGGCGATGATCAGCTGTTTGTCGGCTCAGCGCGGCAGCCATGCAAATTTAAATGAAGCGGCGATTATTTAAATGGCCGCTTCATTTTACTATGTCCGGCAGCCTAATCTACATGCCTCTGTCGCCAGAGGCATGTAGTCTAGACGTACCCTCTAGGTCTTACCAAAGTCATCCTACAGATGACTCCATCACATCAACCAACAAGAGAACCAACTTCCCCCAATAAACAAACCCCCCACTAACAAAAAAAACCCCGCTAGGTCCCTTCCAAAGTGGCAGGCTTCCTGTTTCAGCATCTGCAATCCAATACCATCGTACGGGATGTGGTTAATACGTGAAGCAAAGAACATAATGCCACCTAGATCCCATATGATCTAGTTTAGCAGGATGGAATACTTATTGGTGATATAACTGTTTAGAATTGCGAATCACCAGATTGTTATGGCCAAGTATGATTTTATTAATTATGGGAAACGGAGGGTTTCTGGAACATTTATTAGTGTCCCAAAAGTAGCAGTTTCATGCCATCCTTAAACAGGACCTGTTCATAACCAGACTGGTGCTAGAGACAGCACTGTGTGTAGCTGATACAGGTTCCCACCCAGTCTTCATGACGGTGGTACTGAGGTGGGTTTCTTGACTATCCCTTTTTGGATTGCCCAGGAGATGCAGAAGACGTGCAGTTTGAAGGGCCCACCCTCTTTGCAGAGAAGACAAATTATTCTCTCCGCATCGTGAAGGATTCCTGGACCACATTATGATTCCTATACAAGTTCCTGTTGAAAATTTAACAAGATAAAAGAAGTTGTTTTGATTGCCCTTTTGGTCAAGGCAAGTCTAACTCCCTTACCTGAGACAGATGGTAATATACCCATTCCTGAGCTGATCCTTCACCCAACCTTTAACTTCAGCCTGAAGTCTTAAATGAGTTTTCAGGGCTTTGACTAGATCTTCCTTTGGGTCTATGGCAATTTGCTTTCTCTAACTTGTGACCAGGAAAATAGCATTTCTAATTGTACCTCAGCTAGGTATACAAGAGAAACAGTGGTCCTTACAGTACACCCATCATTCATAGCCTCTTTTAAAAACAAAGTAAGGCCATATCTCCAGTTTCTCCTGACTTTCTCTACATTTTCCATATAAATCAACAGATCTCTCTTCTTGGGTTTTTCCCAAAACCATTTTGTGACAACAGGAAAATAATTCTGCATATGTTACATGTCAGGATACTAGCATCTGTGGTAAATAGGATAAAGTTTAATAAAGACAAATGCAAAGTACTCCACTTAGGAAGGAACAATCAGTCTCTCACATACAGAATGGGAAGCGACTGTCAAGGAAGGAGTACTGCAGAAAGTGATCTGGGGACATGGTGACCACAAACTAAATATGAGTCAACAGTGTGACACTGTTGCAAAAAAAGCAAATATGATTTTGGAATTCATTAACAGGAGTTGTGGGCAAGACATGAAAAGTCATTTTTCCACACTACTCTGCGCTGATTAGTCCTGAATTGGAGTATTGTGTTCAGTTCTGGGCACTGCATTTCAAGAAAGATGTGGAGAAATTGGAGAAGGTCCAGAGAAGAACAACAAGAATGATTAAAGGTCTAGAGAACATGACCTTCCTATAATGGAGGATTGAAAGAATTGGGCTTTTTTAGTTTGGAAAGGAAAAGATTGAGAGGGGACATGGTAGCATTTTTTCAGGTATTTAAAGGGGTGTCAAGGAGGAGAGAGAACAATTGTTCTCCTTAGCCTCTGAGGATAGGACAAGAAGCAATGGACTTAAACTGCAGCAAGGGAGATTTAGTTTAAAAACTTCCTAACTGTCAGAATGGTTAAACACTGGAATAAGTTGTGCAATCTCCATATATGGAGATATTTAAGAGCAGGTTAGATAGTACTGGGTCCTGCCATGAGGGCAGCGGACTAGACTAGATGACCTCTTGAGGTCCCTTCCAGTTCTAGTATTCTATGATTCATTCTACTTGAAGAGGACTAAGGACTTAAGAAATCCCTTAAATTCTGCTTTTCACCCACAGAAAGATCCCAAAGCTCTGTGATATAAGTTCAAAGACTATGCAAATGAATCCCTGGTTACATTAATCACGGTTATCAAGGTCACTACTTGTTTCTATCCAGCATCCATATTTACTCCACAAGGTTAATTTCTACTTCTGTTGTATTCCCTAAAGATACTCCTTTCTGTAGTGCAGCATGTGTTCTGTGAATGTGTTCCCAGAGCATTATGTGATTGCTGAAGATTGGTCCTTCCCCTTCCCCAATGCCATCTTTGATTCGTAGTATTTGGAGTGGAATCTGTTAGAGCATAGTTGTCCCAGTCTCCAGTGGTGGGTACTGCTTGGATGTAACCTACAGTGGAGTACACAGAGGGACACTACTCATAGAAGAGGAGGAAGATACTCACCTTGTTCAGTAATGGTTCTTTAAGAGGAGTGTCCGTATGGGCGCTCCACAAGCCAAACTCCTCCCCTCTCCTTTGGAGTTCTGTATTGGGCTCTGTGGTGAAGGAAGTGAGTGAGTTTTGCCTGTGTGGCACTAGATAGCCCCCAGGCAAACCATGAGGGAGGGAGAGCACATGTGGTAAGCAGGTGAGCTTCTTTGGCTTTAGCTTTTGAGGTTTCTGAGAGAGGTCCAGTCGACTGAAGAGGACCTGCCTTTCAAGGGTGCAAAGCACTTTGCAGAGTCCACAAATACTTCTCTGCATACCTTGAAGGATTCAAGGGCCACACTGAAGTCTCTAGGCCAGGGGTGACCAACCCGCAGCGTGCAAGCTGCCTACAGCTCTTCACCACAGAAAGTGCAGCTCGCAGAGTGTACCCCGCGGCTTGCAAAGCCGCCCCGTGGCCCTATAAAGGGCCCCCAGTTCCTTCCTGTTCTTACCAGTTGCGGGGGAGCAAAATGGTGTCAGCAAGATGATGATGATGAGACAACAGTGCCAAACTGGAGTTTTCATTTAAAGGGGCAGAGTCCCTTATTTTTTTTTCTCTCTACAACTTTTTTTGGCTCTGCCTGTAACGGGTTGGCCACCCCACTCTAGGCATTCACATACCTGCCACAAAATAAAACAGATCATTCAACCTACACCATTCAACCAATAGCAACAACACTATGACAACAGACTCCAACTATGCCAAAAGAGGCGTAGACATGCCTCCAATCAGTTATTGACTCAACAACCCTCAATAGCCAGATAACAGTTTTGAAGTCCTGGTTGAGGGTTAGACATCACTGAAATTTCCGAGGCAGCAATCCGAACCATGCATAATATTTGGCAACAGACTAGCTGCACTTTATCCAGTCAGGTGTGCCAACCTTTGACAAGTGGGTGCTGGAAATCATGAGAACTGGCTACTTCATGCCATTTTTAGTTGTCCCCCACCCCGATTCCTGTCCCTCTTCAGGGAATTCACTCATGAGCATCTCCTAAGACGGGGCGCTATAGAAGAGTTAGCACAGCAACACAGGGGCAAGGATTTTTACTCCCACCGCTTCTTCACCACCCGGCAGTCGGGTGGCTGGAGACCCATTTTGGATCTCCGCAGATAACGCTTCAAGATGCTGACCTTTGCCACCATTATACGTGCCTTGGAAAAAGGAACATAGTTGTGTACCCTGACTTAAACAAAAAGGAGGCTTGCAAAAAGTGGAAACTTGGACCGGTGGCTAGGAAGGAGTATAAATATATTGCTCAAGAATACAGGGGAGCAATCAAGAAGGTGAAAGTGCAGTTGGAATTGCTTCTAGCAAGAGGTGTGAAGGATAACCAGATAGGTTTCTACAGGCATGTTAGCAATAAGAGGGTGACCAGGGAAGGTGGGGTGCCCTTATTGGTTGGGGGAGATAAGCCAGTGACAACTGATGTGGGAAAAGCAGATGTACTCAATGCTTTTTTTGCCTCTGGGTATGTCTACACTACAATGTTAATTCGAACTAACGGATCCAGACTGTTTGTGTCTGTGGGATTGGAGAAAATCTGGTTGTATTTTAGGGCTTGGCTGTATACAGTAGATTGAGGAAAAAATGTCTGGGATGGAAGCTAGAGGCATGAAGGTAGGTCAGTAGGTTTCCAGTATAAGGTGGTGGAAATTTGTCCATTTAATTGTACTGTGATGTGAAGGAAGTAGATCTCTCTTGTGGATTGATCTAGGCTGAGGTTGATGATGGGATGGAAATTGTTTAAATCCCTGTGAAATTCTTCAAGGGTGTCTTTCCCATGGGTCCATATGATAAAGATTAGTTAGGGTTGGGCCTGCTTTGGGCAGGGTGTTGGACTCGACCTCCTGAGGTCTCTTCCAGCCCTATGATTCTATGACCTCTAGGACACTTATATATCAATACACTCATCACACAGGAAATTTCTCCATTTTACAATAAAGGACAGGCACTTCCAGTACAGGGTACTACTATTTGGACTCTCAACAGCTCCATGAGTATTTTCGAAGGTACTGGCAGTAGTAGCCGCACACTTGCACAAAATGTGCATCACAATATTTCCATACTTGAACAACTATCTAATAATGGGCCCCACACAACAAGCGGTCTCAGTGATCAGAACCCTCTTTGATACACTCAGGCTTCAGATAAACACACCGGCGTGTACTTTGATCCTGGCTCAAACCTTGGAATTTATAGGGGCACACTTAGATTGCACGAATGCCAGATCCTCTTTACCAAGCCACAGATGGGCCACAATCAAGGACCTCATAGCAACAGCACAGACCAACCTGGTCATAACAGCACACCTATGCCTACAAATACTGGGGCATATGGTGGTGGCCACATTAATGGTACCCCACGCCCATTTACATATGAGACCATTACAGGCATGGCTATGCACAGCCCACGGGCCATGCAATCATCCTTTAAACAACCAACTTATCTTGCCAAACAAGATAAAATCCCCTTTCACATGGTGGACCCTACACAACAACCGATGCATAGGCATCTCTTTCCAACACAACCTACCCTCAGCAACCAATCATGACAGAGGCCTCGCTGCTGAGTTGAAGGGCATACCTGCACCACAGAATGGTAGAGAGACATTGGACCCATGATGAGACCGGATTGTATGTTGACTTACTAGAACTAAAGGCAGTACGAAATGCATGTGTACACTTTCTTCCCCTTACCCAGGATGGAACAGTCCAAATCCTCATGGACAACATCACCACAATGTATTACATCAACAGGCAGTGAGAAGGATGCTCATACCAACCCTGCCAAGAGGTGATCAGTTTTGGGGAATGGTGTATCCCACTGAATATGCACCTGGTTGCAACTTACTTCGCAGGCAGGGATAATGTACTAAGCAGACAATTCCCTCAAAACCATGAGCGGGAGATAAAACAATCAATACTGACTCCACTTTTCAAGAAGTGGGTGTTCCTACCAGTGATGCTATTCACTACACACAAAAATGCTTGTTACCCACAATACTGTTCCAGAATGAGCATAGGTCCCCACTCCCTGGGGGACGCCTTCAGCATACAATGGAAGGCACTCCCATATGCATATACATCTCCATCGTTTCCCCAATATAACGGGTGATCCTCAAGATCAAACAGGACAGGGCTAGAGTAATCTTAGTAGCACCCAACTGGTCCAGATAAATGTGGTGCCTGTACCTCTTACAGATGAGCAATCGGCCACCACATCGATTCCCACCAGTTACATCTCTGCTCACACAGCGAAATGGTCAGATACCCAGTTCCATCATCGATAGATCACATCTCTAGGTGTGGCTGCTGGCTGGTGAAACACCATGGGAAAAGACCTTCCCAGAATCAGTGCAGCTCATCCTCTCAAATTCTCGAAGACCTACGACAAGAAAGAAGTATACTCAGAAGTGGAAACGCTTCACAGCTTGGTGCGGGACCCACAGATGTTGCCTAACTGGAGAGGTTCAACCTGTATAAGAAATCACCTGCTAAGTAAAGTAGGATTTTTAATTAGTTCCAGAGATTTTTAATTAGTGCCAGAGAGAGACTTTTACCAGAGAGATGACCATAACTGTGGGGAACTGAAAAGGTCAGGGTTACTGAGAGAAGCTTCCAGATTGCAGGCCCTGGTTCTCGTGGGGGACTTTAATCACCCTGACATCTGTTGGGAAACCAATACGGCAGTACACAGGCAATCCAGGAAGTTTTTGGAGAATGTTGGGGATAACTTCTTGACACAAGTGCTGAAGGATCCGACCGGGGCCGTGCGCAGCTTGACCTTCTGCTCACAAACAGGGAGGAACTAATAGGGGAAGTAGATGGGGGTGATAACCTGGGAAACAGTGATCATGAGATGGTAAATTTCAGGATCCTGACCAAAGGAAGAAAAGAGAGTAGTAAAATACACACCTTGGACTTCAGAAAATTAGATTTTGACTCCCTGAGAGACCTGATGGGCAGAATCCCCTGGGATGCTAACATGAAGGGGAAAGGAGTCCAGGATAGCTGGCAGTATTTTAAAGAATCCTTATTGAAGACACAGTAAGAAACCATCCTAATGCATAGCAAGAGAGGCAAACATGGTAGGAGACCGGATTGGCTTACAGGGGAAATCCTTGGTGAACTTAAGCACAGAAAGGAAGCTTACAAAAAGTGGAAACTTGGACAAATGACCAGGGAGGGGTTTAAATGTATAGCTCGAGAATGCCAGGGGGTTATCAGGAAGGCGAAAGCGCAAATGGAATTGCAACTGGCGAAGGATGTGAAGGATAACCAGAAAGGTTTCTACAGGCATGTTAACATGAAGGTGATGATCAGAGAGGGTGTGGGGCCCCTACTGGATGAAGAAGGTAACCTAGTGACAGATGACGTAGGGAAAGTTGAATACTCAGTACTTTCTTTGCCTCTGTATTCACGGACAAGTTCAGCTCCCGAACTAATGCTCTAAGTGACGCAAGATGGGATGAAGATGGACAGCCCTTGGTGGGTAAAGAACAGGTTAGGAACTATTTAGAAAAGCTAAACGTGCACAGATCCATGGGTCCGGACTTAATGCATACGAGGGTACTGAGGGAGTTGGCAAATGTCATTGAGGAGCCTTTGGGCATTATCTTTGAAAAATTGTGGAGATGGGGAGAGATCCCGGATGATTGGAAAAAGGCAAATGTTGTGCCCATCTTCAAAAAAGGGAAGAAGGACGATCCAGGGAACTATAGGCCGGTTAGTCTTACCTTGGTTCCTGGAAAAATCATAGAAGGGATCCTTTAGGAATCTATTTTGAGGCACTTGGAAGAGAGGAAAGTGATAAGGAATAGTCAGCATGGATTCATAAAGGGCAGGTCGTGCCTAGCCAATCTTATTAGCTTCTATCATGAGGTAACTGGGTCTGTGGATATGGGAAAGTCAGTGGATGTGATACACCTTGACTTTAGCAAGGCTTTTGATATGGTCTCCCACAACATTCTTGCCAGCAAGTTAAGGGAATGTGGATTGGATTAATGGACGGTAAGATGGATAGAAACCTGGCTAGAAGTCCGGGCCCAGTGGGTAGTGATCAACGGCTCGATGTCAGGATGGCGGTCAGTTTCTAGTGGACTGCCCCAAGGTTCGGTTCTAGGACCAGTTTTGTTAAATATCTTAATTAATAACCTGGATGAGGGGATGGATTGCACCCTCAGCAAGTTTGCAGATGACACTAAACTAGGGGGAGAGGTAGATACACTTGAGAGCAGAGATAGGGTAGAGTGTGACTTAGACAAATTGGAGGATTGGGCCACAAGAAATCTGATGAGGTTCAACAAGGACACGTGCAGAGTCCTGCACTTGGGACGGAAGAATCCCAAGCATTGTTACAGGCTGGGAACCAACCAGTTAAGTAGTAGTTCTGCAGAAAAGGACCTGGGGGTTACAGTGGATGAGAAGCTGGATATGAGTCAACAGTGTGCCCTTGTAGCCAAGAAGGCTAATGGCATATTAGGGTGCATTAGGAGGAGCATTGCAGAGATGTAATTATTCCCCTTTATTCGGCTTTGGTGAGGCCACATCTTGACTATTGTGTCCAGTTCTGGTGCCCCCACTACAAAAAGGATGTGGGCACATTGGAGAGGGTCCAGCGGAGGGCAACCAAAATGATTAGGGGGCTGGAGCATATGATCTATGAGGAGAGGCTGAGGGAGTTGGGTCTGTTTAGTCTGCAGAAGGTAAGAGTGAGGGGGGATTTGATAGCAGCCTTCAACTTCCTGAAGGGAGGTTCCAAAGAGGATGGAGAAAGGCTGTTCTCAGTAGTGACAGATGGCAGAACAAGGAGCAATGGTCTCAAGTTGTGGTGGAAGAGGTCCAGGTTGGATATTAGGGGAAACTATTTCACTAGGAGTGTGGTGAAGCACTGGAATGGGTTACCTAGGGAAGTAGTGGAGTCTCCATCCCTAGAGGTGTTTGAGTCTCGGCTTGACAAAGCTCTGGCTGGGTTGATTTAGTTGGGATTGGTCTTGCCTGGAGCAGGGGGCTGGACTTGATGACCTTACAAGGTCTTTTCCAGCTCTGTGGTTCTAGGATTAAATGGGAAGATTTTTAAGTCTTTGGAAGAGATATAGAGGATGTTTGTGGGTGCCTGGCTCTGTGGCAGGAGTGGGTGCATTGGGTTATAGCAGTGGTCTTGGGGTGCCTGGATCTGGGGGAGGGAGAAGGGCATTGGGTTAGAGCAGAAGGGTGCCTGGCTCTGAGGGAGGGATAGGGCATTGAGTTTGAGCAGAGAGGTTGAGGGTGGCTGGTTGTGGGGGAGGGCGGGGGCACTGGGCATTAGAACTTTTGGTTTCTTTCCTGTAGGTGGGCAGTGAGTCTGTTGGTTAGATTTGGGGGTTCCAGTCTCAGCTCTGTGAGGACTGTGGGAGCTGGTGCTTGGTGGAAGGGATTCTAGGAAGCAGTATTCCTGGGTTCCTTTTCTAGTCATTACACTTTTCCCCTCAGTTCCTTTAACTTCATGCCCCAGGACGGGTCCAAGCCACCAGCGTCCCAGGTCCTGCATTCTCTTCTCCTGAATCTGTAGCAGTCTGGGCTGCTGGCTGATTGGCAGTGCCACTGGAGCCTGAGCTGCTGTGTGTCTTGGGGCAATGTGGCAGGGAAGCAGAAGCCCAGCATGTGGCTTCTTTGCGTACCATGAGATCAAGCGGGGGCAGTTGCAACGCCAGAGCCCTGAGCTTGGCATGCATGGGAACGAGTTTGCTGGCTCCCGAACCTGGCTGCCTGTGTGAGTGGAGATGCCGCCGCTGCAGCGGCACTGGTAGGCACCACATGTGCTCTTTTTTTTTTTTTTAATTTTTTAATTTTTTTGGAAGTTCAAATATGGTAATCCTACCTAATGACACAAGGAAGCTTTTTCACTTCCAATTCAGTGGTTTAAATAGAAAATGACTCACGAATTATCTGTTTCTATAGGCTCCTGAACTGCCTTTGAATGGCTTTGAATATGATAAACAGGGTGTCTTTCTTAAACCATTCCATAGTGAGCAAGTGACCACAGCAGAATCAGCACTCTTGCTGGCATTCATCATCATGAGAGAGGCCAATAATTTAAATAACTATGATGACTAAGCTATTTTTTTTTTCAATCTGCAGAGGTGGTCCTTCTTGATCATGGCTTTAGAAAATAGAGAAGGTGATATAGAGATCTGCAGTGATGGTACCTTGTTTTTGAGAGGGAAACCCTCTCTCTGTTCAAAGAACTGCTGGTATAATACATTTAAGGATCTACAGTATGAGATTTGTTTCCAGTGCGCTGATTATAAGAAGTACATAGGTAGGGCGGTGGTTTAATATGTTTGTCTTCACAAAATGAGACATTCTGTGCATATTAAAATACTTTCATGTGAGTTATTCTTTTATATTTTAGCTTAAATGTGACATCTTCACTAATAATTGAATGCTTACATGAAAAGAAGTCTCAGAGGTAGCCATGTTTAGTCTGTAACTTTAAAAATGACACTTTATCAGAGGTTTTTCCCATGAAAGCTCATGATCCTAGTACCTTTATTAGTCTGTATAGTGCCACAGGACTACTTGTTTTTAAATGAAGAGGCATATATCTTTTATATTTACTGTCAAATAAATGTATGGTGAAAACCCTAGAAGACAATGCTGTGCCAATATTCAAAAAGGCTGGGTGGGATGATCTGGGGAACTGTAGAGCTGATTAGTCTGACATTATTTCTGAGTGAAATAATGGAAAAAATCATATGCCATTAAGGGGATCAAGAATTAAAGGATAGGAATCTAGTGTCAACGTAGTTTTATGGAAAATCATTCTTGTCAAATGATTTTGTTCTTTCAGATTACATGTTGGATTTACAAAATATGATTGTGTAGTTGTAATATTTAGAATCTTTTTGGTAAAGTGTTTGATTTAGTACCTCTCAACATTTGTTTAAAAATAGCATGAATAATATGGAAATAATTCATTTAACATACGCTCTAAGGGTATGTCTACACTAGCCCCCTAGTTCGAACTAGGGAAGCTAATGTAGGCATTCAAAGTTGCAAATGAAGCCCGGGATTTAAATATCCTGGGCTTTATTTGCATCTTCCATCTGGGCGCCATTTTTAAATCCCCTTAGTCCGAACTAACTGCCCGCAGCTACACGTGGCGGTCAAATGTTAACTCGAACTAAGTCCTTAGTTCGAGTTAACTGTTACACCTCATTCCACGAGGTGGAAAAATGGTGCCTGGACGGAAGATGCAAATAGAACCTGGGATATTTAAATCATGGGCTTCATTTGCAAGTTTGAATGCCTACATTAGCCTCCCTAGTTCGAACAAGGGGGCTAGTGTAGATATACTCTAAGAGGCAAGGTGACAGATCTCAAAAAGTAGCCATCTGTGGGAACTCCTTATCCAATAGGAGTGTTCTGAGTGAGGTGCCTTAGAGATTTGTGTGAAGTCCAGTGCTTTTAAACAGTTCTGTCAATTATCTGAAAATAAATACTGCTGATAAAATGTTCAGGTGATGCACAGATTGGTGGAGAGATGCATAATGAAGGAGCAAGGGCACTCATATAGAGTGACCTGGGTTTCATAGTAACCAGAGGTAAATCAAAATTGTATTTTAATACAGGAAAGTGCAAAATTATACATTTAAAAATAGTGCAAGCGATACCTGTAGAATGGGGGAACAGTTCCTTAGAAAGCACTGACTCTGAAAAGAATGAGATCATTGAATGAATAAACAAGAATAGTGAAGTAAGTTTTACCACCTTATATGGCACTGATGAGATCTATGGTGTGGAATACCATATATGCTGCTGATGTCAATATTTTAAAAAGGCTATTGAAACACTGGAAAAGGTGTAGTAAAAAAAGCCAAAATTATGTGTGGGCTGGAAAAAATGCCTTACTGAGATACTAAATGAGATGCTTATTCTGGTTGGTTAAACAAATAGATTCAGATATGATTTGATTAGCTTATCAGTACCTTCAGAGTCAGAAAATGCAGATAACTAAAGTATATACATTTCTCAGCTAAATTAAACCAGTACTAAAGGCTGGAGCTGAAGCCAGGCAAAATAAAATTATAAATAAGGCACAGATTTTTAACAGTGAAGGTGCATATATACTTGAACAAACTACGAAGGGAAATAAAAGTATTAGAGGAGTAACCATGTTACTCTATAACTGAAAAAACTTAAACAACTAATAGTCCTGCAGCACCATAGGCCGTGTCCAGACTCAGGGTTTTTTTTCGGGAAAAGTAGCCTTTTCCCGAAAAAGCTTCCCCTGCGTCCAGACTCAAGCCGCGTTCTTTCGAAATTATTTCGAAAGAACACGGCTTTTCTTTCGATGGCGGTAAACCTCGTTTCACGAGGAAGAACGCCTTCCTTCGAAAGTTCTTCTTTCGAAGGAAGGCGTTCTTCAATGTAAAGAGGCCGTCTTCGAAAGAGAGCATCCAGACTCGCTGGGTGCTCTCTTTCGAAAAAGCGGATTTCTCTTTCGAAAGATCCGCCTGCAGTCTAGACGCGATCTTTCGAAAGATACTTTCGAAAGAAGCCTGCAGTCTAGACATAGCCTTAGAGACTAACAAAAAATGTAGATGGTATCATGAGCTTTTGTGGGCACAACCCACAATTGTTTGGAGTCTCTGTCTATCTCTGATGTCTTTTCAAAACTGGATGCCTTTCTGAAATATATGCTTTAGGCAAATGCAAATTATTAAGGCTCAATGCAGAGGTGAAATTGGAAGAAATTTGAAATGCCTGTGGTATACATATGATTAGACTAGATGATTTGATTGTCTCTTCTAGCCTTAAAAATGTATAGAACTGGCTCTACTAACAGAAGCACTTTAAAGCAGTGTTTCTTAAACTTTTTGAGACCACGGAACACCGAACAATAATTTTTATATATGTGGAACACCTATGAAAATGTTCTTCAAAAAAAATTGTCAGACAAAAACAAAGTAGTAACAAAAACAAAGAAGAGGTCATGGCACACCTGCGAGTTGTTCACGGAATACCAGTGTTCTGTAGAACATAGTGTAAGAAACACTGCTTTAAAAGATTCTTTGTCCAAAGATTTAAAATACTTTTGAGATCACACTTTTGGTTCTTTAGTTCTTGTTCTATGAAAACCTTTAGGTAAGCTAGGGTAAAAAGCTTTATACACAACTTTTGAACAGTAACTGAAGAGAACTCCTTTCCTGTCACTGATTTCACTTTTCCTGTTATGATGCTTGTAGTGATTCAATTTAGGAATGTGTAAAATAAATGTCACTTTGGGGGGAAAAAACACCTCAGTTTAAGAATACCAAGAAAGATTAACTAGTTTTCAATTTTGAAATGAATAGATGCAGTGTAACTCAATGTGAGGGCCTGATTCTGAAGTTATGTGCACCTATATAAATCAGCAGTAATTCCATAGATCAGTGGCTTTTAGTTGTGAGGGGGAGGAGGAGAGAACAATGGAAGATAAGAATTGGGCTCGTTTTCCAAGCTGACTCTCATGAATAGATATAAAGAATAGATATACAGTTTTCAAAATTGGTCAAAAGCCTTAGTTTGAATTTCTATGGGAAGAAATTGTTGATTGGCAAACATTTTCTAAGTGAAAAGATTTTTTTTTTAAACTCCGCCTACTGATAAAATCCTCAGCTAATTGGAGTTACTGAAAAAAGTATTAAAACCTCTGTAAGAATCAGTTGTTTAGACCAACCATTTTATGTATGTAATCTGTGATTTTTTTTTAAACTGTAGAAAGAATTAATGTTAAATGAAAATGATAGATACAATTATTTCAGTCTTATTTCTTGAAATTAGCTGCATACATCTCCTTTGCTCACACTGTTCCCTCCTCCCATCTTCTAGATTTCTCACCTTTTAAATAAAATAGGAAAAAAAATCCCCAAAAATTTGGGGGAAGGACAAGATTGTGATGGGGAGGCACCAGAGTGGATGCAGGAGAATGTCAATTTGCTGGCTAGTATAAAGGAGTTTTGGCCCTAGGATCTGTTTATGCTGTTGTTTTTCTTAAATTAAGGTCTTGTCTTCACTGAATTTTAATTCAGGATAACTTAACACATATGTGCTTTCTCCAGGTAAAACAT
The DNA here is from genome assembly GCF_049634645.1 of Pelodiscus sinensis. Taxonomy (NCBI): domain Eukaryota; kingdom Metazoa; phylum Chordata; order Testudines; family Trionychidae; genus Pelodiscus; species Pelodiscus sinensis. Next base: position 10,691,456 of record NC_134720.1, on the reverse strand, counting down.
AGGGATGAAAGAGTTAACTGGTTACCCAGTAAGCACTGACTTACCAGCATGCTAGGGTACCTTGTTAACCAGTGCCTTGCCTGCCAGAGTAGTTTCCAGTGCACAGCAGGGCGGGGTGCTGCGCCAGCCCAGCTAGGCCAACCATGGTGTGGGTGGGATGCTGCTTCAGCTTGACCAGGCCTGCGGCATGACATAGTAGGCCAGTTAAACATATATGGCTCTATCAGTGCAGTATCTGAGTGTCTCACAATGACCTGATCATGAAATGAATGGGACTTTGTTATTAGAATAAAGCCTTCACACTGTGAGGAATATCAGCTTTCTGAAGTTAAACAAAGTTTTTAAAATAACCCTCAGTATATGCATTTCTTATTTGCAGCTACTATGGAAGCAGGCACACAGCTACCCTCTATTTCATCTTCTTATGGAGATTGACTCTTACATGTTCTCATGTGTGAACCAGACGGCTGTACGTGAGGAATTAGAGGATGAAACACGAAGGCTATGTGACGTTAGACCCTTTCTTCCTGTTCTCAAACTAGTGACAAGGAACTGTGACCCAGGAGAAAAATTGGATTCCAAAATAGGTGTTCTTATAGGAAAAGGTAATTTCAAATTTTTTTTGTTCTGTTTTATTTGGGGAAGTGGAGGAGAATTTTATTTTGTATAAGTTAATTTTCCCAGAGGCCAGGATATTTCCACCTCAGCGTTTATTTTCTAGAACGTCCCATTCTAAATCAGATACAAATGTAACTTAAGAAATATTTTAAATACCATTCTGACACATATCAGAAATTTTAAAAATTATACTGAGGTAATTTTTGTAACCAAATGAATAGAATTATCAAAAATGTGCTATATTATTGATTTCTGAAGCAATTATAACCCTTCTGGTGAAGTCATAATACATAAGAATGAAGCTGAAGTGACTGGAATCGTGTGAGAGCAGACATAAACTGGATCGAGTGCCTTACTGCTAGTTTGAAATATAATTTAACAAAATAATAAAAATCCAAGTAATTTTTTATAGTGGCATCGTGACATTTATACCACTTAGATCAATTTCCTGAAGATATGATCTTCAGTGGATTCTCAGTCTTTGGACTCCAGCTCCTAGCATGAGACTTAGCAGAACTCCTTAGCTCAAAAAAAAAAATGTCTTCTAAGTAGGGATGTTAATGGGTAAACTGGTTACCCAGAGAGTATCAGCCTGGTTGTCCACTATCAAGGCAAGACATTTCCTGCAAAGGGACAAAAAGAAAAGAGATTATACAGGCAAAACTTAAAACAACAACAAATAGTCTAGTAGCACCTTAAAGATCAGCCTTTTGTTGATTAAGGATTAGTAGGACAGGGATTGATTTGAACTATTGCTGTCTGAGGGCCAAAAAGCTTTGAGCTAGGGAATTCTGCACAGTTTCACACAGGGTTCATGAGACTTGTAAGTGGGAAACCCATGAGATTTCCACTGAAGAACTACAGAAAAATATTTCCCTGCTTCTCCTATATCCCCTAAGTATTATGTGGGTGGGAGGATTTTTTAATTATTATTTTCTTTGTAACTCTCCTAGCGAGAGCGGAGGCCATTTAAAACTCGCAGCACAACTTCCATATCACATTAATATCTCTCTGGAACAGAAGGTTAGGGGTTTAGATCCAAAATGGTCCTAATATCTGAACTGATTGTAAAGGCTTGTTTAGGTTTTGTGTGTGAAAGAGAGGGATAACTATTTGAGAAGCCTAGATAAAATTCCCTTTGGTGCCTGTAGGTTCTGGTTTTTAATCTAAGTAAGAATCTCTTTTTTTTTTAGAGAAATTCGGTCTGTCGTAGATCAGTAAGTAACACTATGACTATTGAAATAAGGCAAGTCTGATCAATATAATAATTAGCGATTAGAAAAAAGTATTTTTACTGTGAAGAATATTACAATAAGGATCCCAATAATGTGCATAACAGGGTGTTTTGCATTTCTTAATAGGAAAAACTTAAACAACAAATAGTCGGGTAGCACTTTAAAGACTAATAAAACCTGTAGATGGTATCTTGAGCTTTCATGGGCGCAGCCCACTTCTTCAGATGACGGCTTATACTGTTGATATCTTTCAACGTAATGAAAAGCTGTTAAGATGTTTTATAGAGGATTTACACTGCTCTATCAGTGAATTGCTTTTAGCTTTTTTAGTACAGGCAGTCCCCGGGTTACGTACAAGATAGGGACTGTAGATTTGTTCTTAAGTTGAATTTGTATGTAAGTCGGAACTGGTACATATTGTAGGGGAAACTCTAGCCAAACATTTCTCCAGAGCTCAGTTTTATTCTCCCACACCTCACTTCCCTCAGTCCTTTATTTTCAAGCTGAGGTGTCTGCTGAGAAAAGCCTCTCCGCGTCTCCCTAGTCTGCTGGAGGGGGGGGGGGGGGAGGGCGCTAGCTTCGCGTCTCCCTGTTCTGCTGGGGAGAAGCAGCTAGTGCAAGGTTGCCTCACCCCGTTTGTAAGTAGGGATCCGATGTAAGTCGGATCCATGTAAGCCGGGGACTGCCTGTACAGAATTTTCATTTTTAAACATGGTCAAATTATTCACTTACAGATACAAATGAAGATAAATAGGGACTAGTGAGGTCAAATGCTGCACAGCAAGACAATGGAGAATTGTTAGTTCTTTAAGACAGACTACAACTTTTGTTTAGTTTCAGCAGCACATTGTCTGCTTGTTTGTTCAAAGTGACAATGGAGCCATTTACACACTCCAAAAATAGTTTTCTGAAAGAGTCTTTAATTTCAGTTTTTATGACTCTGCAAGATGTTTATGTGCAAATCTAACCTTGGGCTCCTATTTTGTGCTTTGGAAAAATGATGCATTTTAATATGAACTTATAAGGTGAAACTCTGGTTCTTAAAAAGTGCTTTGGCATAATTTTGGAGAATATTTTTCTAAATGATGTATTGAAGTAGAGCAGAGAGCTTTCTGATTTTGATTTGCATAGGTTTAGCAAAACTACACAAGTAGATTTGGCTTGTGAAAACTTTTCATCTTATGTTGACTGAAGTATCAGATTTGTACTAATTTAAAAATCACAAGAGAGATGCTGAGGTAAACTTCTCTGTATGTCACACCGTTAGCTTTTTGTAAGCAACCCAGAGCATCTTTCCCCAGAGCATCTTTCTATCCTCTCCTACTTCCTAATAACTTGTGGGAGGAAGAACTGGTGGCTTCCAAATGATTCCTGATTGATGTTGTCAAAATGTCGGGCCACACTGCTTTACTTACCATCTGCTGCCTTGCAGAATGGAAGGAAGCAGGAAGGTAAAGTGTCCTAATCTTGTCCAATCTTCATACTCCTCTTTTGGGGGTCAGAGAGGAGGGCTGTTGTCTTATTTAGCTTTGACACAGGGAGAGAGACTTTTGTTCCTACCGTTGAACTGAGTCCTTACCCCCATATTGCATTAACTTTTCTGCTCTCAAAATGTAATTACAAACTTTGGAATGCTCAGTCCAGAATAGCCAGTTCATTCTCCACTGCCGTAAGAGTGAAGCAGGCGTTGAGGGATGGTGGACCATGGAAGTGAAGCAGCTCCAGCATCTGCTGTCACGAGAGTACCTGGGCCTGGGTTCCCCTCAGCCCTCCCTGATCACTTAGTGACAGCAAATAACTGGGGAGACAGGCCTATGTTGGGACAGAAGGCTAAATTGTTCTCATTAAGCCACGGGGGCAACAGACTATGGGAGTTCTCCCACCAACTCCCTTGCTAGCCTATGATGAAATTGGCTTAGTAAGCTGTGAGTAAGGGTTACAGTGAGCCTCTGAGGCAAGCATAATCCACCAGGAAGAGCGGGACCCACCAAAGCAAGGTCAGAGCCTCATCACAGCATATATGGGTTTGAACAAAAAATGTGACTCCAGGAGATCTTCAAAGCACTCAAATTTTCTCCTATATGTTTAAAAAAGACTTTTGTTGGATTTGGCTTCAAGGAAAGGAATCTGTTTGGATTATTAATTTTTTATATGATTTTCGGAGCAGAAAAGGCCAAATTTTCATATTTTCTAGAAGTTTTTTATTCAAAATGTCTCTTCAAAGTTATTTATCTAAATCTTATTCAACTGGTAGAGTCTGCAAGAAAGATAAAGGCACCATGCTCTGTCAAGAAACTGTGAAAAATCTCCTTTCTTCTTAGAGTAGTGTCCCCGTGGGTGCTGCACTGTAGGTGTTGGGCTCTTCCCGACGCCGCAGATCGGAGATTTTCCAAGAGCTGTAGTCAGCTGGACCGTGCCTGCACAGTCAGTGTCTCGCACCATTTGTCTGTCGCGCGTGATCTGACTCCCGCCAGTTCTTCAACTGTCTTCGGTCGCAGATAGAGCTTTGCCTTTCTCCCATCCTGTCAGATTCGATTGTAAAAGATTATTTTTAGTTGTAGATTCCTGTAAATAGTTAGTTCTCATTGTAGTCTTGTTAACTCATGTTCAATTTGTTCATTAGTTAAAAAAAAACCCAAATGTAGTTGGATTTAGTTTGTTCATTGAAACTGCTGGAGGGGGGAGAAGAGGGACGGAAAAGAAGAAGAAAAGGATAGATCACAAAATGCCTGGCTCACCAGGTTTTAAAAAGTGTGACATCTGCCGCGAAGCCGTGCCGACCTTGGACGGGCGTGCATCATGTATTCATTGCTTAGTGAGACACACATGCCACAGAAATATGTACGTTGTTCAAAACTCACAGCCAGGGCCCACAGAGAAAGGGAAATGCACCTGAGGATGATTATGTTTGATAGGGCACTTCAACTCTCGGATTCCTCCACCGCAACTGCCTCAGACCCACATCGACCTCAACACCAGAGGCGTCAACTACCAGTAGCCACGTGCCAAGCACCAACACAAGTGGCACCGTTGGCTTTGGAACTGACACCGAGTCTATCCGCACCAAAACGTGCTGAGATGGGGGCGGCACCGAAGAAAGCAGCTGCAAAAACCAATACTCTCCGCTTCTCTTGCTTTCCCTCGCCTACCTTCTCACCAGCACCATCCTTAACCCCTCCACCGAGTTCCCCAGTGACGAGTATGTATCTTGAACACCACACAGCACGCACATATTCTCCTTGACAGAGGTCTCCCTCTCCATACTACATGGCGCTGCGGAGAGACACAAGGGATTATGGAAGACATTCTCCCCTTCACCACCACCATCTCTAAGTTACCCGCATTCTCCTATGCTATCTCTACGGTCAATACATCACAGCCGATACAGAAGTGCAATGTCTTCCAGGCGGTCTTCACCATCACAGTCTGATCATTATTATTATCACTACTCCAGACCATATTATCATCATCACTGGTCATGCTCTCACAGGCGGGTCTCCATGTTACCATCAGTCGCCCAGGCATCATTCCCTCCCAACCACAACAAGGGAGCAACACCTTCCAACCATGCCCTCCTCAGAGCCTGACACAGCAGTCACACCAGTCGGAACCCAAGGGGGGTCAGTTATTGGATGCTGAAGATCCTCAACCTGACACGTCTCCTACTGACCTCTCATTGTTTTCTCCTGTTGATGCAATAATTCCAGGGGATATATCTCCATTGGACAACGTCAGACAATTCCAAGAGTTGTTTAAATGGATTGTGGAGAGCCAAGAGGTTCAGTTGGCAGAAGTTCAGGGCAAACAATAACACCTTTTTAAGGATCTGCACCGTCAACATTGGGCAAAGACTGCTCTGCCGATTGAGGTGATCATGGAGGCTGCCAAAAAAAATCTGGCAAACCCCAGTGTCCATCCCGCTGACCAGTAAATGTGCTGACAAGAAATACTTCGTACCATTCGAGGGTCTGGAATTTGTTCAGTCACCCACAATCAAATTCCTTGGTCGTGGACACAGAGCAACAGAGGGCCAAGGTTCCACAATATAGAAATATATCATCTGACAGAGAGCAAGAAATTGGACATTTTTGGCGGGAAGGTATACTCCTCAGCCAAATTGCTGCTCAGAATTTTGAACTATGCCACCCTCTTATCAAACCAAAACTTTGACAGTTATACAAAGTTGACTGACTTGATGCAACATCTACCAGAGGCTAAAAGACCCCTCTTAAAGGCAGTCGTGCAAGAGGGCTGTTGCTTTGCGAGAGCTGGTCTACAGATTGCTCTCGACATAGTGGACACCGTGGCCCAGTCCATGGCCATAGCTATTGCCATGAGGAAATCATCATGGCTGGCATCCGGTGGAGTCCCAAAAGAACTCAAGAGAAAAGTGGAAGACCTCCCATTTGAAAAGCAAAGGTGGTTCACGGAAAAGACAAATGAGGTGCTTCATTCAGAAAAGAACACCAGAACCACATTGGGTTGGGAATGTACACGCCCCCATATAGATGCAAGCGTTACAACCCACAAAGGGGGCATGGATAACCATACTTCCAACAACAACATAGCGCCTTCGATCAGCCACATATGAAGCAACGTCCTCAATGGAGACACACCCAGACCAATTGTACATCCACTCAGGCAGCACCAAGGCAGCAAATTTGACTACTCAGTTGAGGGTACGCAGGCATCGCATGTTGACTACCCACAACACCAAGGGTCTTGTATTTTTCATCATCGCCTGAGGCCATTCTGTCACCAGTGGGCCAGGATTACCTCAGACGGTTGGGTATTGGAGATTATGTCGAAGGGCCTCACCATTCCCTTCCAATCTCTTCCTCCTCCCTCCCCATCTACCCTGTCCCTCTTCAGGGAATATTCTCACAAGGACTTACTAAAACAAGAGGTCCATCGCCCCCTTCATAATGGGGCCATAGAGAGGGTACCAACAGAGTTCATGGGAAAAGGGTTTTATTCTTCTTATTTTCTCACCTAGGAAAAGAAACAGGAGGCTGGAGACCAGTACTCAACCTTTGCAAGCTCAGTTGACACCTCTGAAAACAATGGTTCAAGATGGTCACCTTAACTGCTATAATCCCTTCTTTAGACAACGGAGACTGGTTTGCAGCCCTCGACCTGCAGGATACTTATTTCCATATTGCCATTCATCCAGCGAACAGATGATTCCTTCATTTCAGAGTTGCCAACGAGCTTTTCCAATATCAAGTTCTACCCTTTGGGCTTGCATCCGCCCCCAGGATATTCTCAAAAATTCTGGCGGTAGTGGTGTCCCACCTGCGGTGAGAGGGAGTTATGATTTTTCTCTACCTAGATGATTGCCTCAGAGGGACAATCGTACAAGAAAATAAATCATATGGTCACAATAGAGAGACAGACCTTCGACTCCCTTGGATTAATCATAAATGAACAGAAGTTGACAATTGAGCCATCTCAAACTCTGAACTTTATAGGGGCCCATTTAGACGCCCCTTGGGCATGAGCTTACTTACCTGTCGAGTGGTTTCAGATGATGCAACCTGTTGCACGTCCTATTTCATGCCCCAACTGTTTCAATTATCACCTGTTTACAGTTATTGGGTCATATGGCGGCTACCACTTGTGATCAGCATTTTTGCAAATCAGCATGACTGCATTTTCACTGCCTCCAACATTGGCTGGTGATGGTATATGTCTCCATGAGACACAGTATCCACAGACTAGTGACCTCTCCCTCCGACCCTCACCATATTTCTCTCATATGGTGGACCAAACCACACAACCGTCTGGCAGGCGTACTGTTCCGCTGATTGCAGCCATCAAGGCACATAACTACAGATGCCTCCCTTACTGGCTGGGGCATACACATGGATGACATGATGATGCAGGGCCAATGGTCCATATCAGAGGCGGCTCTTCATATAAATCTCCTCAAACTCAGAGCAGTCCTCAATGCTTGCACTCACTTCCAGAACTACATGTCTGGTACAACCGTCAGAATACTTACCGACAATATTGCGAATATGTATTACATGCGTGGCAAAATGGCACAGATTTTGTACCTGGTGCTCGGAGAACCAGATTGACCCATTCGTTTCATTACTGCTCAAAATTCTTGATTTATGTTCTCTATGTGAAGCAAATGGGCCTGTCAGTTGCGACACTAAAAGTGCATCTAGCAGCGATTACTGCCTTTCACCGTTCTATACATGGCATATCAGTGTTCACCCACCTACCACAAAGAGGTTCCTAGAAGGCTTCTTGAACCTCAGTCCCCCTCACAGGTCCCCACCCCCAAGCTGGAACCTGGACTCGATACTGGATACTCTAGCGCACAGGGCTTGACAAACAATGTAATCTCCTCACCCGTGATGAGTAGATTACACCCCGGAAGAGCTGGCACAGAGCGATCTGCACATACGCAAATAATCTGCGCATGCGCAGAACCACGCGGCTCGTGAGCGGGACTCACCGCTGCTCGGCGAGCCCTGCTAACGCGTCATCCCTTTGAACCTCTGGCAACCATCCCACTCGATATGCTGACACTGAAGCTGTTGTTTTTGCTAGCAATAACATTCGCCTGCAGGGCCAGTGAACTTGTAGGTCTTGGAACCACCATATACTGCAGACTTGTTGTCACTACTCCCTCATCTGGCGTTTTATCCCTAAAGTCTCTATTGACTTTCATATGAATGAGCCAATTGTACTTCCTACCTCCTACCCCAAACCACATGGATTACTACCAAGAGGCATCCCTCCACACCCTCCATGTCAGTCACGTGCTGGCCTTTTACGTTGAAAGGATACGGGACTGTTTAATATCTTTCGCTGAATGATCTAAAGGTCGAGCATTATCTTTCCAACATATTGCCAGACTTATAGTCCCATGTATCATGACCTATTATTCTATTCGCAACTTAACACTACCTTCCCAACATAAGGCCCATTCTACCAGGGCAATAGCCACATCTACTGCCGTTCTACAAGGAATTCCCCTCTGTGATATTTGTTGAGCAGCTACATGGTCATACAATGCTACGTTCATGAAGAACTATGCAATCTTACAACAACTTGTGGTGGACTCCTCAGTCGCCACTACAGTACTTTCATACCAGAGCAGACCCTGATTCCGGGGCCCACCAGCTGGACATTGCTGAATACTGCTATGGAGTCACCTACAGTGGAGCACCCACAGGGACACTACTCAAAGTTATTCACCTTTGTGCAGTAACGATGGTTCTTTAAGATGTGTGTCCCTGTGAGTGCTCCACTACCTGCCCTCCTCACCACTTAGGAATCGTGTGTTCAGTTTCTTGTTTCACATGACTGAGCAGATGAGAGGAACTGGCAGGAGTAAGACCGCGTGTGACAGGCAAAGGGCATGAGATGCTGACCATGCATGCGCAGTCCGGCTGACTATGGCTCTTGAAAATCTCTGATCTGCAGCGCTGGGATGAGCCCGACTCCTACAGTGCAGCACCCATGGGGAGGACACATCTCGAAGAACAATTGTTACTGCACGAAGGTGAGTAACTTCTTTTTAGGTAGTCAGTCTGAAGAGCAGGGCTTCTTGTCAGCATGTTCCCCCTGTCACTCATTGGCCTCTGGCTAATAGATGTGATCGAAACTTTTCAAGGTGACTCATTAATAAGTCTCTTCATAAGATATTTAAAAAGTTATGAGGAGGAACATATTTAAAAAGTTATGAGGAGGAACACATATGTAGTGTCTTAATTACAGTAGAGTCCTGATTATCTGACCTAAACGGGACCGACAGGTGGTCGAATTACCGAAAATGTCAGATAATACAGAGTACAGAACATTACCTGTACAGTACTTGATTCAGGTACTACGGGTGAAGGGCAGCAGCACTTTGGGGATGTTCTGCTTGGAGGCTGCCGAAAAGGACAGCGGCAACAGGAGCAGTATCAGCAGTGCCCGGAGCGACGGGGCAGTGAGCTGCGCCATTCTCCCGGCCAACGCCCAGGGGCTGCAGAAAGGGAAGGGGCCATGCAGGGATGGGGATAAAGTGGCGCCGGCAGGAGGCTCCGACCCACAGGCTGGACTCTCAATCGCCTGCCACGCGCTGCAATTCAAGGGACGTCAGCAGCTGGGGCAGGGAAACTGGCCTGGTCACATGGCAGACTGTTGGCGGTAGTGCGGGGTTTTAGTTTCGCTTTCAGGGGCTGCTGCTGGAGCCTCTTCAGCAAGGGAGGCTGCATGCGGCATGGCAGCGCGGGGCGGCTGGCCTTGGGGGGGCCACATACTTGTGCTGCGCTAGGCTGGCTGGGGATTTCTCTCGGAACCCCTGACAATGGTCCACAGAATCCCAGAGTTTATCCGGCTATGTCGGATAAAGCGGAATGTCAGATTACCGAAGATCGGATAATCCGGACTCTACTGTGCTTTATTTCAGAATGGGGTGTGTTTTCTCCCCAACTTTATGCATGACTTTTGTGAAGAATTTCATAAAAAAAATGCTGCCTGCAAAATATTAGATACCTTGTAACATGTTACAAGTTGTGGTGGTGATGATTCTATGGTTAACATTGCATTTCAATTTTCTTTTAGGGCAGAATTTTCTTTTCTTCTTCTTTGCAATACTGACTGAATTCCAGGTCCAACAAAAACTCTATAAGGAAAAATAGAATTTTCTGTGCAGTTTTGGAAGTAAAAATGTTTAGGTGGAAAGGCATATGAACTGAGGTTTATGGCAAGTTCATCACCTGATGATTTCCTTTGTCTTTAGTGATTATGTTGATTTTTTTTTCTTTTTAAAGTAAGTGATCTCAACTCTGTTAACAAAAGTTTTGAGGGTGAGTGTTTGGGAATAACTATAGAATATTTATGTAACTAAATGCTCCTTGTTTGAATCTTTTTAGGTCTCCATGAGTTTGATGCTTTACAGGATCCTGAAGTGAAAGAATTCCGTAGTAAAATGCGGCGAATCAGTGAAGAGAAACTCCTGTCACTTGTGGGCCTATCTTGGGTTGACTGGCTAAACCATACTTATCCACCAGAACAAGAACCATCAATCCCAGAAAACTTTCAAGATAAACTCTATGGTGGAAATCTTGTAGTGGCCGTTCATTTTGATAAGTGCCAGGTAGAATTAGTATTTGCCAGAATAGGAGTCTTTCTAAATATATGTACTTTTTGATTTGGAATGACCGTTCATCTGAGAACTACACTTCATGTTGTCTTTCATGTGAGATGAACACTGCTGTTCAATATAGTCACCAAGGGATAGGGAAATCATTCCTGATCAAATATATGATGAATTGAATACTGTAGTGTTAAATTCCAAGACAGAATCTGTGTTCTGAAGTACATAGAATCAAGCAATTGAAAGAGACTTCAGGAGGTCATTGGGTTCAACCGCGGCTAAAAGCAGAACTAATTCCAACTAAATCATCCAAGCCAGGGCTTTCTCAAGCTGGAGAACTTAAAAACCTCTAGCTATGAAGATTCCACCAACTCTCTAAGTAACCCATTCCAGTGCTTCACCATCCTCCTTGTGAAATAACTATTCCTAATATCCAAGCTAGACCTCCCCCATTGCAGCTTGAGAAACAATGGTTTCATTCTGTCGTTTGTCACCGTTGGAACATCCTCTCTCTAACCCCCCTTCAGATAGTTGAAGGCTGATATCAAGTCCTCTATCACTCTTGTCTTCGGTAGACTAAATAAGCCCAAATACCTCTCTCTCTCTCTCCTCATAAGTCATGTGCTCCGGTCCTGTAATCATTTTCTGTTGCTCTCTGCTGGACTTTCTCCAATGCATCCACATCCTTTCTGTAATGGGGGGCCCCAGAGTTGGCCTTGCTGAATAAAGGGGAATATTGCTTCCCTAGATCTGCTGGAAATGCTCCAGATTCAGTTTTGCTAACTGCACTTGTGTACCTAGAATTTACAGGGTGTGCCAGTGTACCTGGAATTTACAGGGTGTGCCAGTTGAACTGTAGCAGCACAGGGAGAGCACAGCTTTCACAATCAATGTTGTGTGCAACCAGGACATAACTCAGTTTACATGCCCTTGCTTTGTAATGTAGTAATACCAATGAGAGGAAAACTACACTGGCAGAAACCAGCAGAATCTGGCAACTCTGCAAATGGGCAACAGTAAACAAAATGTCTGACGGGTGACATACACAAAACCCCAGTAGGCCGCAGGTTGCCTACCACTTCTCCAGAGGTTCATGTATTTGTAACTTACAGACTAATTCACTTTAATTCTTTGGGTCTGAAGCAGATACAAAACATAGTGAAAATTTTAGCTGGTGCAGAATGTGGTTGCTTGCCTTCTTCGTGACTTTGGCTGCTGTGAATACAGGCAGCCCCTGACTTGCAATGCTATTGGTTCCTGGGGAAACATTGCAAGTCGGGGGCATTAACTTGAACCCTCATTTACGATAGGCGCCGCGCGCCATTGTAAATATAGGACCAAGAACGTAAGTCAGGGGTTTTCGGCCCCTTCCGCACTTACAACCATTTTTGTAAGTGCAGGGGGTCGTAACTCACGGGTTTCCTTTACATCAAACACATCTTATGATCCCTTCGTTGCCCAATCCGTACGGTATCTGATGTTAGTTGGTTCTCAGCTATTAATAGTGCTAATGCACCAAAGCAGGAACTAGTCTGTCTGGATGTTTCTGTTTGTGCATTAATTTATAAAAGCATTAATCAGAAAACAATTTTAAAATTATATAGAATAGAGCATGACACGTCCTTTCAACCAGAGAGAACAAACTGAAGAGTTACAACAAAGGTTATCCCCAAAATAATTATCTAGTTATCCCCACAATTAGCTGCCTTGATACATGAACCAACATGAATCATCCTTGACCTAGAGAGAAACCACCTCTTTCGCACATTTAAATACACGTGAAGATACTCCCCAAATAAGAATCTGTAGAGTAGCACCAGCAATTGTGAGGAGAGACTGCTTCACTTCCTGACTCCCTTGAGTTAGCTATGGTTAGGGGACAAAAGAGGCACAGGTGGTCTGGCAACAGCTGCAGGATGGAAGGCTGATGTGGATCATACTATTTTGAGATTGAGAAAACATTGAATTGATTTTGACTTAGTTTATTATGGTTCATTTTTCCATTTGAGGAGCTTGGCTTTCTATCAAGAAGTCTATATAAAATAAGACACAAAACAAAAGTATGCAAGCTAGACCACACTTTATATTTTCTAAATTACTTTTAGAATGATTACATCTTTCTAGAGTACTTTTCATTTGAAAACTATGTGAGTTATTACAAATTAATTTGTGTATAACATGCTGAGAAGGGAGAGGGGAAAAGTTTCTATTGAGGAAATGTATTTCTCCTTTAATTTCACTGTATCTGTGGTTCTCCCAAAGAAACTTTTTAGGTACAGTAACTACATAGAGGAGCAAAAATAGAGGATCGTGGTCAATATGCAGATAAGCTTCGAAATCAATCTAAAATGTTTCACAATCTTTCTCCCAGCATAGTTACCTACTCCCCTTGTGGTAGTGGTTTACCTACAGCACTGGGAGAGGTCTCTCCTACTACTCTTGCTGTGATCACACTGCCGCACTGAAATGTTGCCATGCCTGTGCTTTCTAAACTTTCAAGTGTATAGACAAACGTTAGATGATCACCTTTTTGGGCAGGGTATGTCACTTGCTATTTGTCCTGAACTGGTTGAATCCACTAGGCACTGCTGCAAGACAAATAAAAATTGAAAGTTGTATTCAGACAAATATGTTTGATTTACAGCATACAAACTCACAAGCTTAAAACAGACTTAATATAGACTTCGTTTTCCTTATTTAAGCTTTGCTGCAAGTCAAGGGCTCTCAAACACTGTGTTCTCATATTATTGACCCCTTTATGATAAAATTTTAAAATAAGTCATAAATAGGAAACACTAAACTGGGCAGTCAGTTTTGGTAGACTAAATATTATTTCTACTTAAACTTTTGCCCTCTTAAAAGTTCTCTTGATGACTATCAGAAATAGGAGACCACCTCATTCTGGCACATATTTAGATTTCATATTTGCACTTTCAACATAAATGAAAAAAAATTACAAAAATCTATAGGCCGTTTGAAATATATTGAGCAAAATTCTCAAAAGCACCTAAGTGATTTAGGCTCAAAATTCACCTAGGTGCTTCTGAAAACTCTCTTGTATGTACAGCATGGCATGAAACTTGATATTTTTTCCTTACTTTTAATGCATTTTATATAAGTTGAGTGTTAAAATGTCTCTTATTTTATTAGGATGTATTTAGTTTTCAAGTGTCTCCTAACATAAATCCTGTCAAACTGAATGAATTGGCAATCCGAAAACGTTTGACTATCCATGGAAAGGAAGATGAAGTTGATCCTTATGACTACGTGTTGCAAATTAGCGGAAGATTGGAATATATTTTTGGTGACCACCCATTAATTCAGTTCCAGGTATTGAAATTTTTTGAATTTAAGCTAAAGGTGAGCTTTTCCTGGGAAGAAGCAAAATTAATTCACTATTGCCCTGGAAAAAATTACCTATGAAAGCTCATGATTCTATATAAGTTTGTTAGTCTCTAAAGTGCTACAGGGCTACTCGTTTTTAAAGTTACAGATTAATATGGTTACCCTGGAGTAATTTCTACATTTTTTTTAGAACTGGGTTATTTATTTTGGAAGCATTATTGACCCCAAAAATACATTGTTTTAAAATAAATTTCACAAGGATTATCATATGGAGAAGTAGAATGTATTTTCTACACAAAGCTATTTTATGTTGTTTATTAGAACCAATTTAGTATTAATTAGTATTATTCAGAAAATAAGAGCAATGTGAGAATATTAAAAATAAGCCTGACTCTTTTTTTCCTTCCATAATCCTGCTATTTCTGATGTGAAATGTGGTCATAAGCTTAGAATTTTTGTTTGTCAGTATGCTGCAGGCTGCTTTTCTTCCTGTAAAATAATAGTATATCTGCACTGTTGCTGGCTTGTAGGGATATAAGAGGTTAACCTATATGATAATACTTATCCGTATCGGTTACCAGTTAAACTCTGCCCCTTCCCAGGGCACTGGCTACACTCTAATGAGGCAGACTACTTTGCAAGCCGTGCTCTTGAGGCGTTGGTCCCACTGCTTGGGAGGTATCTGGTACCGAGGGAGTAGGAATTGCAGAGCCCACAGCATGGGGCAGCTGGTCACTTGTGAGCAGAGCCAGCACCCAGGAATGGGGCTTGCAGAGCCCACAGTGTGGGACAGCCAGCATCTTGGGCATGAGGCCGGTGGCAGGGGACATCTTGAGAGTGGCCATGAAGTATTTTGGAGTTGTATGTATTGAATGTCATTAGTTTATTTCAGACCAACTCTCCAGTTTATTAGGGGCCTTTTGAATTCTAGACCTCTAAAGTGCTCTCAGATACTCCCTTCTTGGTGTCATCTACAAATTGTATGAGTATACGCTGTGCCATTATCTAAGTTACTAATTAAAATATTGAACAGTTTCAGGACAAACCTCTGTAGGACTCCTAGATATGTTCTCTCTTTGGCCACAAGCCATTCTCTCAAGCCATTACTTTTTGAGAATTTTTTTTTCCAGCCAGTTGTGCACCTAACTTATAGTATTTTCATCTACACCACATTTCCCTAGTTTGTTTGAGAATGGCTTGTAGGGCTATGTCAAAAGCTTTTAATTAATCTCATAATTTAATAAAATTAATATGAAGTTTGTGAATGAAATTTAGCATGAGTTGAAATGGTTTTAAACAAGAGGAGAATTAGGATTATCTGCTTGTAACAACTATTTTCTGTCTGGCTTCAGTATATCCGTAATTGTGTGATGAACAGGACTCTCCCTCACCTGACACTGGTTGAGTGTTGCAGCATAAAGAAAATGTGTGACCAGGAAATGATTGCCATAGAAGCTGCCATAAACCGAAAATCATCCAACTTTCCTCTTCCTCTGCCACCAAAAAAAACACGAACAGTTACTGTAAGTTGATATGGAGAACATTTACCACCAAAAAGAAAATAAGACACACCACTGTTGACGCTCTGTATGTTTTTCCCCTCATACTTAGTCTGTTGTTGTTCAAGATGTTACATGAAGGGTAAGAGGCCTTCTAGTCTTTACCTTGTCCTTCCATTTTAATTCTTTGAATCTCTCCTAAATCAATGTCTGTTTTCCACCCCTATTACTGACCCTGCTTTTTACTTCAAGCTAGAAGAGTAAGTGGAGAAATTAAATGAGGGAACAGTTGATTCCCAACTTCAAATGCATACTGTACTCTACATCAGCTGCAGTCTTGTCTTCATCAGCTTGTCTACTTCTTAATGCAAATTTGCTGTATTGTGCTGCTACTTTAGTAAACTCTGAAAGATTTTTACCAATTCTTAACATGCCTGATAGTTGCATTTTAAAATGCAACTATCCGTCTATCCTGAGAATGTGATGGTAATTTATATTAAGTATGATTCCTGGAAACAAGCTAAAACCAGACCCCTGTTCAGTAATACAGTAGTTACTGTGAAGCTTGTTTTTAAACAACTTGTATGTTTGAACATAAGAATGGCCATACTGGGTCAGACCAATGGTCCATCCAGCCCAGTATCCTGTCTGCCAACAGTGGCCAATACCAGATGCCCTAGAGGGAGGGACACAACAGGATGCAAGATGAATAAACTTGAAACCTACAGGAGATAAAATTTATTATTCTGAATTGTCAGTGGCTAATACTGAGTGTATGTTGCCTCCAGGAATAGTTTAGTCCCAAGAGGTGGTTCATATGCATTATTTTCTCTTTCTCCTTCAGGGTATCTTAAATGGTCTTGTGGCTACAATAACTGGATTCTTCTTCGCTCATTTTTAAAAAATTCTTATTCATTAATTTAAAATATATAATCATGTATTTTTAGCTTTATCCATAAATATTGTGTAATCCTCCTCCCCTTTCCTCTCTGGGTTTCTCTGGAGCAGGCAACACTAAGTGTGTCTGGGTGCTTAGTGTTCTTGATATTAAAGGAGCTCCTGAGTATCCCGGTGGTGTTGGATAGATGGGAATCATCTATCCATCCTTCTGCTGTAGTTCCTTACCTCTAAAGCAATTCAAAATCAGGGGTGCCTTCACCTGGCTGGTCCCTGTGCACACACAGTGGCATGCCTTGAACATCCAGGAGTAAACCCATTATAATTCGAATCTGTGGCATGGATCTAACTCAGAAATGTCAGTTATAAATAATATGAATCTAATGTACTTAAGTAAAGGTTCATTAATACTAATTTAAAGAAACAAGGTTGGACAGACTAAGATTAAACATCACTCGTAATTTAAATTCAGCGTACAGTTGAGTGAAATCAATTAAAGTATACAATAATAACTGAAATTTAACATGGATTTTCACTACCCCCATTCATCCCACCCAGAGTATACACTGCTCTGGATTTCTGAGTCCCTGATGCTTGCATGGGCACGCTTGAAGATCTGCAGCTGGAGTGGCTACAGCACTTTGCAAGTCCTAGGTGTCAGTCTAGCCAAGGCAGCAAGCTATACAACCCATCTGAAGACTGAAGCTAATGCCTGCAGCTCAGAGTCTTGGTTCATGGAGCAGACCACTCTCTCTTCTCAGACTCAGTCTCTCTGCTGTGCTCCTTCGTGTGCAAGCACTTCTTTCCCAAGCAGTCCCAGTTACTCTCAGTTCCTTCACTGCAGGTGCCCCAGGCATAACAAGAGTCTCTCCCCTTTAGGGACAGCCCCCAACAGCCTCTGAAGCTCCTTTCCTGATGAAAGCCCTGACTATCTATCAGAGGCAGGCTCTAGCTTCCAGCAGCAGCTCCTGATCTTGAAAGAGCTCCACACCAGCAAGCTGGTTCTCCTCTCCACAATGGAGCCCACCACTTCCCCCTGCACTGCCTGGAAGAAAGCAGTTCCCCCATTTTTTCCCAAGGCATCATGTGATTTTTAGTCTCTAAATCTCTAAGGCTATATCCTAATTATTAGGAAAAACTATTTTACTAGGAGGGTGGTGAAGTACTGGAATGGGTTACCTAGAGAGCTGGTGGAATCTCCATCCCTAGAAGTTTGTCTCAGCTTGACACAGCCCAGGCTGGGTTGATTTACTCAGACTTCAAGGTCAGAAGGGACCACTATGATCATCCAGTCTGACCCCCTGCACAGTGCAGGCCACAGAATCTCACCCACCCCCTCCTAGAATAATGCTCTCACCTATATCTCAGATATTGAAGCCTTCAAATACTTTGAAGACCCCAAGATGCAGAGAATCCTCCAGCTGTGATCTGTACCCCATGCTACAGAGGAAGGCGAAAAAACCTCCAGGGCCTCTGCCAATCTACTCTGGAGGAAAATTCCTTCCCGACCCCAAATATGGCGATCAGCTAAACCCTGAGCATGTAGGCAAGACTCACCAGCCAGACACCCAGAAAGTTCTCTATAGTAACTCCTATCATCCCTCCATTGACCTATTTACCACTGTTAATGGTCAATTAGTTACCAAGATCATGTTATCTCATCAAACCATCCCCTTCATAAACCCATCTAGTTTAATCTTGAAGCCAGCTAGATCTTTTGCCCCCACTACTTCTCTTGGAAGGCCGTTCCAGAACCTCACTCCTCTAATGGTTAGAAACCTTCATCTAATCTCAAGTCTAAACTTCCTACCTACTAGAGAGCTTATATCCATTTGTTCTTGTGTCCACATTGGTATTAAGCTTAAATAATTCCTCTCCCTCCCTGGTATTTATACCTCTAATATATTTAAATAGAGCAATCATGTCCCCCCTCGGCCTTCTTTTGGTTAAGGTAAACAAGCCAAGACTCCTTGAGTCTCCTTTCATAAGACAGGTTTTCCATTCCTCAGATCATCCTAGTGGCCCTTCTTTGTACCTGTTCCAGTTTGAATTCATCCTTCTTAAACATGGGAGACCAGAACTGCACACAGTATTCCAACTGGGGTCTCACCAATGCCTTGTATAATGGCACTAACACCTCCTTATCCCTACTGGAAGTACCTCGCCTAATACATCTCAAGACCGTATTAGCCTTTTTCATGGCCATGTCACGATGGCGGCTCATAGTCATCCTATAATCAACCAGGACTCCAAGGTCCTTCTCCTCCGTTACTTCCAACTGATATGTCCCCAGCTTATAACTAAAATTCTTGTTATTAATCCCTAAATGCATAACTTTACACTTCTCACTATTACATTTCATCCTATTGCTATCACTCCAGTTTACAAGGTCATCCAGATCTTCCTGTATGATATCCTTATCTTTTTCTCAATTGGCAATACCTCCCAACTTTGTGTCATCCACAAATTTTATCAGGACACCTCTACTTTTGGTGCCAAGGTCAGCGATAAAAAGATGAAATAAAATTGGCCCCAAAACTGATCCCTGAGGAACTCCGCTAGTAACCTTCCTTCAACCTGACAGTTGACCTTTCAATATGACCCACTGTAGTCTCCCCTTTAACCAGTTGCTTATCCACCTCTCAACTTTCATATTAATCCCTATCTTTTCCAGTTTAACCAATAATTCCCCATGTGGTACTGTATCAAATGCCTTACTAAAGTCAAGGTAGATTAGATCCACTGCATTTCCTTTATCTAAAAAAATCTGTTACTTTCTCAAAAAAGGAGATCAGGTTGGTTTGGCACGATCTACCTTTTGTAAAACCATGTTGTAATTTCTCCCAATGCCATTAGCCTCAATGTCTCTAACTACTTTCTCCTTCAAAATTTTTTCCAGGATCTTGCATACTACAGATGTCAAACTAACAGGCCTATAGTTACCCGGGTAGCTTTTTTCCCCTTTCTTAATAGGAACTATATTAGCAATTCTCCAGTCAAAAGGTACTACCCCTGAGTTCAGAGATTTATTAAAAAATTTTGCTAATGGACTTGCAATTTCATGTGCCAGTTCCTTTAATATTCTTGGATGAAGATTATCTGGGCCCCCCGATTTACTCCCATTAAGCTGTTCAAGTTTGGCTTTTACCTCGGATATGGTAATATCTACCTCCATATCCTTAGTACCATTTGTTATGTTACCATTATCCCTAAGCTCTTCATTAGCCTCATTAAAGACTGAAGCAAAGTATTTGTTTAGATATTGGGCCATTCCTAGATTATCCTTAACCTCCACTCCATCCTTAGTAATTAGCGGTCCTACTTCTTTTTGTTTTTTTTCCTATTTATATGGCTAAAACACCTTTTACTATTGGTTTTAATTCCCTTTGCAAGGTCCAACTCTACCTGACTTTTAGCCTCTCTCTCACTTTGTCCCTACATGCTCTAACCTCAATAAGGTAGCTTTCTTTACTGATCCCTCCCATCTTCCACTCCTTATATGCTTTCTGCTTTTTCTTAATCACCTTTCTGAGATGCTTGCTCATCCAGCTTGGTCTAACACACCTGGCTATAAATTTTTTCCCTTTTCTTGGGATACAGGCTTCTGACAGCTTCTACAACTTTAACTTAAAATAATCCCAGGCCTCCTCCACCTCAAGATCCATAATTTCTTTAGTCCAATCAACTTCCCTAACTAATTTCCTTAATTTATTAAAGTTAGCCCTTTTGAAATAAAAAACCCTAGTCTCAGATTTATTTTTGTTTATCCTTCCATTTAATTTGAACTGAATTAGCTCATGATCACTCGAGCCAAGGTTGTCCCCTACAACTAGTTCATCTATGAGGTCCTCGCTACTCACCAAAACCAAATCTAAAATAGTATCCCCCCCCTTGTTGGTTCAGCAACTACTTGATGAAGGAATTCATCAGCTATCACAACTAGGAAAATCTGAGCCCTGCTATTATTACTAGCACTTGTTCTCCAGTCTATATCTGGAAAGTTGAAATCGCCCATGATTGCACAGTTTCCATGAGTATTTACTTCATTAAAAAGGTCTCTATCCATATCCAAATTGGATCCTGGTGGTCTGTAACACACCCCAAGCGCTATCCCAGGGGAGGATCTGATAGTTTTCTTTCCCAATGTGACTTTTGCCCAAACAGACTGTCTTCTCCATTCCATCACTTTTTATTTCTTTACAATCTACCTCATCTTTGATATACAATGTGACTCCACCACCTTTACCCTTATTTCTGTCTTTCCTAAACAGCACATACCCTTCAATACCTGTACTCCAGTCATGCCTAGTATTCCACTATTTTTCTGTTATTTCTATATCTGCTTTCACTTCCTGGATCAATAGCTCTAGTTCCTCCATTTTGTTACCTAGGCTCCTCGCATTGGTTTACAAACATCTTCATTTTTGCTGAGGTCTCTTCCCCCTCCACAGCAAAAACAAACCCCAAAGAAGTCCCAATATCCAAATTCCCTTTATAAACTCCCACTCAAACTCCCATGTTTACAGCTCTGTTTGCTGGCTCCTGTGCCACTGCAGCTATCTATGCCACTGCCTGATTAGAAGGCTACCTTTATAGGACCCCTAATCAGTGAAGCCCCGCCCCCTAATCAGGGCTTAGTTTCTCTCCCAGCACACTGCCCCTACACATACAAACAATACACATACAAAACCAAATACAAACTTAGTTGGGATTGGTACTGCTTTGGGCAGGGGGCTGGACTTAATGACCTCTTGAGGTCTCTTCCAGCTGTGGCATTGTGGGGGGGGGGGCTGTCTGCTCTGTAACCCAGTGTGGTGTGGTGGTGGCATCTTGCTGGTTGCTAGGCTTGGTCAGTGGGCGATCTCCACTGGCGGCTATTTGTAGCACAGCCCAGCAGGACAGCGGATGAGTCACGTAGGCAAGGGTCTCCCAACCTGTCCGACCAATTGTCTCCCAGGGAGAGAGACAAAGAGAAGAAGGCAGGGTCCAACTCCTGGCTGGGGGGCAGGGCTGGAAGGGAGGCAGTTACTGTCTGGGAAGCACGGGAGAAGGGGCTAGGGAGGGGGCTGGGATTGTAGGGCCCCAGCCACCCCCCATCTCCCCTCCTGGCCCCAGTTCCTGTAACCAGATTACATCTATGCTGTTCTGTATCTTGGAGAAGCAATAAACTCCCTCAATCCTACTGGCTGGCAGAGTCTGTTCATGCCACTGTGGGGGTGCAGGAGATGGGGAAACCCCAACATGCCGTCACACCAGCCTATGATTCCATGATCTTCCCAGTAAAGATCAGATGCTCCTATAGTAAAGGATATTTAATAGATAAAATACTAGATCACTAAACTACACTTCTACCTTCCTGTTTTCCTTGTAGCTGCTGACTCAGAGTGTCTGGGATATTAGCTATCCTTTCAAGATTATATTATTTAAGGGTAATAAATTGAACACAGAAGAAACTGCCAAAGTAAGTAATGTAGAACCTAACACTGGGAGATGTTCTTTTGACTAATCATTTTAATTTGCAAAGTGTTTACTGAATGTCTGCTCATAAAGGTTCCAGTTCAGTAAGGGCCTTAAGCAATATGCCTAATGTTAAGCACACAAATAGTCCCAGTTGCGCTATTCACCCACTTAAAGACATGTGCTTTAGTGCCTTGCTGAAAATCAGGGACAAATTAGACAAATGCTTTTCCAATGTTTAGAGTCAACTTGACACTAAAGATATGCATTCAGATTGATCTATTGTGATCTATATAGCCACGTAATTAAACAGATTAAATATGAATGTACTTTTGATTCAACACTAGATATACTGTTTTATGTATTTCTGATTAAACTGTATCTTGTATAAATCCAGGGTCTAGATCACATACTGTTATGAAATCTATCCTGTTTATAATGTTTTAAACTTACAAAACATAGAATAAATGCAACAGCACTTCTGGTAAAATATAGATGGCTACATCACACACTACAAGTCATTAACACATGGGAATTTATTGAACAATCCCACACAACTACATTAAGACCTTACAAAGGTGTTTGCATCTGAAATAGGAAAAATTCATACTGTTCTAACTTGTTTGACAATTAAATAAAGAATAGTCAGATTGAGGGGCTGGCCTATATTAGGGTATGTCTACACTACCACCCTAGTTCAAACTAGGGTGGTAATTTAGGCAATTGGAGTTGCAAATGAAGCCTGGGATTTGAATTTCCCGGGCTTCATTTGCATATTACCGGGGCCTGTCATTTTTAAATGTCTGCTATTTCGGACTCCGTGACCCGCGGCTACACGCGGCACGAACTAAGTAGTTCGGATTAGGCTTCCACGAGGAGTAACGGTAGTTCGGAATCCGAACTTGCGGACATTTAAAAATGGCGGCGCCCAGCAATAGGCAAATGAAGCCTGGGAAATTCAAATCCCAGGCTTCATTTGCAACTCCGGTTGCCTACATTATCACCTTAGTGTGGTTAGGCTGATGTAAGCTGCCTTGAGTACCTGGTGCATGCAATAAATGTTGATAGCAAATTCCCTTGTCACTATGGTTCTTCTTCCATTTTGTTTAAATATGCATTTTGAGCCAAATATAAGATGGACATTTTCTATCCAAAGCAGGATAGTTTGTTAATTAATTCATGACTACTCACTGCACAACTTAGTCCCCAATATTGCCTGAAAACTTCAGAAAACGTCTTTCTACATTTTGATTGTGGACCTTTAAACAAAATCAACTTCATTTCTTCATTAAAATGAGTCACTAGTAAATCTCAAAAGATTTGATGAAATGTTGCTAATAAAATCCTCAAGCTTCTATGCTTATCTGATTCTTTGGGGGTTGGACTGAATCTACAGAGGTAGGAATCTCTTGAAATTGATAGTATTTCTTCATTTTGGCATGAACACAAATGCTAAGACAACAGCTTGCCTTGAAAATAGATCCATGTTCTTGGTTCTGTGCTTTTAATGAATGACTAAAGTGTTCTGTTCTTCGAGTGGTATCCCCATGGGTGCTCCACTCTGGGTGTTGGTGCATCCTCGCACCAGTGACCAGAGATTTTTTCTAACAGTTTCCACCAGGCCACGCACATGCCATGGCACCCCCTTGCATCGTTGGTGTCTGTTAGGCGCAGTGCAGCCCCTCATTTCCTTCTCTACCATGCTCAGCAGCTTCTCTCTCCACCGTTTCTATCAAAAAAACAACAAAACAACCTATTACCTATAGTTACCTCATTTTTCCAAGTTTAGGCCCCTACCCTACCCCAATGCCCCCCAAAAAAAGTTCCTCCTAGGAGGAGCCACCACACCACTCCTTGCACAGTTTCTAAGCCACCACCTGGTTTTCCTCAACTTACAGCCCCAGCTACAGAGCCTAATTCCCCAGCCCATACAGACATAGAAAACTGTCAGAGGGTGAGAACAGGTCCCCTGCGCACAACTCGTCCTCTTCACCAGACGAGGCAGTTATTGTCAACATCCCACCACCAGGAGACAATTCAAAGAAGTTTCAAGATCTTTTTAAAAGGGTAGCCCTGACACAGGATCATGACCTATAAGAAATACAGACGAAAGAGTTCTGTGAATGCTACTGTCTCCTACCTCTTCCAGAATAGCACTCCCTATGGATGAAGCTATGGATCCAGCAGACATTTGGCAGACTCTGGCTTCCATCATTACAACCAACAAAAGAGCCGATTGCAAATACTTCATTACACCAAAAGGAATGGACTTCATTTTTTTTTTTTTTTTTAAAACACACATTCCCTCCCCCCCCCCCCCCCCCATATGACTTTTTAAAGACAAGGTCTCTCTACTATGTACCCATCCCAAATTCCTCCCTGAGCTGCACTCATCCTTCCACCTCAATCAGACAATACACCTTCCTATCTCTTTCCCCAAACCACATGCCAACTCCTTCGAGATGATGCACACACTTGACTTGTGCAGAGCACTCTTTATCTAATGAACTAGACCTTTTCACGTCTGAGACAGTTTGTGTCAATAGTGACCAACAATAAGGGCCAGGCCCTCATCACAGACTCGGTCACTGGATTTTGAACTTTATTAAGCTCTGTTACCCCCCCAATCATATATGGTCCCTCCAGACAATATAAATGCACACTTCACCAAAGCCATGTCTACTTCAATAGCATACACACAAGAGACATTTGTGTAGCTGCCCCTTGATCCTTGGACCACACTTCTGCAAAGCACTACACATTTACGCAGGAACCTCTCTCCAACCTGGAATTTTCTAAGGCAGTTCTTTCCACTGCTTTTCTGCCAGATCTGAAATCCCTACTTCCCTAATTCAGAATAGCTTTGTAGTCATTTAATGTGGAGCACCCATGGGGACATCTCTCTCTTGAAGAGGTTACTCACCTTGACGGTAACTGATGCTCTTCAAGATGAGTGTCCCCGTGGGTGTTCCATAACCTTCCCTTTCCTTCCCTCTACTTCAGAATTCTGGCCTCCTCACTGGCATTGTTCCACGGTAGAGAAGGAATTGGGGAAGAGGGGGCTCATGCATGTGTGATGCCTGCCACCTAGGAGCGCGTGGCCCCAGGGACGTTGCTCTAAAATCTCCAATTGATAGCATGGCGCACTGACCTAATGTGGAGCACCCACGGAGGAACTCATCTTGAAGAGCATCCATTACTGTTGAGGACAAAGACAAGAAAGGGGATCAGTTGGCTTATAGGCCTTCTCTTGCAACCTAGGCAGCACCAGGCTTTTCTGCTCGGTCATTGTCACTGGTACTAGAGGTTCATCTCCCCTCCATGCCAGAGGCCTTCCAGGCTGCTCAGGACATGCAGTCCATGCTAGTACCGGCACCCACAGCACCACCCATCTCAGCAAAGGAGGGAAGCCGCCATTTGGCACTCAGTTGCCGAGCCGTGCATGGTCCTGCTCATCTCCTCAATCAGAAAGGAGTGCGCCCTGAAGCATTCTAAAGTCTGGAAGGGACAGACTAGGGCAGGATGCAAGGTCACCCACGTCACTGGTGTCAGTGTGCAGACCCATGAAGGCGCATCCCCCAGTACCAGTGACTTCAAAAAGAAAGTCCGTCACCTTACTTGGTGTACACTTTAGGAATGTTTCCCTACACCCAAGGTACCGCTCACCATGCTGATACTCATTAGAACTGAGTTATTTCAACCATCGTGGCATGTCTAGCTGCTCTCTATTTTCATCCCTTCACCAGAGTTTATCTCTGAGCCGTGGTACCCCCACACGAGAAGTAGATCCATAGAGTACTGAAGTCCATGCAGGGACGTACGCCCTTCCTGGTCACAGAGGTCACCATTGTTCCTGGAGTCCTGATAGAGGAGATTGCTCCATCTGGTCCTTCTCTTGGCCATTGTGCAGCATTCAATCCTGCAACATTGCATCAGACTCTGCCTCCAGTACAGACCTCAATACCACACTCGGTTCTTCAGGTGCTGACACAGGGCACACCATGACCTCCGATATAGTGGCAGGCCAGTGGTGCCCCTGGGGGTTCCCTGTCCAACCCCAGGTTACCTGCTGTGGCCAAAGCTTCCCAGGCTCCTATGATGCTTCCAGCTCCTTGTAGGCAACTAGCTAAGACAATGGCACCAGCAACTTTGCAGGTGGAGAATTTGGTGAATGATTAACACTCTCCTTCCTGGAGGAAGGATAGTCAGGCCTAACCTCTTCTCCCTCCTAATTGAATAAGGCAGTAACAGCTTTGCTACCGGTAGTACCACCAGACAGCCTGAGAGTCCACCAGGATCTCATGAAGTGGATGGCAAATGGCTTGGGCCTCCAGGTGGAGGAGGATACAGATTCCCTGTTCAGTGTCCTGGGTTAAATGGGACCTGCCAGGGTGAAGCAGTAACCAAGATTTCAAAAGCCATGTGGCAGACCTCCAACTGAAAGCAAAGTAGGGATATAATAGTATGTTTGATTTAACTGATAAGCAAAAGCTAGGGTATGTCTACACTACAAAGTTAATTCGAACTAACAGCACCAACTGTAATAGACATCAAAAGTGAAATACAGGTTGCATCTCCCTTAACTGGGATTCTCTCATCTGGTAACATCTGTGGTCCGGCATGACCATGGATGCTCCTGGATGAGAACCCCGAGGCATGAGGACCAGCAGCTGGGAGACCTGTGAGTCTGGCAGCAGGGCCTCAGCAGCCAGGGCAGTAGCGGTGCCGGGGCAGCCTAGGCATTGGTGGAGTGCTATTTGAGCTGCCTGCCACCCCACCCAGCAACGGGGACTGAGACCATGGCTGCCCAGGAGGGGAAGTCTGGCCACACCAACCCAGACAGCAGTGGAGCAGGAATATCCTTGGGCAGCAGCAGCAGTGTGATTGGGGCTGCTTGCCTCCTGTCAGCAGGGCTGGGGCTGCAGCCACAGCAGTTCTGTAGGGGGAAGCCAAGCCGGGCTGTGGCAGCATGATAGAAGCAGTGGAGCCAGGGCCATGTGCCACCTAGCAGTGGGGCTGGGGCTGTGGATGCAACAACCTGGGAGGGGGAAACCTGGCCATGGCCACAGCAGCCCAGCAGAAGCAGCGCTGCTGGCCATGTACCACCTGGCAGTTAGCAGAGCCAGGACTAGGGCTGGTCAGCAGGCAGCCTGGCTGGATCGAAGGAACCAACAGTGAGGAGGAGCAGGGGGCTGCAGGGCTGGTGTCAGGAGACCTCCTGTTGTCCGGCAAATTCCCAAGGGTGCTGGACCAGGGAGGTCTAACCTGTACGTTTTTTTCAAGGTTTGACCTAGACATGGCCAGGATATGAAAATCCCTTCCTGGGGGGAGGGGGGGGGAAAGGTATTTTCAAATGTTATTCTAGAAACAAAGCATCAAAATAAAAGGTGTTTGTTTTTTCCCCATGGGCATTGTTTTTGGCTTCCTGGCTACATGCCTGGAAGCCCATTTTACTTGTGATATTTGACCAGAGCCTGGTTGCTAGTGAAACAGAGTATCAGTGCTTAGCCTCTTTTCCCTGACCCAATCTCCAGGCTAGAAAACCTTGAACTCTCTGCTTCTGTAGCATCAGGGCTGGAAGAGTGTAAGAGGTTCATAGAATCCATAGAAGATTCAGCTAGGAAGACATTCAAGATGTTAGCTAGTCTAACTCTGTGCCAGAAGCCATAACAATCCCAACTAAATCCACTCCAGCTAGGGCTTTGTAAAACTGGGCTTTAAAAACGTCTAATGGAGATTCCACAACCTTCCCTAGATTGAGTTTCCAAGCTGTCATTCTTTCCAGCTGTGGAGCTAAGGGGAGGTTATAATGCTAAGAACCATAGTGCTTGGTCTCAGCATCCTCTCGAGAATTTTCTTTCCAGTTTCACTTTCAGAAAATGAAATTAAAAGAGCCTTCTAGGGGTGCATCTAGACTATATTCCTCTTACATTCCGATCGCTTTTTTTAAATGTGTTTAAAAAAAAACAGTCTAGACAATTTTTTTGGGGGGGGACCCTTTTTTGAAAGAACCCTTATTCCTGAAAAATTGAGGTTTACAGGGTTCTTTCGAAAAAGGTGGGTTTTTTTCCCCCAGAAGAACCATGTCTAGACTGCTTTTTTTTTTAAAAAAAATGTTCGAAAAAAGCAATCTGACACGATTATTCAAATGAAGTGTGAGATTTGTAAATCAGCACTTCATTTGCATTTTCTATTTCCTTCATTTACTTTCCTCTTTTGAAAGAGGAATGTAGTCTAGACATACCCTTGGAGAACAACAAGGGAGTTGTCATTTTGATTTTCCTGACCAAAAAAAAAAAAAAAATTGTTTGTGAGAAGGATTTTTAAAATCAGATAATCATTTCAAAATAGGGATATAAAATCCCATTTAGTCAGCTTAAATGGGATCCTGTGGCTAGGCCAGGCCTAGCTAGTTGATAAGCAACATCTGGTAAGGGTGATGCTTACAAGTTAACCAGCTAACTGCTGACATGTCTATTTCAAAGAAAAGCTTTCTACCAGCTCTTAACTTTTTAAATAAATATTACTGGTGTGTGTGTGTGTGTGGAATGTTTTTGGACACTTCTGTCACACCTGTATTACAGGTTCATGTCAGAGCTGGTCTTTTCCATGGAACTGAGCTTCTCTGCAAGCCAATTGTAAGTGCTGAAGTATTTGGGAGAAGTGAACATATTTGGAGTGAAACACTGGAATTTGAAATCAATGTCTGTGACTTGCCAAGAATGGCTAGGCTGTGCTTTGCCATTTATGCTATCATGGATAAAATGAAAACTAAAAAGTCAACCAAGACAATTAATCCCCCCAAATACCAGACCATCAGGAAAGCTGGAAAAGTGGTAATGCCTCCATTTGTTTTTCTTTATTGTACCTCTTAATTGTACTGAATTATATATTTATTTTATCTTCTCACCTTGGAAATCTGAAATACAAATAATAAAAAAAAAGATAACCTTAATTGGAGTAGCGCCCAGTTTAAAAAAAAAAAAAACATATGAACGTCAGATCTGAGACCTTATTTAAAACAAAAAAGGATTATTTTTCCTCAATTTGTTAATGCCTAGTGTTTTTTCTTTTGCAAAAGAACTCTTTTAAAAAGGGATATTGTGAAAAATCACATTTTGAAATATTCATATGTATTACAACATTTAATATTAAAAGTAAAATATTAGTTTAAAAAAATTCATTTTCATTTTACTATTCAGTTTTTGGATTTCATGTACTCTGATCAATGTTTACATTTGAATATCCAACACAGGGTAATATTCTATTCTTACTGTGATTTGTAAAACATTTTGGCCCTTCCCTCACACTGAAAAAGGCCATGAAGTTAAAGTACTTGACAATGACTCCTTAAATTGAAGATTAAAAAATTGTTAGTATTTTTGAAATTGTATTCGTATCTTTTGAACAGGACTGATCCATAAAATCATATATTTGTCTTCAGTTCAACACTAGAAGTTAATGGGAATTAGGTACTTGTTGAAAGTTGAGCATGTGTTGAATTTGCTTTCCTGAATCAGGGACCTAGTTTAGAGCAATTTTTTACTAATTAATTTTTCTAGTGCATTTACCATTTAAAAATTTCAAATGTATTTTTAGATTCTGTTTAAACAGTTTTGGTTTTTTCTTCAACAGCACTATCCTGTAGCATGGGTAAATACTATGGTATTTGACTTTAAAGGACAGTTGAAAAGTGGAGACCTCTTACTGCACAGTTGGACTTCATTTCCTGGTAAGATTTGATTTGCTGTATACCTTAGCATACTCATGAGACTAAAGAGCACCATTAATTTAGGATTATGATATTCATTGCTTTTGCCTGCCGTTATCACTATTCCAAATAGGGAAAGAGCTGATATTCTCAGTGCATAAAATGTCTATGTACCTTCAATAATTAGCTTTGTTTTCCTTTTGATGTTCTGTGGAGTCTACTTACCTTGGTGTTTTTGCTAAAATTCTCCAGTTTTCTTCAATCCTTCTCCCAAAAATACCAAATTTCTTAGGGATATTTATTTAGTTTGGAAATCCATATATCTTGGAAGTGTTATCTGTTACTTAATAAGGGCCCTTTGAAAATGGTATTGACTGTTATTTCTAGCAATTTATAGGGTTTGACATGTTAGGAGCCATTTCATTGCTTTTGTTAGTTCTCATTGCTTTTGTTAGTTCAGATTCCTATGTCATAAAAAGCCCATGATTGTTTTGGTTACAATGAAATGTGGCACTTACATTACATATTAAATTACACTGTTTTACTAAGCAACCTGTATATCTCAGTGAAGAAAACTTAATTATAATAATCATTCCACTTGTTTTGACTCAAGATTAATTGGTTTGTCATGTTATATACATTACAGAGAATCTGTTCAGCAATTTAGAGATTTTAATGTATAATCATTTATCCTTTTTTGTTTATTTTAAAATCATGCTGAAGATACTCATTCTGAAACATCTGTATCTGGTGTAAATTGGCTTAGCTTCACTGAGGGTCAGTGGACTATGCAAGTTTACAACTGCTGTCAGTAAATCCCAACTACTTGTAACTGCCTCTGAAGTTTTGGGGCATCTTTTTATTCCAAGTATCTGTTTTATAAGAAACAGAATTTAAAGTTACTTAGTCCTGTGAGGTAAGTAACTATTATGTCTGTTTTGTCAATGCGGAAAATGAGATACAGAGAATTGAATTTTTCAAAGGCTTGTATTAAATAACAGAATGAGAAATAGCACTTAGAAAGTCCTAAAGATATCCTTGTGCTACTCTCTCCTAAGCTCCACATCGTAGTCACCTTTCCATCCAAGTGAGGAAAACTGGCTACTTTGTGCTTATTAATCTTCATTAGCGAAGTAATTCAGCAAGACAAGGAAATCTTGTCTTCGGGGACGTAGATTAGGTTGCCATAACTTTGTTCAAGGAGGACTGATCCAGCATCTAACAGAAATTCTATCTATGAGGCTGAAACTGCAGCTAGGAAGATGGACAAGTCAAAATGCCCCTATAATGTCAATTCCATTTTCTCTGCTAAGAAATAGTAAGAAGAAGAAGTGTTAAGAGCCAAGCTTGTTGCCTTACCTGTCTTCCTTTCAATGGATGATCTTCTCGGTTTTCAGACATGCTGATGTTAGGAACAGATTGTACCAGAGATCCAATGCAAAGTAGGAGAAAGTCTGGCCCTTTGTGAGCAACACTGTGTACTTTTACACAGGAAACAGTTTCTCATGGCATTGCTGACTTTCCCAAAGGCTCTGGATACTATAAAATGGATTGTTTTGATATTTTAGATGAACTTGAAGAAATGTTGAATCCAATGGGAACAGTACAAACTAATCCTTACACTGAAAATGCAACGGCTTTGCACATTACATTTCAAGAATATTCAAAATTTCCTATTTATTACCCTCCCTTTGATAAGGTAAGATTCTCTAAGCTATCTAATCTATCTTATCTATCTGTCTATTTAAAAATGAAAATGTCTGGCTGTCCATCTGTTTCTGCAAGAACTCCTCCTAAATGGAGACAGTTAGAGCCACCATATTTGGTAGGCAGCTTCTTCTAACCTTGACTTAAAGCAAGATCAGTGTTTGGTTGTATCGGGAACACTGGAAAGTGGTGGGAATGGGGCTGATTTCCACAACACAAAAGGAGGGGCAGAGAGAGGAGAGACATAATCTTCACACTTACCACTGGGGCAGGATACTGCAAAGTGAGCACTGAGGATAGCTAAATCAGCACAAGATTGACCACTCGGGACAGGGCTCTGCATGTTTAACTTCTGTGCCAGGGAAGATAATGGAGCAAGTAATTAAGGAA
The DNA here is from genome assembly GCF_049634645.1 of Pelodiscus sinensis. Classification (NCBI taxonomy): domain Eukaryota; kingdom Metazoa; phylum Chordata; order Testudines; family Trionychidae; genus Pelodiscus; species Pelodiscus sinensis. The sequence continues at coordinate 10,659,494 of NC_134720.1, read as the reverse complement.
ATCATCTGTAAACACTTGGAAAGTGGCAAGGTGATAAGGAACAGCCAGCATGGATTTGTAAAGAACAAATCATGTCAAACCAATCGGATAGCTTTCTTTAATAGGATAACAAATCTTGTGGATAAGGGAGAAGCGGTGGATGTGGTATACCTAGACTTTAGTAAGGCATTTGATACCGTCTCTCATGATATCCTTATCAATAAACTAGGTAAAGACAACTTAGATGGGGCTACTATAAGGTGGCTGCATGACTGGCTGGATAACCATACTCAGAATAGTTATTAATGGTTCACAATCCTGCTAGAAAGGCATAACAAGTGGGGTTCCGCAGGTGTCTGTTTTGGGACCGGCTCTGTTCAATATCTTCATCAACTATTTAGATATTGGTATAGAAAGTACACTTATTAAGTTTGCAGATGATACCAAGCTGGGAGGGATTGCGACCAATCTGGAGGATAGGGTCATAATTCAAAATGACCTGGTCAAATTGGAGAAATGGTCTGAGGTAAACAGGATAAAGTTTAATAAAGACAAATACAAAGTGCTCCACTTAGGAAGGAGCAATCAGTTTCCTACATACAGAATGGGAAGCAACTGTCTGGAAAGGAGTACGGCAGAACGGGATCTATAGTGGACCACAAGTTGAATGAGTCAGCAGTGTGATGCTGTTGCAAAGAAAGCAAACATGATTCTGGGATGCATTAACAGGTGTGTTGTGAGCAAGACACAAGAAGTCATTCTTCCGCTCTACTCTGTGCTGGTTAGGCCTCAGTTAGAGCATTGTGTTCAGTTCTGGGTACCTCATTTCAAGAAAGATGTGGAGAAATTGGAGAGGGTCCAGAGAAGAGCAACAAAAATGATTAAAGGTCTAGAAAACATGAGCTGTGAGGGAAGGCTGAAGGAATTAGGTTTGTTTAGTTTAGAAAAGAGAAGATTGAGGGGGGACATGATAGCAGTTTTCAGATATCTAAAAGGGTGTCATAAGGAAGAGGGAGAAAACTTGTTCATCTTGGCCTCTTGGGATAGAACAAGAAGCAATGGGCTTAAACTGCAGCAAGGGAGGTTTAGGTTGGACATTAGGAAAATGTTCCTGTCTGGGTAGTTAAACACTGGAATAAATTGCCCAGGGAGGTGGTGGAATCTCCATCTGTGGAGATCTTTAATAGTAGGTTAGATAAATGTCTATCAGGGATGGTCTAGACAGTATTTGGTCCTGCCATGAGGGCAGGGGACTGGACTCGATGACCTCTCGAGGTCCCTTCTAGTCCTAGTATTCTATGATTCTATGTTGCCTAATTCTAACCCTTCCCCATCCCCTCCCCCCGCAGCTGTAGGACCTGAACATTAACCCCCCATGCTACGGGTTCTGGAGATTCCCCACCACCACCTACGGGGCCTATACTCTCCTCCCTGCCCCCCTCCCCTTCCCCATGGGGGTCTCAACAAAGACTCTAGCTATATCTTACCCATTACAAAGATAGCTTCCCCAATTATCACCTCTAATAGCATTAGCTCACAGACATTTCCCCCCCCCCCCCATCCCCCTTCTGTTCTGAAATTTGATTTGTCCCTTTCATATGTGTTCATTTTTTGTAATTGTATCCTTTGGTATATATGGTTGTGACTATTTTCTTCCACTATTTGATCTGAGGAAGTGGGTTTGGCCCACAAAACCTCATCATCTAATAAACCATCTTGTTAGTCTTTAAAGTGCTACATAGTCCTTTGCTTTAGGTGCATTGTACTAGTACATGCATTGTTCACACAGGTAGCAGTTACAGAGCATTCCTATAGTACAATCTATATTGTGTTTTCTAAACTAGAATTTGTTTTTGTTAAATTAGCTACCTATAGTCTTAAAATCCTGTTCAGGAAAAGAAATCTACATAAGGTGATGTAACATGATTCATAAACACATTTGTATACAACGGTATAAAATACCAGCTGTGGCAGGGTCAATCCCACTCCTGGGCCCCTGACCCCTGTTCAGCCCACAGTCTAGCAGTCACAGAATATGGCTCAGTCGCCTTGGTTTGAGATTTGTTGTCTCCCTGTAGTTTTTAAACAAAGTTGAGGCTGTTCTCTTGGCTCTTCCAATGTCTTTCTCTCACCAAACTCCTCCTCCACACTCTTTCACAGCTCTCCTTTCCCTCACTCACAGGGAGAGTTCTTAAATAGGCCTCCAGGCAGCCCCAATTAGTTTCACCTGGGCCTTAATTGATTTTGCAGCCGCCCTGTCTCAGCTGCCCCTAATTAGTCAGGATTGCTGACTCTCTGCCTCTTTCCCCTTCCACCAAGCTCTTGAACCCGCTGTATTGCCCCGCTCTGTCTCCTGACTGAGGTGAAAAAGGAACCACTCTTTTACTGACCACAGAAGGCTGCTGGTCTGGGCTTGTTGTGCTTTTTCCTCCCCTGCACCCCTTCCCTCCCCTTTTTGGGAGGGGTGTGCGGGGAGGCTACTGGAGTTGTGGCAGGCAGGCAGGCAGGCTGGCCCTGGCTACATTCTGGGCCAGGTCCCTTTTCTCTCTGCCTGCAGGCAGCTTTTCCCCACCCCTCAGCTGGCTGCAGGAGCTGCTGGGGTTTGGGAGTGGATAGGGGGCCTTTGCTGCCCTCACCCTGGTGGGGGGAGCAAGACCCCCCTTTTCCATCTTTTTGGGGACTGCCAGGCCCCTTTTTTCACAGTTGCAGGCCAGGACTTCACCGTTCCTGCAGCTGCTACTCCCTCTGGAGTGGAGGAGGTAAGGGGGCTGCTTTACAGCAGCTCCTGGGGTTCTTAATTCCCCTCCACAAGTTTGTGGGTGAGGGTTTGTGAGGGGCCTCTTGCCATCTGGGCCCCTAGGTGACAGCTGGCACAGCTTTTGTGGGGTGCTGGGACTGAGGAGTGGTTCCCTCTGTTCCCTGCTGTCTCCCCTGCATTTCTGCTGCTGCTGTTGCTGCTCCCTCCCCAGCCTCAGGTGCTGCGGGGGCCATCTCCTTCGTTGGCCCCACTGCTTGCCTCCCCGCCCCTCTCTTGCTCTGGTGGGTCCTGCCGCAGGTACAGTGAACCTGCCACTCAGGTGCCCGTGGGCACACTAGTTTCCTCCCCCAGCCCGCAGTATCTTGCTGCCCTCCTGCTTTCTTGAGCAGGCCCCTCCTCACAGTCTGCATTCCCCTCTCCTCTACCCATGTGCCCATGCCCCCTCTGTCATCTCGTTTGGCGCCTGAGCCTCCCACTCTTCTTTAGTTACCCCCCCCCCCCACACCGTTTCACTTCCCACATGCCTTTCAATGATTGACCTCTCACATTCCCAGTGCAGCCGGAGGAGCCGCTCTTACCATCCTGTGCTGGGAGCTGTATTCCTTACTCCTTCCCTTTTCCCCCTTCTGAATTGTCGCCCTCCATCCCACTTCCAGCCTAGTGGGGGGGGGGGAGCGGTGAACCTTCTTCCTCCTCTCCCTCTCCCTTCTTGTTCCCTCCCCTGGTGTTTTTTGGTCCTCGCCTAATTGTTTGTTTGTTTGTCCTTCCTTCCCACCTATAACCACAATGGAGGGGTTGTCCAGAGACACCCCTGCCAGACCTCCCCCGCCCACCCCTAAAAGCAACAACACCTCTAGGCTGCCGGGCCCCCCGTCACTATGGTAGGGCGGGTAAACATGGATGAGGACCCCGGGGCCTCAACCGCTTCTGCCGCGGCACCTCCAGTCACCTCTAAAGAACTTCCCCTGAAGGGTAGGAAGGGACTAAGAAGGGCAAGAGCCCTGCCCGGAGGCGAGGGCTCACTCCCCGGCCGCGACCCATCTGCTGGCCGCGGCCCTCCCTCCTTCCCACTCCCCTGTTCCTTCCACCAGCTCTGGGGTCAACGGTGTCCCAGGCCCCAGGGCGTAGGCCCAGGTAGCCGCCACCCTCCCACCTGCCGCCTCCCAAGCCGCCTCCAGGAATACCATCCCCAGTGGCCGCGGCCCCTTTCCCACCCTGACCAGGAGGCACGGAGTCCATTGTCTCTTGGTGGCGGCCTTGCCCCACGTGGAAACCTACGTGCGGGCATTGGCACACGTGATGGGGCTTGCGGCCATGGTGGCAGCCTCTAGGATGTTCAGGAAGGTGGTATTCTTCCTGGCGTCCGAGGCCGCCGCCCAGGAGGCGGTGAAAAGGGGTTTGGCAGTGGGGGGAGTCCACGTTCCCCTCGAGCCTTTGGAGGACCTGGGCATATGGGTGGTTTGGTCCTCCATTCCTCCCTTCCTCCCCAATGCCGCCCTACTGCCTTTCCTCTCCACCCTGGGGAGGCCTCTGTCAGTCCTGAGTCCCCTTCCGCTGGGCTGCAAAGATCCTACCCTCTGCCACATCCTTTCCTTTCGCCAGCAGGTACAAATCCAACTACTGCCGGTGGGACGTGGCGGAGAAGCCCTCGAAGGGTCATTTCTGGTGCCCCATCAAGGGGCCCGGTACTGGGTGTACTACACCATGGGGGAGGCCCGGTGATTTCTCTGTCAGGCGATGGGGCACGTCCGAAGGGAATGTCCCCTGGCCCAGTTTGGAGAGGCACCCGGGACCCCTGACATCCGGGAGGGCACCGGCCCTACCATCGCAGGTGGCCCTGACAGTCCGGATCCTGGGGTCGCCCCTCCTCCAACCGTGACTGTCGTCAATCCCGCTAGGGTTCCGCAGGGCCCAGATGAGCGTGTGGGTGCTGTTGCTGCCGCCACCACCAAAAGCTGCAAGGCCGGGCCCGTGGAGGAGAGGGTGGCGGGGTCAGTGACGGGACTCGGGCAGGACCTGCCTCAGGGGGAGGCATCCTTTCCCCTGCTGCCCAGCCCTCATCTACCCTTGCCCTCCTACTAGCGCCCTTGTCCCCTGGCTCTTCCTCTAATCAGGCCTAGCCCCCTTCCTCCGAGGGATGGGAGCTTGCAACAGGGAGGTGCCGAAAGCGTGCTCGGCATTCCACCCCACCCACTGAGGGGGAGGACAACCTCCCTGCACCTATGGGGATGGACACTGGAACCGTCCCACCCTCTGAGCCCTCGAATGATTCACAGCACTGCGAAGCGGTTGAGGTGACCGCGGCAGTTGTGGGAGAGGTGAACACCTCCTTCCCGGGGTCCCCGCAAGAGGGGGCGACCGTGAAGGACGCTCCCACTGTTCCCACCTCTGCTGAGGGGGCGGCCGCTGACCTTGCCACCGACAAAGATCACCATCTGGTGGCGGGCAGCGGGCTCGCCTTCCTCTCTCAGGAGGTGGAGGCTTTGGGGCTGACCCTGGCTGACTCGGGGGGGATCATCCGGTCCTGGAGGGACAACAACAGACCTCTTTCCCCTTCCAACTTGCTGCTGTCCCTTCTCCCTCCCTCTGAGTTGCCCCAGGGTGCGACCATCTGCCTGGCCATTGACAGTGTTTCTGCCGCAGCAACCCTTGAGGCTCTCAGGGGGCGAGAGGTCCCATTAATATCCATCACCCCCGGCGCTGAGGCCTCTGGTGCTACACTCTCTGTGGCACTGGAGCCCAGCGCTGGGGAGACTATTACTACCCCTACTGCTGCCACCGATTCTCTGCCCTGCAAGGAGGCACCGCATCCCGGTGTCTCCGCCGCTGGGGTTTCTCACCCTGTTCCTTCTCCTGCTCCGTGTTCAAACCCTCTCCCAATTGAGCTTCCAATCCCTCTTCCTCCTCCCCCCATCTTTGTCTTTTCCCCAATCCCTCACTTCTCCCTCCCCCTACTCTCCTTCCTCGTCTCCCTCCTTTTCCTGATCCCCTGCCTCAACTCTTTTCTTCCCCTTGCTCTAGTACTGATGCTTCTGGGGTTGCCACGTTTAGCCCAGACGTTGACCCCCGGGAGGCGATTTCCATTTCTCCTGCTCCCAGCACATCTGGGGCTGGTCTCCCTCTGCCACTGTTCTCCCAGCAGTGACCTCAAATGCCTTGCATCCCCGTGCTGATGGGTCGCGGGGCTCACGGAGGGGTTTGGCCCCAAGGCATTTGAGGGCCCGAGGCCCCGATGCCAGATGTGCTGAAGGGCGAGATGCATGCTTTCTTGGAAGACATCCGTGGCTCCAAGAACAAAGTCGCTCTCGCCCTTCAGCGCTGGGGAGATTTTCATCTCATCCTACAAATAGTAAGGGCCCTCCTGGGGGAGGGTAAAGGGACTGGGCGGCGGGAGGCCACGGCTTACCAGCGGGCCCGCAGCTTCCGTGACGCCCTGCTCGTTTTTGGGCACAGTCACGGTTTGCTGTGAGGTCCAGTGGGGGCCGCTGGCACTCCTGCCAATGAGGATCTTCCCCAGCCCTCTCGATGCCGCCGCTCATCTTTGCCACTCTAAACACCGGGGCTGCAGGTCGGGCCTCCGTAGGTGTCAGGTACTCTCCTTCCTTCGGAAGGGGAGGTACTCTGTCGTATTCCTCCAGGAGACCACGCAGCTCTGGCCGCCGAGGCTAGCTGGCAGCTGGAGTGGGGGAAAAGGGTTTATTTCAGCCACCTGTCAGCCTGTCAAGCCGGGGTGGCTACCCTGTTCTTCCCGAACCTGCAGCCCGAGGTGCTGGGGGCCACCGAGGTCGTGCAGGGTTGCCTGCTGCATCTCCGGGTTCGGATGGAGGGGCTCACACTAAATCTTGTCAACATCTACGCCCCGTTGTCCACCTCGGAGAGGCTCCGCTTCTATCAGCGGGCATCTGCCTTCCTCGGTTCTCTGGATCCTTGTGCGTGCCTGGTCCTGGGCGGGGACTTTAATTGCACCCTTGAGGATTGGGACCGTACGGGGCTCGAGCAGTGCCAGGCCGCCACGGACGTCCTCAGGGAGATAATAGACCATCACTCCCTGGTGGACGTCTGACGAGACCTCCACCTGGGCGAGGAAACTGTATTTACCTACATCCAGGTGGTGGGCCGTCAGTCTTTTCACTCACGGTTGGACCACATTTATCTGTCTCATCGTCATCTGTTCCGGGCCCACTCCTCCAGCATTCAGCCGGCCCCGTTCTCGGACCACCATTTTAGTGGCTGTGAAGGCCTCTCTTTCTTCGGAGAGGCCGGGGCCAGCCTACTGGCATTTCAATGACAGCCTGCTGGAGGATGTGGGCTTCGTAGCATCCTTCCGGGAGTTCTGGCTGGCCTGGCACAGGTGGCGGTGCGCCTTTCCCTCAGCACGGCAGTGGTGGGATGTGGGGAAGGTGCGCTCGCGGCTCTTCTGCTGGAACTACACCCGTGGGGCCAGCCGGCGGAGGGATGCAGCGATAGAGCAGTTGGAACGGGAGGTTTTAGAGCTAGAGAGGCGGCTTGCCACCGGCTCCGAGGATCCGCCCCTCTGCGGAGCGTACCGGGAGAAGCTGGAGGAACTCCAGGCCCTCGAGGATCTTCAAGCCCGGGGTGCCTTTGTTCATTCTCGTATCCATCTCCTTCGGGAGATGGATCGAGGTTCCCGCTTCTTCTATGCCCTGGAGAAAAAGAAGGGGGCTAAAAGACACATCGTCTGCCTTCTGGCAGAGGACGGTACCCCCCTCACGTATCCAGCGGAGATGCGCGAGAGGGCTCGTGCCTTCTACGCCTCTCTCTTCTCCCCGGATCCGACCGATGCCGACGCCCGCAGGGTTCTCTGGAACGAACTCCCGATGGTCAGCGCAGGCGACCGGGACCGGCTAAAGCTGCCTCTGTCCCTGGCTGAGTTCTCGGAAGCCCTCCATCTCATGTCCACCAATAAATCCCCGGGCATGGACGGGCTGACCGTGGAGTTCTACCACATGTTCTGGGACGTCCTTGGCCCAGACCTTACCAAGGTCCGGGCCGAGTCCCTGGAGAGCGGGATCCTCCCTTTATTGTACAGGCAAGTGGTGCTCGCCTTGCTGCCCAAGAAGGGGGACCTCCGCGATCTGAGGAACTGGTGTCCCGTCTCGCTCCTCAGCACGGACTATAAAATTGTCGCCAAAGCCATCTCCCTGAGACTCAAGTCCGTGCTGGCGGACGTGGTCCATCCAGACCAGACCTACACCATCCCGGGCCGTATCATCTTCGACAACCTTTATTTGGTCCGGGATCTCCTAGAGCTAGGGTGTAGGGATGGGCTGTCATTCGCCCTCCTGTCCTTGGATCAGGAGAAGGCGTTCGACCGGATGGACCACGGGTATCTCCCGGGCACTCTGCGGGCCTTCGGCTTCGGGCCCTGCTTTGTGGGCTTTCTCCAGATACTGTACACTTCCACAGAGTGTTTGGTCAAGCTCAACTGGACCCTGACCGCACCGATCAGCTTCGGGCGGGGAGTACATCAAGGCTGCCCGCTGTCAGGCCAGCTGTATACTCTGGCCTTCGAGCCCTTCCTCCGTCTCCTTCGCAAGAGGTTGACGGGGTTGGTGCTCTGTGAGCCGGAGATGCGGCTGGTCCTGTCAGCGTACGCCGACGACGTGCTCCTCGTGGTCCAGGACCCGGAAGACCGTCTACTCGGCGGTCTCCTCTGCCCGGGTCAAGAGCTCTGGTCTGGTGGTAGGGGCTGGGTGGCAGGTGAGCTCCCTCCCACCCGCGCTTCAGGCAATTAGGTGGAGCACGGGTCCGCTTCTCTATCTCGGTGTCTTTCTGCCATGCATCCCTCTTCGCCGGAGAACTGGCAAGGTTTAGAGTCCAGGGTGGCTGAGCGATTGCAGAGATGGACGGGACTGCTCTGGTTCCTTTCCCTGCGTGGGAGGGTACTGGTGCTTAACCAACTAGTCCTGTCCATGCTCTGGCACCGTCTCAGCACCCTGGTCCCACCTCCTGGTTTCCTGGATCAGATCCAGCAGCTGCTGCTGCCGTTCTTCTGGCCAGGACTGCACTGGGTCTCTGCAGGGGTTCTCCATCTTCCCCTGGAGGAGGGAGGGCAGGGCCTGACGTGTTTGCGCACGCGGGTTCGTGTCCTCCGCCTCCAGGCCCTGCAGAGGCTCCCATTTGATGCAGGTAGTCTGGCATGGAGCACGCTGGCGCACGCTTTCCTTCGCCTTTATTTGAGAGGTCTTCCGCGAGACCTCTCCGAGCTGCTGGCTTTCTACCAGGACCTCCTGCGGGCCTGGAAGCTGCTAGAGGTGACGAGGTCCTTGGGAGCCACCGTGGGGGCAGACCTCCTTGCGGAGCCCCTGCTACACAATCCTCATCTACGTGTGTAGGCGGCGGAGTCCCCCTCGGTGCGCTGGATGCTGGTCCTGGCGGAAGTCACAAGGATCGGAGACCTCCTAGACTACGACAGGGGAGACTGGGTGGATCCTTGGGCGCTCGCCCAGTGCATGGGGCTCTCCACCCTACATACTCCCTGGCGCATACTTCAGGAGGTGAAGGACGCTTTGCCACCCACCGCTCGGGTTTATCTCCACAAGGTTCTGCGAGAGGGTGCACCCCACCCGCCCCTTACCCCCAGCCCTCCCGATCTCTCCGTCGGCCCCAAGCCCCGCATACCTCCCTGACCGCTGCCCTCTCGTCACCCGAGCCGGCTGCACGCATTCCAAACTGCGCCAAAGAGTCACCTGTACACGCTCGTGCTTCAAATGCTCCACTTCCCCACTCTCGTGTCCCGCCCAGACACCAAGTGGTGGGACCTCCTACCACCAATGGAGGATGGAGAGAGGCTGTTCTCAGTAGTGACAGATGGCAGAACAAGGAGCAATGGTCTCAAGTTGTGGTGGGAGAGGTCCAGATTGGATATTAGGAAAAACTATTTTACTAGAAGGGTAGTGAAGCATTGGAATGGGTTACCTAGGGAAGTAGTGGAGTCTCCATCCCTAGAGGTATTTAAGTCTCGGCTTGACAAAGCCCTGGCCGGGTTGATTTAGATGGGATTGGTCCTGCCTAGAGCGAGGGGCTGGACTTGACGACCTTCTGGGGTCTCTTCCAGTTCTATGATTCTATGATAAGGGGATGGTTGGATGAAATAACATGATCTTGGTAACTAATTGACCATTCATTATCAGTTGGAAATAGGTCAATGGAGGGATGATAGGAGTTGCTATAGGGAACTTTCTGGGTGTCTGGCTGGTGAGTCTTGCCCACATGCTCAGGGTTTAGCTGATCGCCATATTTGGGGTCGGGAAGGAATTTTCCTCCAGGGTAGATTGGCAGAGGCTCTGGAGGTTTTTCGCCTTCCTCTGTAGCATTGGGCACAGATTACAGCTGAAGGACTCTCTGCATGTTGGGTCCTTCAAAGTATTTGAATGCTTCAATATCTTTGATATAGGTGAGAGGATTATTCTAAGAGGGGTGGTTGAGATTCTGTGGCCTGCACTGTGCAGGGGGTCAGACTAGATGATCATAATGGTCCCTTCTGACCTTAAAGTCTATGAATCTATGGTGGGCCAGCCTCTATTCAACCTTGGTTCCACGGCCCACCAGGGACATCTGCTAGAGAATCTTGCACGGCGCGGTGAGCACGGGCGTGTACTTGGCGTGGTTTACCCCCACCTCCAAAATGTGCCTCTTCTATGGCGTGAGGGAGACCCTGGCACACATCTACATCGAGTGTGCCAGGCTACAGCCCCTCTTTCAGCTCCTCCAGAACCTCCTGTTGAGGTTCTGGCTGCACTTCCCCCCCCACTTGTTAATTTGTGGGGCTATGGATGGGATGTGCGTAAAGTCGCGGGACCTCCTAGTCAACCTCCTCCTGGCTATGGCCAAATTTGCAATCTACAAAACCAGGGAGAAGAGGTTGGCCGGGGGAGGGGTCTGCAAGTGTGGGGCCTATTTCCGTTGTTGCATCCGCTCACGTATCTGGGCAGAGTTCCAATGGGCAGCGTCCGCTGGCTCTCGAGAGACATTTGAGGGGCAGTGGGCGCTGTCTGGGATTCTCTGCTCGGTATCCCGATCCGGTTCCCTCGTTTTAACCCTTTGACCCTCACACCCGTACCTGGTTTTTCCATTATTTGTCCCCAGTAATTAGTTGGTTTTTCCGGGTTCTGTGGACCCTCCCCGCAGGCTTGGGGGAGGTCCTTTAGATGTGGGCGGGCTAACGCCCGCCCACCTCCTGGAGACTAAATAATCTGTCACATATCTCCCTCCCTGCTCAACACTATGGGGTTGGGCTACTTGAGATGACAGGCAGTGCAGCCTCGGTAAGCCGTCAGAGTTGCCGTGCTTGGCTCCGGCCCTATGTTTTACTTGGAAGTGGAATGGTTGCAGGGACAGGAACCACCACGTTACTCTTGCATTCCTGTCTTTATTCTGGTGCATCCATTGTAGGGACGCGTGGTCTGTGACAAGGGTGAATTGTCTTCTGAGCAGGTAGTATCGTAGGCTCTCCACAGCCCACTTTACTGCAAGGCACTCCTTCTCCATGATAGCATAGTTTCGTTCTCTTGGGAGAAGCTTCCGACTTAGGTATAGTACAAGATGCTCTTCTTCTCTGACCGTTTGGGACAATACTGCACCTAATCTGACTTCCAAGGCGTCGGTCTGTAGTACGAACTCTCTCAAATTCTGAGGCTATGAGCACTGGGTCACTGCACAGGGCTGATTTTAAATCATTGAATGCATCGTCTGCTGCTGGGGTCCATTTCACCACATCTGGGCCCCGGGCTCTCGTTAAGTCTGTCAGGGGACATGCCCTTGAAGCAAAATATGGGATAAACTTCCGGTAATACCACTCTAGTCCCAAGAATGCCTGGACCTGTTTCTTACATACAGGCTGGGGCCAGTTCTGTATTGCAGCCACTTTATTCAATTGGGGTTTCACTAAACCTCTCCCTACTATGTACCCCAGGTATTTGGCCTCTGCTAGTTCTATTGTACATTTTGCCAGGTTTGCGGTTAGGCCAGCTTCTCTTAAGGTGTCCAGTACAGCCGCCACCTTCTCTAAATGTGTGTCCTGGTCAGAGGTGTGGATGATGACATCATCAAGATAAGCAGCCGCATATGTACAGTGAGGGCACAGTAGCTTGTCCATAAGTCACTAGAAAGTTGCAGGGGCTCTACGTAATCCAAACGGGAGAATGGTGTACTGATATAGGCCCTCGCGGGCGGCAAAGGCTGTCTTCTCTCTGGCTTCCCTGGCCAACGGAATTTGCCAGTACCCCCTGGTCAGGTCGAGGATGGACAAAAACTGCGCCTTTCCCAGTTGATCAATGAGCTCATCTATTCGCGGCATGGGGTATGTATCAAACTTTGACACCTCATTCAACTTCCGGAAATCATTGCAAAAACGGAGGCTGCTGCCAGGTTTAAGCACTAAGACAATGGGGCTGGACCATTGGCTATGGGATTCCTCAATGACGCCTAGTTCTAGCATTTTCCTTCTTTTTGTACCTCCTTTCGCTTTGCTTCTGGGATTCGGTAGGGCCTGACATTCACTCTTATGCCTGGGTCCGTGACTATATGGTGCTCGACTTCAGTGGTCCGGCCAGGCTCTGTTGAGAACACATCTGATTGTTGCTTCAGCATTGCAAGAACCTCTGCCCTGGGGTTAATTCTGGGGAGATCCCCACCTGTCTCTGTTGGCTTTCATTCAGTATTGCTGCCCCCAGGGCGGCTAGCTCCACCTCCCTGTCTTGCCATGGTTTGAGCGGGTTAACATGGTAAATTTGTTCCAGTTTACGGCAACCCGACTGCCGCACCTTATAATCTACCTCCCCTATGACTTCACTTCATGGGGTCCCTGCCACCTGGCAAGGAGCTTGCTGTCTGCTGTCAGGACCAGCACAACTACCCAATTGCCCACCTGGAATTTCCGAACCATTGCCCGACGGTCGTAGTAGGTTTGCTTGGACCTGCTGGGCTTTTTCTAGGTGCTCTCTTACAATGGGGGTTATCCGCGCGATCCTGTCCTTCATCTGCAGGACGTGCTCTACAATATTGTGTCCGTGGCTTGTCTGCTCCTCCCAGGTCTCTTTGGCAAGGTCTAGAAGGCCCCGGGGGTTTCGCCCATATAGCAGTTCCAATGGGGAAAAACCTGTGGACGCCTGTGGTACTTCTCGAATGGCAAACATGAGGTATGGGATTAGGTCATCCCAATCTTTCCTGTCCCGACTTACTACCTTGTGGTTCATGTCCTTGAGGGTGCGGTTGAACCGCTCGACGAGGCCATCCGTCTGCGGGTGGTATACTGACTTCCTCAGAGCCCGTATGTGGAGTAGTGCACATAGGTCCTTCATTAACTTAGACACAAAGGGAATACCTTGATCGATTAGGATCTCTTTGGGTATCCCTACCCTCGAAGATTTGAACTAACTCCCTTGCTATTGTCTTAGAATGGGTATTGGGTAGTGTAGTCCAGGACCACTAATATGTTCCAGTGTCCTCGGGCTGACTTTTCTAACGGGCCCACTAGGTCCATAGCGATGCGTTCAAAAGGGACCTCAATAATAGGTAGGGGTATCAGTGGGGCTCTCAAGTGCAGCTGGGGCCCACGAAGCTGGCATTCAGAGCAAGAGGCACAGTATCGCCGAACCTCCATATATGCCTCGGGCCAGTAGAACCTTCGTAAAATCCAGTCTAGGATCTTCTCAACTCCTAGGTGACCCCCGAATAAATGAGTGTGTTCTAGGTCCAGCACAGTTCACTGGTGATTCTGCGGCAACAAGAGCTGTTCCACCTCCTGTCCTGGGCCTGGCAACACTCGGTACAGTAGATCCCTCTTGATAATGTAATAGGGTCTAGGGCCCTTCAGCCTTCCTTCTACAGGGATCCCATTTACTTCAATTACCTCTTTATGAATGTTTTGATATAGCGGGTCGTTGGCCTATTCCTGTCCAAAATTTTCAAGCGAGGGCCCTACCTGCTTGGGCTCTGGGGAACCTTCGACCTCTTCCATCTTGGGGCCCTGCTGAGTTAGGCCCAGGCTCATTTACCTCTCTCAGTGCTTCATCATCAGTTTCCCTCCTGGCCAGGGCCTGGCCTTAGGTTCTGGGTCAGAATTCGAGTACCCAGTTTCTTGGCTGCCCTCCATTCCGGCTTTGATTTCCAGGGTTTCTCAGGCTCAGAAAAACGGTCCTGGGAAAATTCATGAAAACTTGGGAGGGAGCTATCTTCCTTTCCCTCAGTTGTAGGAAGCAGGTCACTAAATACAGGGAAGTCCCACCCAATCACAACTGGGCATGGGAGCCTCGGAACTACCCCCACTGCATCCGTTGTGACATTCCCCTGGATCTCTATTTGTACAGGGACAACAAGGTAATAGACATCTCCATGGACGCAGGAGATCCCTGTGCGCTTGGCATGGGTCAGCTAGTCTGGTTCCATCAGCTGCCTGGAGACCAGTGTGATCTGAGTCCACCAAGGCCATGGTCTCTATTCCATTCATCTTAATGGATCGGGTGTACAGATAGGCGGCCATTGCTATGCCTGCCAAATTTATGAGATTGCAGGGGCCTCCCAGGTCTCCTAGGTCACACTGCATGGGTTCTGTTATGGTTGGACAGTGTGCCGCTATATGCCCAATCTCCCCACATGCACAGCATCAATACCCTACCCAGGGAATCCCCCTATTTCTTGGGCTACTGGGTTTTACCCCCTGACCTTCTTGCTCCCGGTCCCCAAGTCCATTTACGGCTTCTGTCTCCCTCTTCCCCGGCCAAGTCTTACTCGAGGGTTCAGAGCCACGGGCCTTTGGGTCTAGTCCAATTCTCTTAACTCTCTGGATTTCTTTGCTGAGGGGTTGCAAAAGTCCTTTAGTCGTTAATTGTCTTTCCACGAAGGCTACCATGTCGTCATATGAGGAGGGTTCATTTTAGCTGACCCAGGCTTGCAGATCGGGTGGTAGGCCCCTCAAACCGGTCCAGGACAACTTCCACAATCCTCTCCGGGCTGTAGGTCTCCGGCTGCAACCATTTTTGGGCCAAGTGGATCAGGTCAAATAGTTGTGCCTTTGGTGCTCTGCTCTCCCTGTATCGCCACTCATGGAACCTTTGAGCTCTGATAGCAGTGGTTACTCCCGACCTGGCGAGGATCTCAGCCTTCAGTTGGGAATACTCAGTGGCAGCCTCCTCTGGCATGTCGAAATAGGCCTTCTGGACCTCACCACACAGAAATGGAGCCAGAATGCTGGCCCACTGGGCTCGGGGCCAACCTTCCCGCAGGGCTGTCTTCTCAAATGCCTCCACATCGTCCTCCTTTGTCATTTTCTGGAGGAAACTGCTGGCCCGCAGGGACCGTGCTCCATTTGAGCCATGCATATGAGTGGCCAGAGCCTTCATCTGCATTATTACCTTCTGCAAGGTGTCTTGATCTTGGGCAGCCTGGCTTAGCAGCAGCTAGTTAGTTTTCTGCTGTAGTCGTACTGACTCCTGCTGGGCAGCCATCTGAGCCCGGATCTGAGCCTTTTTGCTGTGCTGCAGTGGCTTGTATGAGGGCCTTTACTACATCCTCCATTTTGTTTTTCTCCCATCTTACTAGGGTGGCCTATTCTGTCTTAGGCGGGTCTGCTGCAAGGTCTCACTGCAGCGAAATATCCCACTCCTGGCACCATATGTGGCAGGGTCAGTCCCACTCCTGCGCCCCTGACTCCTGTTCAGCCCACTGTCCCACAGTCTAGGAGTCACAGTATATGGCTCACTCGCCTTAGTTTGAGATGTCTTTGTGACGGCGCGTTGGGGGTCCCCCGTCTCCTGCACCCCGAAATGGCACAAACAGACTCCACCAGCCAGTGGAATTGAGGGTGGTTTATTGCTCCTCCAGGATACAGCACAGCACAGATGTAATCTGGTTACAGGAACTGGGGCTAAGAGGCCTCAGTGCTCCCCTTGAGATAGGGGAGTCCCAGCCCCCCTCCCCAGCTCCTTCTCCCCTGCTTTCCAGATAGGAACTAACTAACTCTCTTCCAGCCCTGCCCCCCAGCCAGGGCAGCATTCCACCTTCCTTTGTTCCTCTCCATGGGGGGTGTCTGGTTCAACAAGTTTGGCATTACCTTTGCATAGTGAGGTTTTCCCTGCTGGGTCTTGCTCCAGACAGCAGGGGTCACCACAGCCCAGCAAGTACCCCCACTACGTCACAGTGTTGTCTCCCTGTAGTCTTTAACAAGATTGATGCCATTCTCTTGGCTCCTCCGATGTCTTTCTCTATCTCCAAACTCCTTCTCCACTCTCCAAACTCCTTCACAGCTCTCCTTTCCCTCACTCACAGGAAGAGTTCTTAAATAGGCCTCCAGGCAGCACCAATTAGTTTCACCTGGGCCTTAATTGATTTTGCAGCTGCCCTGTCTCAGCTGCCCCTAATTAGTCAGGATTGCTGACTCTCTGCCTCTTTCCCCTTCCATCAAGCTCTTTCACCTGCTGTATCACCCCTGCTCTGTGACATAGCACATATAAGTAAAAATCTGTTGTTCTTCGTGTATTGTCCCTGTGGGTGCTCCACTTCAGCTGCTAGGCTATGTGTACATTGGCATGATCTTGCACAAATACTCTATAACGCAAGAGTTCTTGCGTTAAAGTATTTGCGCAAGAGAGCGTCTACACTGGCATGTGCCTTTGTGCAAGAGACGTGCTTTTGTGCAAGAGAATCCGTGCCAGTGTAGATGCTCTCTTGCAGAAGAAAGCTCCGATGGCCATTTTAACCATGGGGCTTTCTTGCCCAAGAAATTCATGTTGCCTGTCTACACTAGCCTCTTGCACAAGAACAGTTGCGCAAGAGGGCTTATTCCTGAGTGGGAGCATCATAGTGCTTGCGCAAGAAGCACTGATTTCACACATTAAAACATCAGTGTTCTTGTGCAAGAACTCCCCACCAGTGTAGACAGGCAGCATGTTTTTGCTCAAAGGTGGCCACTTTGGCACAAGATCACGCCAATGTAGGCACAGCCCTAGTGTATCCTTGTGCTGGTGATCAGAGACTTTTCATAATAGTTTCTGCCACGCTGCATATGCGGAGTCAGCATCTGGTACCGTTGGTGCCCGTTGATTGTGCATTCAGTGCGGCTTCCTCAATTCCTTCTCTATCATCCTGTACGGCAGACAGAGCTCCACACAGTTGCCTTTTGCTCACCTGAAAAATACTAGTTAGAAACTTTGAATTTCCTTTACCCCACTTTTCTACTAGACCCCTTTTTCTCCTTTAAAAAAAAAAGCCACAAAGCTCTTTTTTTTTTTTTTTTTTTTAATTTGGAGCCTTTTCTCTCATTGGGAAACCCCCACCCCATTTTTTTCATCCATCCCTTGATCAACCACCATGCCTGGTTCACTAGGATTTAAAAGCACTTGTAAGGTCCTAGTGCCTATTTCTTGACACTCATCCTGTGTCAGGGGCCTTGGAGAGGGCCCTGTTTTACTGAAATGCCCTCACTGCTCCAATTTAAAGGTTAGAGTGAGGCAAGACAGATAACTCCACTTAAAAATGATCTTGATGGAAAAATTCATTTGGCCTTCACATAAGACAGGTCTTAAGGATAAAGTGAAACGTCAGTCTTTTCACCACTTTGAAGAAGTGCTCCTTCTCATCTTCAAATAAAGACTTTCAGTAGACGAGAGCTTCTCCCACTAGATCTTAGCCTGTAGTGCCAACCTCCAACAGAGTCAGCACTGCTGAAAAGCCAGGCCCCTACTGTACTCCCTCAGCCGGGAGCTGATGGCACAAAAGTGGGCAGACTTGGAGCTGAGACTATCTCTTCCACAGCACCAACTATGCTCTGGGATCTGGCACATGCTGCTCTGGGATCTGGCACTGAAGCTGACCCACACTGACATGCTGACCCCACCAGCACTGACACTGGCACAGACCTTAGTGCCAACAATTATGACTCCCACAGAGGGCAAAACTGTCAGTAAACAAGAATCTCCCTGAAGCAGTCCTTGGCACTACTACAGTTCCTTCCATAAACAGTGGCATAGAGGGTCACTCGGTGCCATAATCACCATTCTTAAGCACCACTCATCTGCCTTTATTTCCGACACCATCAATCTCATACAGTGACCCAGATATAGGACCTCAGAATATCAGATTTTCTTCTGAGTATTATTCTCCTTTCCAGAGAGGACCTTCCAGTGAACTGGGACCTGTGAGGCAGACTCACAATATACCAGCCCATCACTGGTGTGGGCAACAATGAGCATTCCACCACCTTCATATCACAGGCACTGGCCACCATGGGACCCATGGTTCCCCTATAGACAACTTCATACTGCACCATCTACACCAGTGAAAAGAGCAATCCTGTCCCTCCAGTACCAGACCCAAGATACAGGGTTGATAGTAGAAGACGAAGAACCTCTCAAGGAGTATGACCATGAAACAACAGATGATGAGCAAAAGTCCCTCTGCATAACTCTTCCTCCTCATCGGATGAGGCGGTTGTACCAATTACCGCAATTCTGATAAATGGCCTGAAGCAGTTTCAGGACCTCTTCAGAAGGGTAGTCATAGCCCTGGAGATTGACCTCCAGGAACCCCAGGAGAAACATGATAAATTTCTTAGGATCCTGCAGCCCTCAACCACCGCAAAAATTGCCTTGCCTATTAATGAAGATATTTTTTATAGCCAGCTGACTCAATATGGCCTACAGTGACATCAGTACCTCCAATTGAATAAGAGTGGAGAGGAAGTAGTTTGTACAGGCAAAAACATAGACTTTTTATTTTCCAGTCCACAACCAGAATTCTGGTTGTGAATCCTGTTCATCACTGAGCCAAGCATCCCCAGTTTCGCTCTATGCCACAGGATGAAGATCATAAACATCTTGATCTGTTTGCAGGGAAAGTCCATTCCTCCTCCACTCTTCAGCTTTTTGTAGCTGATTACTCTGCATTGTTGGCTGACTATGACCATACTAATTAATTATTGAGAACTCCAGGAGCTTTTTCCGCACCTTCCTAAGCAAAAGCGACCACATCTCTAGTTGATAATACAGGAGAGCCAGACAATTTCACACACCGCTCTCCAAATGATCTTAGAGGTGATGGATACTATTGCTGTAGTCGTGAGGAAAGCTTCCTGGCTGCAAGCCTCAGGCATTCCCAAAGAGTTACAATGAAGGTCAAGGATCTCCTCTTTGACAAAACTCCCCTCTTTGCTTCCAAAATGGACAAAGTCCTGCATACTGTGAAAGAGTCCCGTACAACATTAGAGGATGTACAACCCACCAAATAAATAGAGAAGGTATACTCTTTGCCAGAGACCCAGAGACATCTACAGACACCATTTGAACCTGGGCAAAAACATTGGTCCCAAAGACGTAGACCACAGCACCCATAAGCCACTACATCTCTGCTATGTACATCTAAGCAGCAATTTTGAAAGCTCAATCAGGGGTTTGAATGATCTCTCCCCTGGTGCCAGAAGCAACACCATTACCCAACTTTCAGTTTGTGAATTGTCTACAGTTGTTTCTCCATCAATGGGCCACTGTAGAATCAGACCAATAGGTCTTAGATTGTCCTGTTGGTTACTCCATCCCTTTAACATCCACTCCCCTCCCTGTCCCTGTTCAGCAACCCCTTCCATGAGAACCTCACACTTGGAAGTGAAACATCTCTTATAGGTAGGAGCAGTGAAGCTAGTTCCACCTCCTCACCAAGGAAGAGGCGTTTACTCCAAATATTTCCTTACAGCAAAGAAAACAGTGTTGGAAACTGATACTGTATCGTGGGAGACTGAACAAGTTTTATATGCAATCGAAGGTTCAAAATGGTAACACTTCCCATTAACATACCAGCCCTAGGCAGGGGAGACTGGTTCTTAGCCCTCATTCTCTAGAAAGCATATTCCATATATCGGAGGGGTAGCCATGTTAGTCTGAATCTGCAAAAGCAGCGAGGAGTCCTGTGGCACCTTATAGACTAACTGCCCACGAAAGCTTATGCTCCAACACTTCAAAGACCCACTTCGTCAGATGCATGTAGTGGAAATTTCCAGAGGCAGGTATAAATATGCAGGCCAGAATCAGGCTGGAGATGACGAGGTGGATCCAATCAGGGAGGATGAAGCCTCATCCTCCCTGATTGGATCCACCCGGCCTCATCCTCCCTGATTTGATCCACCTCGTCATCTCCAGCCTGATTCTGGCCTGCATATTTATACCTGCCTCTGGAAATTTCCACTACATGTATCTGACGAAGTGGGTCTTTGCCAACGAAAGCTTATGCTCCAACACTTCAGTTAGTCTATAAGGTGCCCCAGGACTCCACGCCGTTATTCCATATAGTGATCCATCCCGTATACAGATGTTTTCTGTTTTACTGTTGGCACAGAACACTGTCAATACCAATTGCTCCCCTTCAGCTCCCCTTATATCTACAGCTATAAGGGTCTTCTCCAAGACATGAGCAGTAGTTGCAACATTGTCCAAGAGATAATTGTATTCCCTTGTTTGGATGACTGCCAAATAAGGGTGACACAAAGAGACATGATACACACGGTAATTGCTTTATTCCAGTATCTGGGGCTCCAAATTAACTTCCAAAAGTCAACATTTGAACCAACTCAGACCCTGGAAGCCATACTGGATTCTACGCTGGTTGGGCAACATTTCCCCAACACACTCACCACTCTTATCAATACAGTTCAATTCAGCCCTTTCATTACAGCAAGGACCTGCCTTCAAACTCTGGGGCATATGGCTGCCATAACAATACATTTTGAAGTTTTCCAGGCTACACATGTGCTGCCTTCAGACCTGGCTCACCACAGTATATGTCCTATCCTATAACAAGCTGAACAAGTGCATATCAGTACCTCAACATGTTCTCTTCCCTACATCAGTGGACCCAACCCCAAAATACTCTCCAAGGGTATGTCTACACTACCACCCTAGTTCGAACTAGGGTGGTTAATGTAGTCAATTGAAGTTGCAAATGAAGCCCAGGATTTAAATATCCCGGGCTTCATTTGCATCTTGCCGGGCGCTGCCATTTTTAAATCCCCGATAGTTCAGACTCCGTGCCTGCGGCTACACACGGCACGGAGTAGGTAGTTCGAATTAGGCTTTCTAATTCGAACTACCGTTACACCACGAGGAGTAACGGTAGTTCAAATTAGCCTAATTCGAACTACCTACTCCGTGCCGCGTGTAGCCGCGGGCATGGAGTCCGAACTACCGGGGATTTAAAAATGGTGGCACCCGGCAAGATGCAAATGAAGCCCGGGATATTTAAATCCTGGGCTTCATTTGCAACTTCGATTGACTACATTAACCACCCTAGTTCGAACTAGGGTGGTAGTGTAGACATACCCCCAGACATTC
Organism: Pelodiscus sinensis; assembly: GCF_049634645.1. Classification (NCBI taxonomy): domain Eukaryota; kingdom Metazoa; phylum Chordata; order Testudines; family Trionychidae; genus Pelodiscus; species Pelodiscus sinensis. The sequence goes on along the minus strand of NC_134720.1, from coordinate 10,638,422 downwards.
CATCCCATTCAAGTTACAGTGAGAGAGGTCTAGGTTGGATATTAAGAAAAACTATTTCACTGGGAGGGAGCTAAAGTACTCGAATTGGTTACCTACAGAGGTGCTGGAATCTCCATTCCTAGAGTTTAAGTCCCTGCTTGGCAAAGCCCTGGCTGGGATGATTTAGTCAGGGTTGGTCCTGCTTTGGGCAGGGGGCTGGACTCAATGTCCTCCTGAGGTCTCTTCCAGCCCTAGGATTCTATGATTCTATTCCATTAGGACACTTCCCTCTTCAGGTAGGGAGCTCATGTAGAAATCAACACAGTTCAGGGAAAGCAATGTCCTCAAGAATCTATGCTACACATCAATCTATTGGAACTGAGAGCAATGCACAATGCAAGCCAGTACTTCCTCTTGTTGATACAGAACTCACAGACAATACTTCCTGTATGTATTACATCATATGACAAGGAGGAGCACGGATGAACTCCCTCTATATGGAAGCAGTGAAGTTATGAAATTAGTGCATCCAGCATGATGTGACACCCATGGCAAATTACCTATTGGGTTCCCTCAATACCATGATGGACAATCTCAGCTGCCATTTCTCTGAACAGCACAAGTGGGAAATCGACATTATGGCTCTCCACAATATTTTTCCCAGGCAGGATGAACTCAAATCAATCTATTTGCAGCTCACATAAACCAGCATCCACAAGCTTTCTATAGTTTTGCTCCAGGGCAGGCTTGGAAAGGGGATTGCTTGGCGATGCCTTCTTTGACCCGTGGAAAGAACCTCTTCTATATGCTTTTCCGTCAATACCATTCATAGAATCCTAGAATCATAGAGCTGGAAGAGACCTGAGGAGGTCATCGAGTGCTGCCCCCTACTCAAGGCAGGACCAATCCCAACAAAATCAATTCAGCCTGGGCTTTAAGCCAAAACTTTAAAACCTCTAGGGATGAAGATTCCACCACCACCCTAGGTAACCCATTTCAGTACTTCACCAGCCTCCTAGTGAAATAATTTTTCCTAATATCCAACCTAGACCTCCCCCACTGTAACTTGAGACCATTGCTCTTTGTTATGCTATCACAATATTTGTCATTATTGTGAACAGCCTCTCTCCATCTTCTTTGGAACCTCCCGTCAGGAAGCTGAAGACTGCTGTCAAATCCCCCCTCACTCTTCTCTTCTTCTTCAGACTAAATAAGCTCAAATCCCTCAGTCTCTCCTCTGAGGTCATCTGCTCCAGCCCCCTAATCATTTTGGTTGCCCACCGCTGGACCCTTTCCAGCATCCACAACCTTTCTATAGTGGGGGGCCCAGAACTGGACACGCTACTCCAGATGTGACCTCACCAGAGCCGAATAAAGGGGAAGAATCACTTTTCTAGATCTGCTGGCAATGTTCCTCCTAACGCAACCTAATAATGCCATTAGCTGCCTCGGCTGCAAGGGCACACTTTTGACTCATATCCAGCTTCTCATCCACTGTAATCCCCAGGTCTTGTTCTGCTGAACTGCTACCTAGCCAGTCGATCGCCAGCCTGTAATAATGCTTGGGATTCTTCCTTCCCAAGTGCAAGACTCTACACTTGTCCTTGTTGAACCTCATCAGATTTCTTTTGGCCCAATCTTCTAATCTGTTCTGGTCACTCTGGACCCTATCCCTGCCCTCCAGTGTATCTACCTCTCTCTCTAGCTTAGTGTCATCTGCAAATTTACTGAGGGTGCAATCCATCCCCTCATCCAGATCATTAATAAAGATGTTGAACAAAACCAGCCCTAGAACCGATCCTTGGGGCACTCCATTAGAAACCGATCACCAACCTGACATCGAGTCGTTGATCACAACCTGTTGGGCCCAACGTTCTAGCCATCTTTCTATCCATCTTACCGACCATTTATCCAATCCATACTCTCTTCACTTGCTGGCAAGAATATTGTGGGAGACTATCAAAAGCTTTACTAAAGCCCAGGTATATCACATCCACTGACTTTCCCATATCCACAGAGCCAGTTACCTCATCATAGAAGCTAATCAGTTTGATCAGGCATGACTTGCTCTTCCTGAATCCATGTTGACTATTCCTGATCACTTCCCCTCTTCCAAGTGCTTCAAAATGGATTCCTTGAGGATCCCCTCCATGATTTTTCCGGGGACTAAGGTAAGGCTGACTAGTCTGTAGTTCTCTGGATTGTCTTTCTTCCCTTTTTTTAAGGATGGGCACTACATTTGCCTTTTTCCAATCATCTGTGATCTCTCCCAGTCTCCAATAGTTTTCAAAGATGATGGCCAAAGGCTCTGCAATGACATTTGCCAACTCCCTCAGAACCGTTGGATGCATTAAATCCGGACCCATGAATGTATGTATGTCTAGCTTTTCTAAATAGTTCCTAACCTGTTCTTTCTCCACCGTGGGCTGCCCACCTCCTTCCGATACTGCATTGCCTCTTGCAGTAGTCTGGGAGCTGATCTTGTCTGTGAAGATAGAGGCAAAAGAAGCATTGAATACTTCAGATTTTCCCACATCATGGGTCGTTAAATTACCTCCCTCAACCAGTAAGGACACCACCCTCTCTCTGATCACCCTTTTATTGCTAACATGCCTGAAGAAACCTTTCTTGTTACCCTTCACATCCCTTGCTAGCTGCAATTCCAATTGCGCTTTCACCTTCCTGTTAACTTCCCTGCATTCTCAAGGAATATATTTATACTCCTCCCCAGTCATCTGTCCAAGTTTCCACTTCTTGTAAGCTTCCTTTTTGTGTTCAGGCTCACCAAGGATTTCCCCGGTAAGCCAATTTGGTCGCCTAACATATTTGCTTTTCTTACTGCGCATCGGGAGGGTTTCTTCCTGTGCCTTCAATAAGGCTTCTTTAAAATACTGCCAGCTCTCCTGGACTCCTTTCCCCTTCATGTAAGCATCCCAGGAAATCCTACCCATCAGTTCTCTGAGGGAGTTGAAGTCTGCTTTTCTGAAGTCCAGGGTGTGTATTTTGCTACTCTCCTTGCTTCCTTTTTTCAAGATCCTGAAATCTACCATCTCATGATCACTGCTTCTCAAGTTGTCACCCATTCATACTATGAGTAATCCAAAAGATATGCAAGGGCCAAGCATACGTCTTACTAATAGTACCAACTATGCCCAGACAGACTTGGTTCCCTACCTCAAGCAGCTGACTCTTTGCACCCCACAAGTAAGTACTACCATGCTACCCCAATCTGTTATCATAACATCACAGTCACACTCTGCATTTGGATCCATCAAGGCTCTGCCTCAAAGCCTGGCTGCTCCGTGCTCCATTATGCCAAAAACACCTGCTCAGAAAGAGTAAAGCAAATATTAATAAATAGCCACCACTCTACAACCAGGAAGATTTACTTCCACAAGTGGAAGCAATTTTTGGCATGGTGTCAACAGAGACAACAAATTTCACCTTCCTCTGTCTTCCCTACTAGACTACCTACTAGACATGAAGGAATTGGGATTTTTTTCAGCTCGCTAAATGTCCATTTGGCTTCCATCACAGCTTTTCACAATCCATCACAAAACACTTTCTCATTGACATTCAGAACCCATGCCCCATGGTTAAGGAGCTCTCACTACCCTGGGACCTGAACTGTGTCCTCAAGAGCCTGACAGGGCACCCCTTTGAACTCTGGCTACATGCTCTCTCATCCACCTGTCCATGAAAGTGGCATTCTTTATGGCAATCGCATCAGCCAGACGTGTTGGAGAAATAGCCACCCTGATGGCTGACCCTCCCTACACAGTTTTCACTAAAGAAAAAGTTATCTTATTAGTTCACCCCAAGTTCCTGCCTAAAGTAGCATCCTCCTTCCATATCAATGAACCTACCCATTTACCAACTTTTTCCCAAATTGCACGAGAATGCATTGCAAGAATCCTTCCTTATGCTTGACATCTGCCATTCTCTAGCCTTTTACCTGGACAGGACTAAGCTCTGGTGTAAATCAACTAGATTCTTTTTGCCCATAGCTGAACACTCCAAGGTTGAAGTCCTATCTTCCCAGCAGCTGTCCAAGTGGATCTCCTTGAGCATGCCCAATATCTGAGTGGATACCCAATATCTGATTCATAACAAATAACTGTTGCAGACATTAATAGTCCATTCTGCAGTATTGGTATTTACAGCTTCCCTTAAAAATGTTCCACCTGTCAATATTTGTGGCGCAGTAACCTGGTCCCCAGAGCACACCTTTGCTAAACACTATGCCATAACGAGAGAGACGATCCCTACAGCCACAGAGGACTAGCTGTCCTTTCTACTACATTAGAGATATGGCTCCAAAGCCAACATGCTCAGCATGGATACTATTCTACATATACCTGAAGTGAAGCACCCACAGAGACAGCGCTCAAAGTTACTCAACTTGTGCAGTAATGATAGTTCTTCAAGATCTGTCCCTGTGGATGCTCCACTACTCTTCCTCCTCCCCTACTTTGGATGCTGGATATAGGTTTCCATGGGAGAGAAGGAATGGAGAGATCCATGTTATGCACACAGTTAGTGGGCACCAACAGCATCACCATGAGCGCACAGCATATGAGTGGCATGACAGGGCACTACTGTGAAATGTCTCAGATTGTTAGCACACGGACGCACCAGCACCTGAAGTGGAACACCCACGAGGGGACACCTTTCAAAGAGTCATCGTTACTGTACAAGGTAACTACTACTTCTCTAACTAAAGGAGAACTTACGTTGTGTCATTTTACCACTTGACCTTTGTAAAATTTTCCCTCAGGATGTAGTCAGATTCTTTATTTCAATCTAATGTTTAAACTGTAATTCTTTTGCAGATACTTGAAAAGGCAGCTGAGATTGCAAAAAGCAGTGAGAATGTTGGTATGGCAGTAAGTATCCAACCTGAAAGTAGCATTTTCAGGATAAAAAAATCTGAATATTTTGTTTTATTATGATTGTGGTATTCCAATTAAAAAAAAGTATATGTATTCAGGTTATACTAAAACCCTCCATTATTTAGCTGGATTGATCTGAGACCTTCATTAAATTCATACATTCATACACTGGAAAATACCTATTCTGCTTACAGTAAGACCTGTTTCATGTTTAGAATAAGGTGCCAGAGCACTGCTTGTTCTTTAGAAACTAACAAATGTATCATGAGCTTTTGTGGATAAAACCCACTTCATCACATGAGTTGAAGTGGAAATTACAGAATCCAGGATATATATAACAAAAACAGTTACCTGTCAATTGTAGGACCAGTGTTAATTAAGTTAATTGGGAGTCATGCTGGATGTGTCCAATTCATAACCTTTGGTGTGTAAATGTGAATATCAAAGGCGGAGGAAGTTGCCTTTGGAGTGCATTAACCCTTACTCGAGCCCAAGATAAATTAGCGTTGAACTTGTAAATCAGCAGTCCCCAACCTTTTGGGGTTGCTGGGCGCCCGGGAGCGGGACCGCGCGTGTGCAGCGCGCCGTGGGGCGGGGCCATGCATGCGCCACACAACCAGAGGCGGCACCGCACATGCACCACGTGCCTTGGGGCGGGGCCGCCCATGCACCAGGTGCCAGCACTGCCATGTGCTGCACGCCCGGGGGCGGGGCCAGCCCAGATTGTTCAGCAGGCGCACATAAATGCCCCAGTGGGCGCCACGGCACCCACGGGCACCGCGTTGGGGACCACTGTTGTAAATGAATTCTAGTTCAGCAGTCTCCCTCTGTATTTGGGTGGTAAAATTCCTTTGTAGAAGAATGGCTACTTTTTAAATCCACTATTGAATGTCCAGGGAGGTTATAATGTTCCCCTATCGGCTTATGTGATACCATTCCTGATGTCGAATTTGTGTCCATTTATCCTTTGTTGCAGAGACTGTCCAATTTGGCCAATATACATGGCAAAGAGACCTTGCTGGCACTTGATGGCATAGATTACATTAGAGGATGAACAGTTGTGAGTCCCTGATGTTATGTCCTGTGATGGTGTTGCTTTTCTAGATATGTGGACAGAGTTGGCAACGGGGTTGCAGGGGTAGGTTCCTGGATGAGAGTATCTGTGGTATGGTGTTATATTTGCTAGTAAGTATTTGCTTAAGATTCGGGGGCTGTCTGTAGATGAGAATTAGACTGTGTCCCAAAGTATGTAAGAATGAGGAATCATTTTCCAGGATAAGTTGTATATTCTCAATGATGAGCAGGGAAGGGTATAAGCAGGGGGCTGTAGGTGGTGACCAGTGGTGTTCTGTTATTTTCCTTGTTGGGCCTATGTTGAAGTAGATGATTTCTGGGTACTTGTGTGGCTCTGTCAATCTGTTATGTCACTTCCCCAGATGGGTATTTAAATTTTGCCATGTATTTTTGCTATGTATATTGACCAAATTGGACAGTCTCTGTGACACAGAATAAATGGACATAAATCAGACATCAGGGATGGTAATACACATAAACCTATAGGGGAACATTGTAACCTCCAAGGACATTCAGTAATGGATTTCAAAGTACCCATTCTTCTACAAAGGAATTTTATTACTCATTTACAGAAGGAGACTGCTGAACTGGAATTCATTTACAAGTTTGACACTCACATTTTGGACTTGAATAAAGATATTAACTGGTTAATGAACTACAAATGCAATTTCCCCCACCTTTAATATTTACATTTACACATCAAATGCTATATATGGGACACACCCAGCTGACTCTCAATTAGCTTAATTAACACTGGTCCTACAATTGACCAGTGTATGTATAACAACTGCTTTTCTTGTATACACTGTAATTTCCATTCCAGCTCATCTGATGAGGTGGGTTTTACCTACAAAAGCACATGGTTTTTATATATACTTTATATTATCTCTGAAGTGCCCACAATACTCTTGCCAGCAAGTTAAGGGATGTGGATTAGATAAATGGACAGTAAGATGGATAGAAAGCTGGCTAGAAGGCCAGGCCCAGCAGGTAGTGATCAACAGTTTGATATCAGGATGGCAGTTGGTTTCTAGTGGAGTGCCCCAAGGTTCAGTTCTAGGACCAGTTTTGTTCAATATCTTTATTAATGACCCGGATGAGGGGATGGATTGAACCCTCAGCAAGTTTGCTGATAACACTAAGTTAAGGGGAGAAGTAGATACGCTGGAGGGCAGAGATAGGGTCCAGAGTGACTTAGACAAATTGGAGGTTTGGGTCACAAGAAATCTGATACAAAAGACAGAACTATGTAGCACTTTAAAGACTAACAAGATGGTTTATTAGGTGATGAGCTTTCGTGGGCCAGACCCACTTCCTTGGCTGCATCTCTATCACTATTCTACATGCAAGAAATCTGATGAGGTTCAACAAGGGACAGAAGAATCCCAAGCATTGTTACAGGCTGGGGACCAAACAGCTAAGTAGTCGTTCTGCAGAAAAGGACCTGGGGATTACAGTGGATGAGAAGCTGGATATGAGTCAGTGTGCCCTTATAGCCAAGAAGGCTAATGGCATATTAGGGTGTATTAGGAGGAGCATTGCCAGCAGATCCAGAGAAGTGATTATTCCCCTTTATTCGGCTCTGGTAAGGCCACATCTGGAGTATTGTGTCTAGTTCTGGGCCCCCCACTACAAAAAGGATGTGGACGCATTGGAGAGGGTCCAGCGGAGGGCAACCAAATGATTAGGGGGCTGGAGCACATGACCTATGAGGAGAGGCTGAGGGAGTTGGGTCTGTTTAGTCTGCAGAAGTGAAGAATGAGGGGGGATTTGATAGCAGCCTTCAACTTCCTGAAGGGAGGTTCCAAAGAGGATGGAGAGAGGCTGTTCTCAGTAGTGACAGATGGCAGAGCAATGGTCTCAAGTTGTGTTGGGGAAGGTCCAGGTTGGATATTAGGGAAAACTATTTCACTAGGAGAGTGGTGAAGCACTGGAATGGGTTACCTAGGGAAGTAGTGGAGTCTCCATCCCTAGAGGTGTTTAAGTCTCGGCTTGACAAAGCCCAGGCTGGGTTGATTTAGTTGGGATTGGTCCTGCCTAGAGCAGGGGTCTGGATTTGATTACCCTTCTGAGGTCTCTTCCAGCTCTATGGTTTTATGAGTCTATGAATGTTCATTTTTTAAAGTTACAGACTAACATGGTCACTTTTTTTGTTAGGCTACGTCTACACTGGCCCCTTTTCCGAAAGGGGCATGCTAATTTTAAACTTCAGAATAGGGAAATCCGTGGGGGATTTAAATATCCCCCGCGGGATTTAAATAAAGATGTCCGCCGCTTTTTTCCGGCTTGTAGATAAGCTGGAAAAAAGCGTCTAGACTGGCCCGATCCTCCGGAATAAAGCCCTATTCTGGAGGATCTCTTATTCCTACTTTGAATTTCGAGTATGATGTATGAATGTACTTGATTCTTAGATCTAAGATCAAGAATACATATTCCTGCGCCTCCAGAAATATAATCTATGCTATCATGTGCCGAAAGTGTCCGTCTGCTACGTACATTGGACAAACGTCTCAGACACTTCGCTAAAGAATCAACGCCCACAAAACAGACATTAGACAGGATCGCAAAGAAAAAACAGTTGCTTGTTATTTCAACCAGAAAGGACACTCTCTCAATGACCTGCTAACCTGCATCCTACTTCAGAAGACATTCAAATCTGCACTTGAAAGGGAATCCTCTGAACTGGCATTCATACTAAAATTCGACACTCTCCGCAGGGGACTTAACAAAGACTCCAACTATCTTAGCCATTACAAAGATAGCTTCCCCAATTATCACCTCTAATACTATTAACTCTCAGACATCTACCCTTCCCCACCTCTAATATCATTAACTCACTGGCATTCACCTTCCTTTCCCCCTCCCCCCCGCATCCTCCTTCTGTTCTGAAATGTGATTTGTCCTTTTCATATGTGTTCATTTTTTTAAATTGTATCCTTTGGTATATATGGTTGTGACTATTTTCTTCCACTATTTGATCTGAGGAAGTGGGTCTGGCCCACGAAAGCTCATCATCTAATAAACCATCTTGTTAGTCTTTAAAGTGCTACATAGTCCTGTATTTTGTTTCAGCTACACCAGACTAACACGGCTATATTTCTATCACTATAGTAATGATTGTAGCACTTGATTTTTCTGTCAGTTAGTAACAATCTGTATAGGGTTCCTATGAAGTTAAGTTGTTTGTGATACACAAACAATATTGTGTTCAGTTTGGCTCATTGGTCCAACTGAATTTTTACAAGAAAGGAGAATGGTATTCTTTTTTAATGAAACCCTCTCTTAAAAAAAAAAATCTTAATCCACTCTAATCTGACAAGAATGACAGAAGTTTTTATACTAATTCCTCAACAAATCAACTGTTAACCTATAATAACAATCAACATAGGATGGTGAAGCACTGGAACAAGTTACCTATGCAGGTTATGAAATCCCTGATATTAGAGGATTTTCAGAACAGTTTAGGAAAACATCTGTCAGGGATCATGTGTGTATAGTTAATTCTGTCTCAGTGTTGCGGGATAGTATATGTCTTGTAAAGGTCCCATCTAACTCTTCATTTCTTTTGATTCTGTGATAAAATGAACATGTTATGATAATTGAGACTAAGCAAAATCTGTATTAGAAAATAAAATGTTAATGTTTACATACAAAACCAATATTTCATTTTTGTTATGGTTGGAAGTGCATTAACTTTTTATTTTAATTTGCCTTTTAAACGTTGCGGTGTTATGACACTGTTTAGCTGACAGATGGGAAACATGTTTGCTGTTAAAACAGGAATTCCCTCATTTAAATCGGAAAATGGCAATATCACCATCTAGTGTTATTTATACAGACGTATATAATTTTTTCAGGTAGATTTATAATCTGAATTTCGAGTATGATGTATGAATGTTTTGCTATGACCAGAAATGTATGATCTGAAGCACAAATCTGATCATCATACCGCTGTGATCTAAGAAATGAATCCATTTCACTTAATACTACTGTTTTCCTAATGTAGCTTTATCACCGATTATTAGAGTAGTGTGAATCTTGTATGGCATAAATTTGGTGATTCTTGAACTTACTTTGCTAACTTTATTTACCTAGGGTCGAGGTGGCAAGAAGTTTTATATTGAACTAAAAGAAATTATGGAAAGAGACCCCTTGACTCAACTCTGTGAAAATGAAATGGATCTTATTTGGACTTTGCGATATGATTGTCGTGAGAATTTCCCACAATCACTGCCAAAACTTCTGCTGTCTGTAAAATGGAACAAACTTGAAGATGTTGCTCAGGTAAAGCAAATGGCAAAGGCAATGTAAAAATGTAGCAGGCAAATGATGAGGAAAACTGTGCTTGAACACAGAAACATTGGTTTCTTGGTCTAAACTTTGGTTTATAAAACTGGGCATTTATGCCTAGATTCACGAAGGTATTTAAGCTCCTTACTTCTATTGATTTCAGTGGAGGCTAGGCGTCTAAATCTCTTTGTGGATTTGGGCCTTCACACTTTTTGTTTTCAAAGACCCAATATCTCAAGTGAGATTTTAATAGCAATTTAAAAGTTAAACATGGAAAAACCAGTTCCCACGCACTTTTTAACTTCCAGCAGACAATGTGCTTGAATTCCTTCTGAGTTGAAAAACTTCTAAGAGAACATCTCTATAATCTATCAAGAACTGTAAAGGAAAGTAGTAAACAAGTTTGATAGGTTGGGGTAAGCCAAAAAAACCCTTACATGGGGCTAGTTAATTTATTGTTGTATTCTCTGCCACAGTTTCTTAAGTTCTCTCCATGTCTCAAATTTAGGCTGTGATCGTAAACACATTTCATGTCAACTTTGAGCATATATGTAAGTGTTTCCAGGATCAGAGCCTTAATTAAAACTACAAGTCCAAAAACTTACATTCAGATTGACTATACTTATTCAGATGGTAAAACCTTTAAAACTTAATGAAAAACTGTTCAAACTGATTAACTTATAGTAATTGAAGAGAAAAACTAATGTTCAGTTAAACATCTTGCTATAAAATATCATGTCACTCGCTTCAGTGAGACTATTTGCTTGAGTAAGTTCTTCCTAAAACTGCAGTAAAGGTAAGTAAGGTATGCTAGTTTTGATGTTTAATATCAAGGTAGGATGGCTTTTCACCAGATCGAAACTATGAGGATGAAACAATACATCAGATATATTGGTATATGAGTTTATTACTGGAATTGGTATGTCTACAGTTTTCACATCACCCCAAATAGAATCCTAGTCCTATAATGCTTGTTGAAAATAGCTTTAGAAAGAATCTCCCCAAATTGTGTAGCAATGCACAACTGGATTCATGATTAAAAACTATACTATGCTAGTGTTTAGTCTGAGTAGAGTATATAATTCCCCTGAATTCAGTTGCTATCTCCTCCGAGTTGAGGAACTGATAACTGTTGAATTCTGAAATATTAATTTTTCTAAGGTGATTATAATGCAAGATCCTCCTTTTGTTTTAGAACTGTCTAGTAACAAAGGCCATTTTAATTTTTAAATGTGGAACAGTGTTATTTGTAACTTTGTATAAGAAACATTTGATTTCATAGTTGTCATAATGTTCCTGTTTTTCAGACTAATTTAAAATGTAGCAAAATAATGGATTTCTATATTTTTATTATAATTTTGGATAGTCCTTTTGTACGCTCTAAAAGCTTTCTGATGCTGTAGGTGGGACAAAACTGTAACAGAGCCAATTACTTGCTGCAGTATATCTGCTCACTTTAATTTAAAATTTCTGTTACTATTAACCATGCATTGAATGGTACTTGTTTAGACATAGCCTTACTCACTACACTCCTCTGTCGGCAGAGGGATGTAAATTAGACATATCGAAACGTGCAAATGAAGCCGGGATTTAAATATCCTGCACTTCATTTGCATAATGGCAGCTGCCACTTTTTTAAAAATGGGGCTTTTTGAATAAAACCGGCAGTTTAGACGGGGCATTTTCAACAGATCCTGTACTCCTGTGCACTTTCTGGAAGTAATGTGATATTTCTTTTTGCTAATGTAGAGAAAGAGATGATTTAACAACTGAGTAATGTATTTTGACAACATTAAATTATATTTGTGAGGAATGCAAAATTCTCTCTTTCTCTCTCTAGATATAGATATAGATATGATTTTTCCTGCCAGACGGCAGAATGACACATGTCATCAACATCAACAGAATCTCTCAGCAAAACAAAAGCAACCAGGGGGAGGGGCAAGCCTAGGGAGCAGATGGCATGACCCTTAGTATTCTAAAATGTTATTTCCTACAAGCACTTAGGAACATGAGTAGTTCCAATGAATTCAATAAGAGTGCTCATGTTACTCTTTGGGTAAGTGTTTGTAGAAGGCAGGGGCATACTTTGCTGTGAAATATGTATACTTTTTTATATTACTTTGTTACATGTTTATATTAGAAATGAGAAATAAAGAGCAGATTCTGTCCCCCATGATGCTCTTAAGTCAGGTGTGGCTTATCAGAGTCCCATGGTGTGAGAGGAAGGAATATTCTGTGGCTGCAGTAGCATCCATAGCACTTGAACCACACTTGCATGAAGAGGAATGGCTTAGAAAAGAGCTGTGTGTCTTCAAGTGTTTCTCTCAGTCCCATGCCTTCCTTTTATCCTTTTTTAACCTTTACAGAGCTGAGCTTCTTGGCATGCAGAAGTCAAGGTCTCCCAGGCATACAGTTCCAGAATCCTGCCACCCTATCCCCAAAAGGGTAGAATCATATTGGGTATGTCTACACTACAAAGTTAGTTCGAACTAACGGATGTTAGTTCGAACTAACTTTCATAGGCGCTACACTAGCGCTCCGTTAGTTCAAATTTAATTCGAACTAACGGAGCACTTAGTTCGAACTAGGTAATCATCATTCCACGAGGATTAAGCCTAGTTCGAACTTGCTAGTTCGAATTAAGGGGTGTGTAGCCCCTTAATTCGAACTAGTGGGAGGCTAGTCCTCCCCGGGTTTCCCTGGTGGCTACTCTGGCCAACACCAGGGAAACTCGTATGCCCCCCTCCCGGCCCCGGACTCCTTAAAGGGGCACGGGCTGGCTACGGTGCCTGTGCTAGGTGCAAGCCTGCCAGCACCCAGCTAGCAGATCCTGCACCTGGCACGGATCGAGCCACCCACCCGATGCCCCCCAGCCCTCCCCCTCTTCCCGAGACCAGGCTGGTGGCTCCCGGGAGCTTGCCCGGGACCGCAAGAGACGGGCACCCGCCTGGGCTAGTGCGGACATCGTGGACCTTGTCCACGACCTCCGCACTAGGCACAGGAAAGTGGCCGACTAGGGCAGGAGAGCTGCCATCCTGGCCACCCAGGAGCAGGAGTGCATGAAAATCAAGGGGGTCCAGTGAGACCCCTGAGCCCTGAGCTTACAATGGCCGTCCTGGGTCAGACCAAAGGTCCATATAGCCCAGTAGCCTGTCTGCTGACAGTGACCAACCCTAGGGACCCTGGAGGGGATGGACCAAAGACAGTGACCAAGCTATTTGTCTCGTGCCATCCCTCTCCAGCCTTCCACAAACCTTGGGCAGAGACACCACTCCTACCCCCTGGCTAATACCACTCCATGGACCCAGCCTCCATGACTTGATCTCACTTCCCTTTAAACTCTGTTCTAGTTCTAGCCTTCACAGCCTCCTGCAGCAAGGAGTTCCACAGGTTGACTCTTTGCTTTGTGAAGAACAACTTTCTGTTACTAGTCTGAAGCCTGCTACCCATTCCTTTCCTTTGGTGTCCTCTAGTCCTTCTTTATGGGAACTAATGAAGAACTTTTCTGTATGCACCGTCTCCACCCAACTCCTGCTTTTAGAGACCTCTATCCTGTCCCCCCTCCGTCTCCTCTTTTCTAAGCTGAGAAGTCCCAGTCTCTTTAGCCTCTCTTCATATGGGACCTGTTCCCAACCCCTGATCATTGTCGTTGCCCTTCCCTCTCCCAGCCTCTCTCTTCCCCTCTCCCACCTCCTTTTCCCAGTCTCCCCCAGTTTTGTTCAATAAAGACAGATTCTATTTTTGAACACAATTGTCCTTTATTTTGTACATCAGGAAGGGGGGCTAGGGAAGGGTAAGTGGAAGGAGGTGAGGGAGGAATGGGGTACGAGCCCCCTATGGGGAGGACTGGGCTGGCTCTGCGGGCTTCTGGGGGTGGAAGCTCTCCTGCAGCCCCCCAATTACCCCCTCTCCCCAGATGGCAGCCTGCAGCAAGTGCAGCCGGTCTGATGGCCGAGTGCTGTGATGTGCCCAGTGTGGGTAGTCTGGGCACTCCAAGCCAGGACTGCTTTGCAAGCGGGGCACCCCTGAGAACTGTCTGTCCGGGGTGGGGGTCGGGACCCTTTAAGCACAGCCCTCGGCTAGCGTGAGACAGCATCTCCACGCTCTAAGTCCTCGTCTGATGTCCTGCCGGCACTGCTTCCGGCCATCCTTAAGCCTGGTTCAGGGTCCACTCTGTGTGGACATGCTAGTTCGAATTAGCAAAATGCTAATTCGAACTAGTTTTTTTAGTCTAGACCCGTTAGTTCGAATTAGCTTAGTTTGAATTAACTAATTCGAACTAAGTTAGTTCAAATTAACGTTGTAGTGTAGACGTACCCATTGATCTGCTTTGCATAGCTCCCTCCTCCCCCTCCCCCCACCACTGGGTGTAAAGGTAGGAGCATTAAACCTGTGGCAGTGGCTAAATGAATTTTATAAACTGCTAGAAGATTTACCTGACATGATCAGGTCCTTAACTCGATTAATTTTTGTTGTACTTCATTTAAACCTTTCTTCTGGGGTGGGCCTAGGGATAAGGGGTTTACTATGCAGGTTGCTTGGGGTAGAGAGGCTCTCTTAAATCACAGTAGCTTGGGACCAGGTGAGACAAGCTTCTATATTTTTCCCCTCCGTGCTCACCAGCCAGAAAGAGGAATGCAGCAAACTGTGCACTTTCCCCTCGTTCCCTGGCAAAATGTAACATCCATCAATGTTCCTGTATGAATAAGGGTGAGGAGGGGACTTCAGGTCTCACCCTCCCTAAAGAATGCCTGTGGGCTGGTGCAGTCCCAGATGGAGGGAGAAGGAAATGTGTCCAAGGCAGCCTGCCCCTTGAACCCGCCTAATGATTCTGTCTCTTTACTGTTTAATTTTATGATGCTGTTGCAAAAAAAAGCAAACATGATTCTGGGATGCGTTAACAGGTGTGTTGTGAGCAAGACATGAGAAGTCATTCTTCTGCTCTACTCTTCACTGGTTAGGCCTCAGTTGGAGTATTGTGTCCAGTTCTGGGCACCGCATTTCAAGAAAGATGTGGAGAAATTGGAGAGGGTCTAGAGAAGAGCAACAAGAATGATTAACGATCTAGAGAACATGACCTGTGAAGGAAGGCTGAAAGAATTGGATTTGTTTAGTTTAGAAAAGAGAAGATTGAGGGGGGACATGATAGCAGGTATCTAAAAGGGTGTCAAAGGAGGAGGGAGAAAACTTGTTTATGAAAACTTGTAGGTTAGATAAATGTCTATCAGGGATGGTCTAGACAGTATTTGGTCCTGCCATGAGGGCAGCGGATCTGGACTCGATGACCTCTCGAGGTCCCTTCCAGTTCCAGTATTCTATGAGAAGGAGTCCCAATCCAGACACATCTCACTTTCTTCGTTGAATCATAGAGCACTAGAACTGGAAGTGACATCAAGAGATCCTCACAGCAGGACCCAGTACCATCTATACCATCCCTGGTAGATGTATATCTAACCTGCTGTTAAGAATGTCCAGAGATGGAGATTCCACATCCTCTGTAGGCAACTTATTCCAGTGTTTAACCACCCTGACAGTTAGGAAGTTTTTCCTAATGTCCAACCTAAACCTCCCTTGCTGCAGTTTAAGCCCATTGCTTCTTGTCCTATCCTCAGAGGCCAAGGAGAAGAATTTTTTTTCTCCCTCCTGCTTGTGACACTCTTTTAGATACTGGTACACAGCTATCATGTCCCCTCTCAGTTTTCTCCTTTCCAAACTAAACAAGCCCAATTCTTTCAGTCTTCCTTCACAGGTCATTTTCTCTAGACCTTCGATCATTCTTGTTGCTCTTCTCTGGACTTTCTCCAATATCTCTACATCTTTCTTATGTTTGCTTTTTTTTGCAACAGCATCACACTGTTGGTTCATATTTAGCTTGTGGTCCACTATAACCCCTAGATCCCTTTCTGCAGTACTCCTTCCTAGACAGTCGCTTCCCATTCTGTATGTGTGAAACTGATTACTTCACTTAGGAAGGAACACTTCGCATTCGTCCTTATTAAACTTAATCCTATTTTCCTCAGACCATTTCTCCAGTTTGTCTAGACCATTTTGAATTATGACCTTATCCTCCAAAGAAGTTGCAACCCCTCCCAGCTTGGTTCTTGGCACAACCTTGCTTTTAAGAAGAAGCTGTATACCGAATGTGGTGGTCTTAGCTATTACCATTTATGAGTTCTTGAACAAACAAACAAATACACAGACAGCTGGACACACTCTCTCAAATGTATTGTAGATAAATTACATTTGCCCTCATTAAAGAATATTGTGTGGCATTCATGAATATGTTACAGGTTTGTACATACCTTGTGGCCTGCCCCAGATATGTAGTAGGAGTTTTTTACTTTATTGAAAAATAGACAAGTAATCATTAAAAATCTCTTCAGGATAATAGAACTTAATTTGGAATTAAAAATGAAACAGGATTTTATTCTCACAATTTACTTGATTAGGTTGAAATAAATCCCATATGAGGGAACTGTGCCAGGTCTAAGTCACCACATAAAATATTAAAGGTTTTTCCATCCTTAATTAATGTACAGGACCTTGTGTGGTCCCTCTGCTCTGAGATCAGAGGGATCTCAAAGTGCATAGACAGTTTATTATGGTTTCTTTATTTAAGGAACATTTGTGCACATAACAGATTTCCAAAGCTGTAAACAGAAAATGTATTTATACATATATATTTATGTGTTTATGGTAGTGTAGATGCAGCACTGGCAAAAGTTGAGGTTGTTCGTGTGCTTGCTCGTGTCTGTTCCATTCACTTGCGAGTGCATCCTTAGCGGTTCATCTGTGAATAGTTTGTATTTAAAATGTTGGGTAGTTAATAGTGTAGTAGTTTAGTTAGTGTTAGTGGGAGTCTCCTGTGACCATTCCTTCTCCCTCCTCCCCCCCCCGCCCCCGGGAGGATACCTGGACTGCATGTCTTCAAGCCTTGTCCCCAGTGCTTGAAACTACTGCATTCTGGCAATCCCCACAATACCTGTTTGAAGTATCTAGGGGAGCAATTCTTGACCAATAGCTGCAAGATTTACAGAGCTTTTAAGCTAGGACCAAAAGGGAGTTGGCTCTCCAATCTCCGGCACTGGCTTCAGCTGTTTAGAGTGCACTGGTGTCGGTGTGCAAGCCATCAGCAAAGCTCGGCACCTCGGCCCCACTCTCAATCACCTGTCCTGCAGAAGAGGACTGAGGCCCTCAGAGGCAGTTCTCTGTCCCAACACGAGCACAGAGTGTGTCCTCAAGTAGGACACTCAGTGACTATCATCACTGACGCAGTTGAGTGCTCCTGCGCCAGTTAAGCACCAGTCGAGCTCAGTGTGGGCGGGTAGTCCAGACTTGCAGGACATGCCTGTAGAGGATCTCCAACAACTCTCCACATTGGACACCTTTGGCACGGCTCAAGAGTTAATAGAGCGTACATGTTCGCTGGGCTCGGCACTGACAGTGGAGCACCAAGAGGGGCCCCATGCCGGTCAGACATTTGGCACAGAGACCAGTGTCAACACGAGCACTGCCCATCTTGCCTACCCATTCGGCACCCCCATTGCCACTGTCCCCAGCATCGGAGCCTTCAGGCACACATGATGCTTCCACCTCCGCCAGTCTGGCACCAGTGCAAGCTATTGACTTTGGCCCACTACCAGGTTTGATGCCACTCCAGGTTTGATGCCACTCATTGGCACCATTGACCAAGACAGTGACACAGACAATGTCAGAATATTCTTTGGAATCAGAGGTAGTCAATGCTTTCAAGAATCTCATCTTGTAGATCTCGATCTTGGCACAGCTTGTGCCGAATCATAGAACTGGAAGGGACCTCAAGAGGTCATCAAGTCTAGTCCTCTGCCCTCAAGGCAGGACCAAGCACTGTAAGATCATCCTTGACAGATGTCTGTCTAATCTGTTCTTAAATATCTCCAGTGATGGAGATTCCATAGCCCCCCTAGGCAATTTATTCTAGTGTTTAACCACCCTGACAGTTAGGAAGTTTTTCCTAATGTCCAACCTAAACCTCCCTTGCTGCAATTTAAGCCCATTGCTTCTTGTCCTGTCCTCAGAAGCTAAGGAGAACAATTTTTCTCCCTCCTCCTTGTAACCACCTTTTAGATACTTGGAAACAGCTATTATGTCCCTGCTCAGTCTTCTCTTTTCTAAACTAAGCAAGCCCAATTCTTTTAGTCTTCCCTCATAGCTCATGTTTTCTAGACCTTTTAATCATTTTTGTTGCTCTTCTCTGGACCTTCTCCATTTCTCCACATCTTTCTTGAATTGTGGTGCCCAGAACTGGACACAATACTCCAATTGAGGCCTGATCAGCGCATAGTAGAGCAATAGAATGACTTCTCGTGTATTACTCACAACACTCCTGTTAATGCATCCCAGAATAACTGTTGCAAAAAAAGCAAATGTGTCACACTGTGGACTCATGTTTAACCTTGTGGTCTAATATGACCCCTAATTCCCTTTCTGCAGTACTTCTTCCTAGATAGTTGCTTCCCATTCTGTATGTGTGAAACTAATTGTTCCTTCCTAAGTGGAGTATTTTGCATTTGTCCTTATTAAACTTTGTCCTGTTTACCTCAAACCATTTCTCTAGTTTGTCCAGAGCAGTTTGAATTTTGACTCTTACTTCCAAACCACTTGCCACTCCTCCTCTACAGTTCTCTCGGCACTGGACTCTGGCCTCTCACAAGGCATGGCACCCGCAGTGGCAGCCTCCAGTCCAGTGGCCATTCTGGATTTTATGGGCCTTTCATCTAGCCCAGTGGCAGACAGCATTCGGACGGGTTCTACTTACTCGTATTCCCAAGGCACCCCTTCCTCAGGCACCAACATCAGAGCACAGGCCAAGCCCGTAAAGGGAGGACGGCAGACCACCCATAGTGTATGTGGTGATGTCTAGCTGGCAACAACCCTGGGCCCTCCACAGACCCAAGAGTGCCATCAGGCTGGGGAACAGCTGCCACCCAGGAACTTGTCTTCCTCATCCCCTGTTGAGGCCCTAGCTGACTCTGTACCTGCCATGCCAGCCATTGACACTAGGACCCACCAGGAGCTGTTGAAGATCCTAGCCCAGAACCTAAGGGTCCAGGCAGAGGAAGTTGTGGAGAACTCAGACTCTATGGTGGACGCTTCAGCCAGGGTGGTGCTCTCACTGAATAAGTCAGTGGCCAAAATCTCCAAACTACTGTGGCAAACCCCCGCATTGATTTCCCCCCAACACAGATGGTCGTGCAGTGATGGCATTATGTGCCTCAATCTGGCTATGAGCACCTATTTGCCCACCATCCCCTGGGGTCCCTAGTGGTAAAGGCTACCAACCATAGGGAGAAAAGCAAGCACATACTAGGCTGCAAGGCCTATGCCGCAGCAAGCCTACAACTGAGAATTACCAATTGGAAGGTACACGTATAACTCTTGGGTAGCTATGGATAACTTTAAAGAACTACTCCCATGTGATTCTGATCAAGAGTTTGGTGTACTTGTAAAGGAGGGGAAGATCATATCTCACGCCACCTCACACACAGGCAGCTTTGGACACCACAGACTCCACTGCCTGTTCCGTGGCCATGGGCATTGTCATGTGGCAGAATACTTGGCTGCCGTTCTCAGATACCCCACCCGAAGTACAAACCACTGTTCAGGACACAGATCTGAGGATCTGTAAGATCTGTGGTCACAGCATGTAAGATCAATGGACTGTTTTCTGAACAGACAGCAAACTGTATAGCCTCAAACACTGCAGGGCCACACTGTAGTCCTTGGCCATACACACATTGGCTCCACAAAGGAGCCCCCTTTAATCTTAGACCCTCTCCCAACTCTTATCACTAGGGTCCAAGGTCATACTCCAAAAGAAGGAAGAACCGTAGCATTAATGGCAGGACCAACAGGAGACAGTCCCAGTCCACCTTAGACCAGGGGACAGGTCCCCTAACAAGGTGCAGTGGTTTAGGCCAGGCTTTTGAAGATGCGCCTGAGATCAGAGTTATAGTTTTAACACTAGTTTCTGCCTTTGTCAACTGTTTATTCCGCTTTCACTGTGCCTGGCTCAGGATCATCTCAGATAGGTGGATCCTAGACATGATGGGAGTAGGTTACTCTCTCCCATCCTTGCCCTCCCCACCCCCTTCCCAGTTCTTCGGGGACCCTTCTCACGAGCACCTTCTGCATCAGGAAATGTGTTCGCTTATATAACTTGGAGCGGTGAAATTTGTTCCGCTGGAGTTCAGAGGAAAGGGGTTTTACTCCCATTATTTTTTAATCTCAAAATCCGAAGGAGGTCTTTGCCCCATTCTGGATCTCAGAGAGCTCAATGACTTCATAAACACAAGTTTCAGAATGGTCACATTAGTCTTGATCATTCCCTCCCTTGATCTAGAGGACTGGTATGCCACCCTCAGTTTAAGATGCCTATTTCTATTATTCCACCACACAGGCGGTTCCTCTGATTTCCAATCAGAAGAGACCGTTACCAGTTTGTGGTCCTCCTGTTTGGCCTGTCTACAACCCCCAGTGTCTTTACAAAATGTACAGCAGTGGTAGCAGCCTGTGGCAGCAGGTTTTGTCAGAAGGCACATGATGCAAGTTTTCCCCTATTTAGGTGATTGCTAGTCAGGGGCACCTAGAGACCTCAAGTGCAACAGGATATAGACCCAGTTAAAGACACCTTTACTCAACTAGGCCTTATGCTAAACAAGAAGTCCACCCTCATCCCTGTATAGATGAAAGAGTTTGTGGGAGTGAGGCTGGACTCAACTACAGAAAGGGAGGTTTAAGTTGGACATTAGGAAAAACTTCCTAACTGTCAGTGTGGTTAAATACTGGAATAAGTAGCCTAGGAAGGTTATGGAATCTTCATCTCTGGAGATATTTAAGAGCAGGTTAGATAGACCTCTATTAGGGTCCTGCCGAGAGGGCAGGGGACTGGACTTGATGGCCTCTCGAGGTCCCTTCCAGTTCTAATAGTCTATGAATCTATGAACAGCAATGGCATTCCTTCCAAGGATCAGGTTCATACCATAAGAGACATTATTCTGGGCCCGTAGGCATTGCCTCTGACAACAGCCAGGAATTGAATGTATGGCAGCATGCATGCGTATGTGTGTGTGTATGTATATATATATATATAACACCTAGGTCTCCATCCCTTGCAGGTATGGCTCACTTAGGTAATGGTGGTCTCACTTCCCCCAGATGTCTTGGTCTCCCTGCACTGGTGGCTTCAGGAGGACATGGTTTGTGCAGGCATCCCCTTCACCAGGCAGACTTAATCCTCATGAGAGCGGCTGTACTGGATCAGACCAAAGGACCATCTAGCCCAGTATCCTGTCTGCCGGCAGTGGCCAATACCAGATGCCCCAGAGGAAGGGATCACAACAGATAATCCTCACGTGATCCCTCCCTTGTTACCCACCTCCAGAGAAACAGAGGCTAGGGATACCATTCCTACCTATCCTGGCTAATAGCCATTGATGGACCTAACTTCCATGAATCTATATAGATCTTTTTTGAACACTGTTAAAGTTCTAGCCTTCACCACATCCTCTGGCAAGGAGTTCCACAGGCTGACTGTGCACTGAGTGAAGAAAAACTTCCTTTTGTTTGTTTTTAAACCTGCTGCCTATTAATTTCATTTGGTGACCCCTAATTCTTATATTGTAAGAATAAGTAGATAACTTTACTTATTATACTCTTAACCAGGATGGGTAGGAATGCATTTCTCTCCCTTTTCATTAATACACAAGGCCCTCCTCAGGGTGTAGAGGTACAAGGTGTTAGTGATTTTGGTAGCTCCAGCGTGGCCCAGCCAACACTGGTTCTCCACTCTGTTGGATCTATCAATAGAGGCACTGATAGTATTCCCGTTGATTTGTGATCTGATTACCCAGGACCTAGGCTAGGGTCAGCTCTGTCACCCGAATCTCCAGTCTCTACACTTCACAGCATGTAAGATCCGTGGTTGAGAGGAGGGAGAATACCTTTGTTTGGAGTCGGTGAGTAGAGTGCTCTCGAAGAGTAGGAAACCCTCCACTAAAGCCACAGATGTGGCTAAGTGGAAGTACTTCTCATCATGGGCTTTCCAAAGGGCGGGGGGGTTGACCTGCTCTAGAGTCTAATCCCACTTAGTTTCAATTATTTGTTAGAACTCAGGAAACAAGGTCAGCCTCCTTCCTCAGTGAGGGTCCACCTAGCAGCAATTTTGGCATTCTCCCGGGTGGGAGAGCGGGGCGGAACAGTTTTCACTAATGCAATGGTTATGCCATTCCTCCAAGGAATGGAGAGGTTGTACCCCTTGACTGACAGCCCCTACACTACAGGATCTTCACCTTTGTTCTCATGAGACTCATGCCCCCCCCTCCCCCCCCCCCCCCCGTTTGAGCTGTTCACTACGTACTCCTAATGCACCTTTCCTAGAATCATAGGGCTGGAAGAGATCTCAAGAGAGCATTGAGTCCAGCCCCCTATCCAAAACAGGAATAACCATAAATAAATCATCCCAGCCAGGGTTTTGTGAAGCCGAGACTTAAAAACCTCTAGGGATGAAGATTCCACCACCTCCCTAGGTAACCCATTCCAGTACTTCATCACCCTCCTAGTGAAATAGTTTTTCCTAATATCCAACCTAGACCTCCCCCACTGTAACCTGAGACTATTGCTCCTTGTTCTGCCATCCGTCACTACTGAGAACATCCTTTCTCCATCCTCTTTGAAACCTTCCTATACTATGGGGCTGTAATTTTCAAATTTAATTGCATAAAATTGAATGCCTAAAACCATATTTATACAGTTTAATAACTCTCTTGATTTTCAGAGTTACTATTGAGATCAATATTCAGCCATGGCGCATCAGCATCTGGGATTTTTATGTGCCTCAGCATGTAGGTCTCTGTATTTTTTCATGGTTTAGCATCTGCATTGGTGCACTGGCATATTTGTTTTGGTGTCTTGAGTGTTAAAATGTCGATATGGTCACTTCTTCAGTATCTGCTTTTATTGGTGCACAGCATGAGTGCTGGTGCATCCGCATTGGTACATTTTTAGTCTCAGCACAAGTGTTTGTGGTACTTCAACTCCTATGCTGTGCTGCTCTCTTAAAGAGGGAAATAGCGTGACTGAATATTTCCTTCTCTGGGCTGATTATGTGGTATATGCATGTCTGTAGCAAAGTGGTATTTATATTCTAGATAATCTTTGTCTTTAAATCTTTCTGAAGCCTATAAATATAAATTCTTGTAATCAATCTGCATTTCTAACTATAACCTCACTCACGGAAACATTGATTGTTTTCTCAGAGATTCTAACATGGGCATTAATTTTTTGTTAATGATCTGCATCCCTCACAACCCTGCCAATGAGAGTGCACAAAATATGGCTCCTTCAATTTTAAAAGATGGCCTTGAGTAATTCAGATGTGAATGAATAACCAGTTAAGTAAGCATCACCTTATTAGGTGATGCTTACAGTAATGAGTTAACTGGCACCCAGGAGTAGCCCCCTGCCCGTGGCCTGCCATGGGCACAGGGCTGCTCCAGCCCTGAAGGGCTCACTGCAGGGTGGGCCAGCAGAACCGGCAGCCCTATGAGGCTAGAGACTGCTCCAGCCAGGCTGGAGCTGCCCCTGTCCATGGGATAACCATAACCACTTAACTGGTTAACCAGCTAAATGTAACTTTTAACCAGTTAAATGATTAAATGGGATTTTACATCACTATTGGGTAGCAATTAACATTACTAAAGTGTACATTTAGCATATTTGACTGAAGAAGCTCTGGACTGACATGCAATGGAATGTGGAAATCTCACTCATGGACAAAAGGATTCACTAATCAGAGTGAGAACATGTTTTGCTTTTACTGAAAAGTCTTTTTGTAATTAAATATTTGTATTATCCAACTAGCAACAGGGCTGTCTCTACTGACAGACAAAATATGCAGCTGCATAGGGCACCACAAAATTGGGGTGCCAAATTCCCTCAAATTTCATGGTGCCCTGTGCAGCTGCATGCCACCTATAGTCTCCGGCCACCCCAATCCCTATCCTCCAGCTGCCTGCTCCCCTCTTGCCTGCCCAACTATCCCTCCCCTCCACATCAGGGCTCAGCACCCACTCCCTGCTCTCCAGTGTGGAGGACTGAGCAGGGAGCAGCTGTGCAGTGGGAAGCTAGAAAGAAGTGGTGCTTTGGCTGCCTGTCTGCCTGCTGCTCCTCCAGCCTGCACATCTCTCCTGGCTCTTCTCCAGGTCACCAATTCTCCCAGAAAGGATGGACTGATGTCACTACAGTAAATGACATCCAGTCAGGGAAAACTGGCAATCCGTTTTCCCCACAGCGTCAGCATCCTTTACAGGGGGAGCATACTGATGCTGAGCTGTGTGTGGCACCAGCATCAGTAGGGACAGCCCTAACTAGCATGAAGGATTTTTTTAGTATTGATGTTGTTTACTACTAAAGAAAAGTTTTTTGTTTTGTTTTTTTTAACCCAAAACTGTGTAAATTTGATATCCTATTTATACCTCCATTGGGTTGCTCATGTAACACTGACAAGCCCTACTGTCATTGGTTTAGATTCTAATATGTGCTCTAGTGTTTCTTGAACTTTATTCATATCTAGTTGCTTAAAGCTAGATCTGCCATAAGGGATAAAAATAACAAAAGCTGTGAAACTTCACTACTTTTACTAACTGTTGATAGTGTTATAGGTGGCTGAGAGCTAGAAATGGGTCAACTTTTGCTATTTTAATAAATAATTTATATTTTCAAATTCTTGAAATACAAGCCCTCAACCAATTTGAGAAGTAATGCTTCTGTTTGCATGCATGTAGCAGTTTAAATCAATCTTGCAGCTATAGCATAAATTAGGGAACAAGAGTCCTATGGTCAAGGCAATGGAAACCAATGCCCAGTGATGTGGGTCAGATCCTTGAGCACAGCTAAAATATACACACTGAAGTCAAGGGGTATTGATTTTAGTAGGTTCAAAATTTCATTTCTACCGCCCTCATGCGTGTGATGCTATGTGTATTTTTTCTTGCTTGTGCTCTTAGACAGAGGGCTACTCTGTTTTAGAGGGTGAAAATCTAAAACAAGATTTACATAGCAATGGGGAAAAGACCATGTCCTCTTTTCTGTAACCAAGCTCTGGTATCTTAGGCTCTAATGGCTATAGCTTCCGTTTTCCACTGTGGTGGTAGCAGGGAGTGTATATGGACTATGAGTATCCAGGTCATTTGCATACCATTATAGAATCATCCTTCATTGTGGTGGTCTTCTCTGGGTCATTGCCACTTTGTTTGTAAATATAAATGTATTATAGAGCAGTTGCGTTATATCTAAAGATGTGCTGCATAATGTGAGTAAGCCAAAATGTTTAATAGAAAAGCCTTTTGTTCTCTTCTCTCCCCAACCTCCCTCCAGTTTACTTTAAAAAAAAAAAGTGAAAATTTTTCAGCAAAATTTATTTACAAGCAATTTTCAACAAAACTTCATCAAAAATTTTACTGAAATAACCAAAAATAAGATATTCTAAGTTATCTGACTTTTTTACCAAAAAAGCTATTTACTAAAGACCAAATTCCATCAAAAGAACCGGAGCAGAATAGCCAAAAAGAGAACATTTTCATAGTGTCACTTTCCCAGTTTTTAACTAACTTAACCCCATAATCTTTTTTTGTTTGGTTGGTTGTTTTTTTTTTTGTTGTTGTTAATACTGATATTCCAAATAATTATCAGGAATATCTGCCCATCTGACTTCTCAACTATGTATTGAACAGGTGATTAACTGTAGATATTTTTGCTTTTAAAACAGCTTCAGGCTCTTCTTCAAATATGGTCAAAACTGCCTCCTAGAGAAGCATTAGAATTACTGGATTTCAATTATCCAGACCAGTATGTGAGAGAATATGCAGTGGGCTGCTTAAAGCAAATGAGGTAGGTTATGGTAATTGTTCAGCTGTTAAAGTACTATTGGGTAAAAATTGCATTCTGTTTTACAAGGGAGAAAAGGACTCAGTCTTAGAAAACACATTCTATCCCACACAAGGGTCTCCAAGTAAAACGGTGCATGCAAAGAATGTTAGACCAGGGGTCAGCAACATTTTCAAACCGAACAGACAAACTACATCAAAATTCAGAACAAGTGGTCAACAAGAAGCCGTATAAGAACATTATTAATTGACATAATGATTAATAATAGCATAAATGAAACATTGTACTCACAACCTTTATTTAATGGGACTTCTGCTCCTACATCTTTTCACACATTTATTTGAAGTTTTCATCATAACTGGTCAAATCCAGCTTCATGCATGCATTCAGGCTGTCTTCTGTCAATCGTATGGCAGGATGTGGGGGTGCAGGAGTTTAGGGATGCGTGGGTATGAGGGGCTCAGGGCAGGGGGTTCAGGTTGTATGATGGGCTCAGGGATGGAGTATGTGGGAGGTGCCAGAGTGTTATGATACTGTGGCCAGATGGGGGCTGGGCCCCAACTGCGGGCTTGTTGGCCAAGCTTCATTTTAAATAAAGTAAAATATTATGTCCAACACAAAAGGTTTCAACACTGTTTATATTTATTGCAGGGGTGGGGAACCTTTTTTGGGTCAGGGGCCACTGTCACACACACAAAAATCAGTCGCGGACCACGTGAGAAGCACCAACTAAGTGAGAAGCAAAAAAAAAAAAAAAAAAAAAAACACACCACCACCAAAACATCCAACCCTCACTGATGTGGCCCCCAATTGAGACACCTCACTACCCTGGCTCTCCAGCCCTATGGGGAGGAGGGCAGGGAGGACTGAGGTTCAAGGCCTCAGGCCAGAATAACTCTTCTGAGGTTCCAAGGTTAGTGGATTTTGTGGGCCCTCTAGGATCTGGGGTGGGACCAAAAACGAGGGGTCTATTGTGCAGGACAGAGCTGCCAGTGAGTGAGATAGGGATGGGGGTGCAGGATGTGGGTGAGAGGTAGGGTGCAAGAGCAAGGTGTGGGTGGGTGTCTGGCCACGGGCCAGAGGGCAAGAGCAGGGTGCAGGTGGATGCCTGGTCAGGAGTAGGGGGCAAGAGCAGGGTGTATGTATGTGTCTGATCGGGGCAGAGGGCAGGAGCAGAGTGTGGGTGGGTGTCTGGCCACAGGCCAGAGGGCAGGAGCAGGGTGCAGGTATGTGCCTGGCCAGGGGCAGGTGGCAGGAGCAGCGTGTGGGTGGGTGTCTGGCCAGAGGCTGAAGCAGGCAGAGGACAGGGTGTTGGTGCCTTGGGGGAGGGGCCGTGTGCAGGGTCTGGGCAGCACTTGCTTTTTGCGCCTGCGCTGTTCTCAGGCTGCTTGTCCTAGGCATGGCTTCCCGCTGCTCCATTGGCTGGATTCTGGTCAATAGAGCTGCGGCAGGATCCCCAGCCTGGGAGCCAGCCACAAGCAGAACTTGACCTTGAGGTGCCTCAGTGGATGGGCCTTGAAATAAACTCCAACGGGCCCCCTCAGCCTCATCCTGCTCCCATCACCTCTCCAGCTCAGACAGCACCTGCTGGCCTCTCGGTCAGGATCTGCAGGCAGTGCTGAAAGAAGCACACGTGCTGCTCCTTCAGAAAATCCAGCTGCTCCTTGTCCCCGAAGGCCGCTACCATATTAGCCACACTCCATACCCACCCCTGGTGTGCTGATGTGATCTCGGCACCCATGTCCTCCGAGACAAGAGACACTTCCTGGATTAAAAGATTATTTTAAAATTTAGGAATGCTTGAGGCTTTCTCCACCCCCTCACCTCGTGCAGTAAGCACTGGCTTCAATCTTGCAGGGGGCATGAAGCTGGATCGCCAGCATGGGCTCCCCATTGCGGGAGAGTGAGAGTGATGGCGGACTGAGCTTGAGCGGTGAGCCATATTTGGCTCCTAACAGAGCCACAAGTTGCTGTTCCTGAGTTAGATTCTTTTAGAATGCCCCAATTATAGTCCAGTCTGGCATCAATTAATACCTCTCACATTCTGGGATCAAAGTTCATAACCTTCCCTTCCAAGAAACGATTGGCAGTGTCCTCATCCCAAAGAAAAGAGATGTCTTTCCTCCCCACTTAGTCAGTGGGGGAGTCAATAATGTGGAGCCTTTGGCGACAGGGAGCTGTACAGCTACATGGGCCTGAAAATAAGGTGGCCTGTTTACACACTGTACCATTTAATGAAAAGGTAAGTTTTGATAGTTGTGTATTTCAGTTTCTTCTTGGAGTTAATATGTTCATACATTTCAGTTGTATACATTTTGCTTCATAAGAAGTTGAACTTTATTATCATTTGTAGAATTACTGCACTTCTCCTGTCCTTGACTCCTGAACTTTGTATGTGATGAACAGCTTTTTTATTGTCAAGGCTAGGTTATTGACAAAATATTTTTACTTATTTTGAATGTAAACAAGTAATTGCTCTGTTAACCCTGGCTCACCTCGTAAGGCTGAAATGGTTCATCTGGAATGATTATTCTTAGTAAAGTCTCCAAAGGAAAATTCCTTTCAGCAGGATATCAGAATTCAATTTCTGACTTTTTTAGATGCCTGATAAAATACCACAAGTAAATATGGTGGTTAATAATAGAATATTAGATATAGAATAATAAGACTGGAAGGGACCTCAAGAGGTCATCGAGTCCAGCCCCCCGCCCTCAAGGCAGGACCAAGCTCCATCTACACCATCCCTGACAGATGTCTATCTAACCTGTTCTTAAATATCTCCAGAGAGGGAGATTCCACCACCTCCCTTGGCAATTTATTCCAATATTTGACCACCCTGACAGTTAGGAATTTTTTCCTAATGTCCAATCTAAACCTCCCCTGCTGCACTTTAAGCCCATTACTCCTTGTCCTGTCCTCAGAAACCAAGAGGAACAAATTTTCGCCTTCCTCCTTGTGACACCCTTTTAGATATTTGAAAACCGCTATCATGTCCCCCCTTAATCTTCTTTTTTCCAAACTAAACAAGCCCAGTTCATGAAGCCTGGCTTCAGAGGTCATGTTCTCTAGACCTTTAATCATTCTTGTCGCTCTTCTCTGTACCCTTTCCAATTTCTCCACATCTTTCTTGAAATGTGGCGCCCAGAACTGGACACAGTACTCCAGCTGAGGCCTAACTAGTGCAGAGTAGAGCGGCAGAATGACTTCACGAGTTTTGCTTACAACACACCTGTTGATACAACCTAGAATCATATTTGCTTTTTTTGCAACAGCGTCACACTGTTGACTCATATTCAACTTGTGGTCCACTATGACCCCTCATATATAGGGATGGAAAGGACCTTGAGAGGTCATCTAGTCCATTTTCCCCCCTTCCTGAAGGAAGAGCAAGTGTATCTATACCAGGTGACGGGGCAATAATTTTCTCAGAGCGGCCACTTCACGAATTTTGACACTTGATTGCAGGCTGGCTCCAGGAAGGAGTGGGGCTTGGGGCAGAAAGGGAGAAGTTGTGGGGGGGGGCAGGCTACAGAGATTGACAAAGACAGTGTGTAAGTATGCAGGATCTCATGTTTTCTGTTTCCTGGCTTAAATACAGAAGTAACAGGGTTTTAATTCAGAGTCACAAATGAAATACAACACTCAAAAAACCTAATGAGATCCCCAAAAGTAGTGGGGGGGGGGGGGGGGGAAAACCGTCAATAATAGATAGCAACTCCATGAACATAACCACATTCAAAACAATAGGATGGGGTACAGGGCAGGGGAACACCCTGATTTCAGCACTCTTCTCTCTTCTCACAGCTGGCAAAAAAAAACCAGGGAGCAGCTAAAACTTACAGTTGGTTTGTTTGGGTTGTTGGGTAGGTTAGGCTGTTTCAGGAATTGGTAAATCTAGTTATCTAGTTATTTATGAGATTTTATTATCTCCTTTCAGTGATGAAGAACTCTCTCAGTATCTTCTGCAGCTTGTGCAAGTTCTGAAATATGAACCTTTTCTTGATTGTGCCCTCTCTCAGTTCCTGCTAGAGAGAGCACTTGCTAATAGGAGAATAGGGCAGATACTTTTCTGGCATCTAAGGTAAGAATTTCCTCTTTCTTTTTATGTGTATCCTTCGCAGGCAGAATGAACTCTTATACCAAGTATTCTTTCTTGAGGGTTTTTCATCTTACCTATTTCGCCATTCCTCAATATTGTGTATTTCTTGATCTTCTGATTCCTTAATTAGATGTTAATATGAAATTCTTCATAAAATGAGTTAAAAATCAGAAAATGAATTAACAAAGCACAATCCTAAAAAGCTACATTTTAAACAATTACAAAATTGCTCCATGTTATTAATATTGTCTTAAGACTTCTGAATGTATTTCTCTAATTTCTTCTGTATATGAATTTAAATTTATGTTTTGGTTTTGTTTGCATTGAAAAGGCAACATTTATGCCTCACAAGTTTGAATGAATTTCGCCTTTATTTGAATTCTTGTTGTACATTAAATTTCTTTGATTCTTAGTTGCTACTTTTTGAAGGCAAGAGTAGAATGGCCTTTCAGTGAATGATAATTAACTTATATGAAGGACTTTAGTTTGTCTCAGTTTTAGAAATGTAACTTGTTGCTGTTGTATTTAACTTGTAAATACAGTGCTCATTTTTAAATTATTTTTGTGTTGAGGATAATTAGCTTTTGTCCTAATACTTTTTAAATGGTTTGTTTTGAAGGAAGGGGGACTCCTTTGGAAAATTTACATATTTCTCATGAACCCTAGAGATTGCCTCTATTTTCCTCACAATAGCCCGACCACTGAAGCCTAAGATGCATTGTTCCCTCTACAGTTTATCAACTAGGGATGTAAGCAAGTAGTTGACTAATCAGTAAGCCTAGGCTTATCAGTTAGTTGACTGCTCACATCCCACCCACTTTGCTGCTTCTGTATCAGAGACAGCTGGGGGGGGCGGGGCGGAGAGCAGAAGTTGGTGCAGGAGTGTTGTATCATGCAAGCAAGGTAGTAACAAACTTCAACAGGCCTTTATTTAACAAAGGTGAAACCTCTTTACAAAGCTGCTGCTGCTCCCCTCTGTAGCTCTCACTCAGTCCTGGCCCGTCTCCTCCCCCCTCCTTCCTGTTTCCTGTGCTTCCAGATTCCCAACAGCCAGTGCTCCCAGTTCTAATAATTACAAGCAGCATCTAAAACACCACATTCCCTCCTCTCTTAAGAAGCTCTCCCATTATAAAATAAACGTTGTTCTAAGCACAGCAACACATATGGAACAAGACGCTATACTGTTGGCAGAAATATTACACTGAAAACGCTGTAAATACTACATAACATAGTCTCTAGTCCAGACAGGTGGTCGTCTAGGTCTGACAGATGATCTCTCAAACCCTGGTTCCAGTGCAATGTCTTGTTGTGTCGGTGCTACTGTGAAGTCATACAACGCGGGCTGGGTGTTGGCATCATCTCCTCTTGGTGCATAGGCAGGTGCAAGATAAGAAGCATTCCATACCTGCCCATCAGAAACTCAATAAGTGTAAAGTCCTTTCTTCTTTATGATTTTAAGAGGAGATATGAATTTATTGTCCCCTTTGTGTAAAATTCCAGGTTTTCTTACTCTAATGAAGGAACCACACTCAAACTTAGGTTCCTTAGCACTCCGCTGTTTGTCTGTGAAAGCCTTATACTTTGCTTGCTTCTGTTCAACTGTTTTTCTCAAAGCATCCTCATTTGGTGCATCAGGTCTTGTCTTTAACAATCCAGTAATGTTCAGTTTAGTATTCATCTGTTTTCCATGCAGTAACTCTGCGGGTGATCTTTGCATTGTGGCATGTCGTGTAGCCCTGTAAGCTTGTAAGAAATCTGTAGTGAAGGTTATCCATGAGCGCCCTTCCAGTTTAGCCGTTTGCAAACTCTCTTTCGAACTTCTGTTAAACCTTTCGATTTCCCCATTGGCTTGAGGGTAATACAGGGATGATCTTCTATGTAAAATGTTTCTCTTGCTAGAAAAGTTTCAAATTCCACAGAAGTAAATTGACTACCATTATCTGAAACCAGTTCTTTGGGGTTACCTTCCCTGCCAAAAACTGTAAAGAAGAACTTAATTACTGTAGCAGAAGAAATTTGTGAGGTAAACGCCACTTCAGGCCATTTACTGAAATATTCTATTAAAGTGATGGCATAACGACAGTCAATTGGAGCAGTATCAAAGGGTCTACGATGTCAATCGCAACTTTTTCCCATGCAGAATCCGGAAGAGGAACAGGCTGTAATGGTGGGGTACATGTCACTGCCGTCTTATCATACATTTGGCAGGTGACACAGGATTTTATGATTGCTTCAGTATGGGAGTCCATCCCTGGCCACCAATACAGATCTTGTAGTTGTTGTTTGGTTCTGACAATACCTTGATGAGTATCGTGTGCCAGGTGTATGAGTTTTGGATGTAACTCTTCTGGCACAAGTAGCTGGTGTGTATCTTGTAGCACACAGCCATCAAGCAAAGAAAGTTCATCCCAAATTCTAAAATAAGGCAGCAAAACTGGGTCAAAGTTTTTAGGGTTACTGGGCCATCTCTTTGTCAGAAATTCCTGTAGCTTTTGTTGAATTGGACATGCTGAACAAGCAGCTTGAAGTTGCTCTCTTGTTACTGCAGTAAGAGTGCTTGTAATAAGTGCAACTGCTTCATCCTCATCCTCCAGTGGACCATCTGGTGAAGACAAAGGCAGGCGAGGCAGGCGAGAAAGGCAATCAGCTATCACGTTTTGGTTTCCAGGCTTATATTCCAGTTCATAATTGAAAGAGAGTAGTCTTGCAAACCATCTAGCAATACGATTCCCTGCTCTTCCCAATTCTTTCGTGATTAGCAATGTTGTCAAAGGGCTGTGGTCTGTGCGCAACTTGAACATGTGGCCCCACAGGTAAGTTCTCCATTTTTCAGTAGCCCAGACACAAGCAAGTGCTTCTTTTTCAACTGTAGAATATTTTCTCTCAGTATCACTCAGTGTCCTTGAAGCAAATGCAACAGTCCTCTCTGTGTTGTCCTCGTGAAGTTGTGTGAGGCCAGCCCCAAGTCCATAATCAGAAGCATCAGTAGTCACAATTGTGGGCAATGCAGGACTGAATAGTGCAAGTACTAGACTATGTACAATCAAGTCTTTCACAGTTTCCAAACTAGCTTGTGCATCCGTTGTCCACACCAACGTTGCACTTCTCCGTAGTAATTCTCGTAACGGTTCAATGAAAGAAGCATAATTGGGAATGAATTTTGCATACCAGGAGGTTAGACCCAAGAAGGAACGTAAGGTTTGCAAATCTGATGGAAGAGGAGCATTTGAAATTGCTAGGATATTATCTGGATCAGGTTTTAGTCCAGCCGGTGAAATTGTATGCCCCAAAAAGGAGAGTTCTCTTTGCCTAAATTTGCAGTTAGATATATTGAGCCTGAGGCCTGCTATGCTGATGCAATTTAGTACACATTGCAGATTATTGTCATGCTTCTCAGAAGTATTCCCAAACACGATAATATCATCCAGATAGCACTTAACTCCATGTTGATTCTTCAGAATCAATGACATAATTTTTTGGAAGGCTCTTGGGGCAGATGCAAGACCGTATGGAACCCGTTTAAAACGAAATAGTCCCTCACGTGTAATAAATGCTGTGAGGTCTCTGCTATCTTCATGCAACATAACCTGGTGGTATGCGCTCTGCAAGTCAAGAGTAGAAAACATCTTTGCTCCATGGAGTTCTGCAAATACTACTTCAATGTGAGAAAGAGGGTGGCTGTCAATCACAATAGCTTTATTTGGCTCCCTTAAGTCCACACAAAGGCAAATGCCTCCATCCTTCTTCTGTGCCACTACTATAGGTAAAACCCATTCCGAGAAGTCAATCTCTTCAATAATGTCTTTTTGAACAAGTTTAAGTTCCTATGAAACAGCTTCCCTGACTGAAATGGTAACTGCCGTAACTTCTGTCGTACAGGCATCACATTATGTCGCATTTTAACTTTATGCACAAACCCATAAGCACAGCCAAGTTTCTCCTCAACCTGGTCTTGGGTCCCAGCTGAAATTGGTGTGCGTACTGCAAGAGTGCTTTGCTGAGGAAGATCAATTCGTCCATTAACTACCCTGAGGTTTAAAGCAGACAATAAATCTCTGCCAAGGATAGGAGTGCCTTTGTGGACAATGTAGAACTCTGCATTTACACAGCAATCACCAAAAGTCATGGTTGCTGTCCGGCAGCCATGTACTGGAATTTGGTTTTTCAAATAGCACACCAAGTACAGTTTGGGTTTAGTAAGAGGCACATCTTTAAAGTAATGCAAATAGATGGAATCAGGTAGCATAGATACTGCTGAACCAATGTCCAACATTAGCTGAATAGGATATGATTTGCCTTAAGGTATGGCAGAAACATTTACAGTGTACCTTATCTGCTCTGGAATATGTGCAGTAGCGACTTTGTCCACACTCAGCACAGTAACATCTGGTATTGTAACTGCATGCACCTGTTGATTGGACTGACTACTGTGGCATACCTTAGCAAAATGCCCAATCTTTTTGCAGTGATTGCACTGAGCTTCTTTTGCAGGACATCTTGTGTAGCTTGCAAGGTGTTGTGGGGATCCACAGCGAAAGCATGCTTTTGCTGTGCTTTGAATTTGCTGATTCTGTGGTTTTTCATTAGTTTTCCCCTTGTGATTGTTGTCTGCAGCAATCGTGCATTTTTCTGCAAATGAGTCACAGCCTGGACTGGGCCTCCTGTATCCATGCTCATTATTTTGGCTTCTGCTATAGCTGACTCAATCTGGGTAGCAATGGTTATTGCTTTTTCCAGTGTAAGTTGTGGTTCTAGAAGCAAGTGTTCTCTTACACAAAGCATGGTTGTTTTCTCAATGAGCTGGTCTCTAATAATCTCATCTGCCATATTCCCAAAGTCACAAGTTACAATCAGACTCCTCAGAGAAGCAACATACTGCATTATAGTCTCCCCTGGTTTCTGCTCACGCTGGCGAAATCTATAGCGATTATCTACTACTTTCACTTTTGGCACAAAAAAGTTCTTTAATGCAATGAGTGCAGTCTCATATTTTTCATCTGCAAGGGGAAAAGTGTAAAATATATGCTGCCCTTCTGCTCCAAGGCAGTGGATTAGCAGAGCACGCTTTCTTACTTCAGAAATCTCTGTAGCACTGATTGCAAGCAGATAAGTCTCAAACATATGGATCCAGGCAGTAAAAGCAATTGGAGGCTCACCTGGGCTTTGCAGAAAGGGTGCAGGTGGGTTCAGAGGCAGAAGATCCTTCCTCATCGCCAAAATGTTGTATCATGCAAGCAAGGTAGTAACAAACTTCAACAGGCCTTTATTTAATAAAGGTGAAACCTCTTTACAAAGCTGCTGCTGCTCACCTCTGTAGCTCTCACTCAGGCCTGGCCCATCTCCTTCCCCCCTCCTTCCTGTTTCCTGTGCTTCCAGATTCCCAACAGCCAGTGCTCCCAGTTCTAATAATTATAAGCAGCATCTAAAACACCACGGGGGGGAGAAAATTAAAAGGAGCTGGATTAAAAGCCAGATCCCCCCAGCACTCTCTCTGCAGTGTCACCTGCTTCCTGCCGTGCTGCTGCCTGTGTCGGAGGCAGCAGGATGGGCGGGGGGAGGGGGACGGGAGGATGCCACGAAGCAGCCTCTGCCTGCAGTAGGCCCCAAAAGAGGCTGTTCCAGCAGCAGCCCTTGTCTGCAGGACCCTCCCCCATGGACAAGGGCTGTTGCTGCAAAGCAGCCTCTATCTGCAGAGGCCTGAGCTGGCTGCAGCAAGAGAATGC
Source organism: Pelodiscus sinensis (assembly GCF_049634645.1). Classification (NCBI taxonomy): domain Eukaryota; kingdom Metazoa; phylum Chordata; order Testudines; family Trionychidae; genus Pelodiscus; species Pelodiscus sinensis. The sequence continues at coordinate 10,602,438 of NC_134720.1, read as the reverse complement.
TGCGGCCAGGCAGGGAGCCTAGCTCAGGGACCTACCCCTGTTGCAGCACTGCAGTTTAAATGTACTAAGAGCTAGGCAAGCTCCGGGACCTTTAAACTGCAGAGCTACAGCAGGGGTAGGTCCTTGACTAGCCTGAGCCGAGACTGAGCTGGGCTGCCTTCCCTTATCAACTAATCAAGTAGTTGATAAAAATTCTACTGACTACTCAATTAGCCAGTTAACTGCTTCTTAACATCCCTTTTATCAAAATCACTTCTAGCCAAAGAGGTAGTGATGACTGATTTAAAAGCATGACTTCCTTCCCAGTGATTTTTAAAGTGCCTCTGAAATGTTTCTAGGCCAAAGAATGAAGAAACTATAATAGAAATGAATGCTTCTTGTTTCAAAGCCTAGCACCTAGACATTGGCTTGTACTGTTTTTAGGAACATGGCCCTGCATTAGGATTTTGTTTTCTCAAATATAGCTTTGCATTTACTTAAGTCAGAGTATTGAGTTTTGTGTTGAATTATGGAAGCAATAACTACTTCTTCGAGTGCTTGCTCATATCTATTCCAGTTAGGTATGTGCATGCCACGTGCATGGATTCTGGAGCTTTTTACCTTAGCAGTATCTGTTGGGCCAGCCAGGAAGACCCCTGGAGTGGCACCACTATATTGGCTCATATATGTCCCTGCTGGCCCTCCAACCCCTCAGTTCCTTCTTACTGCCCATGATGGTAGCTGGAGAGCTTGGCTAGGTAGTTAGTCTACCTTTTAAATACAGTTCTTGTAGTTTAGAGTAATTAAGTAGTGTAATTAGTTTGAAGTTGACTGTTCTTATCAGGGGAGTTTCCCCTTATCTCTACCTCCCCCCCCCCCCCCCGGGAGGGGACACTCAGGCCACATGGGTTCAAACCTGGGAACTAGCTTGGCCAGAGCTTCTCCAGCCCTGCCTTCCTCCTCAGCACTGCTCTGCTTCCCTGGCAGTCAGGTCATAAGAACATAAGAACGGCCGTACTGGGTCAGACCAAAGGTCCATCTAGCCCAGTATCCTGTCTGCCGACAGTGGCCAACACCAGGTGCCCCAGAGAGGGTGGACCGAAGACAATGATCAAGCGATTTGTCTCCTGCCATCCTTCTCCAGCCTCTGACAGACAGAGGCCAAGTACACCATTTTATCCCCTGGCTAATAGCCTTTTATGGACCTAACCTCAATGAAATTATCTAGCTTCTCTTTAAATTCTATTATAGTCCTAGCCTTCACAGCCTCCTCTGGCAAAGAGTTCCACAGGTTGACTACACGCTGTGTGAAGAAGAACTTTCTTTTATTAGTTTTAAACCTGCTCCCCATTAACTTCATTTGGAGTCCTCTAGTTCTTCTATTATGGGAACTAATAAATAACTTTTCTTTATCCGCCCTCTCCACACCACTCATGATTTTATATACCTCTATCATAGCCCCCCTCAGTCTCCTCCTTTCTAAACTAAAAAGTCCCAGTCACTTTAACCTCTCCTCATATGGGACCCGTTCCAAACCCCTAATCATTTTAGTTGCCCCTTTCTGAAGCCTTTCCAAGGCCAAAATATCTTTTTTGAGGTGAGGAGGCCACATCTGTACACAGTATTCAAGATGTGGGCATACCATAGTTTTATACAGGGGCAGTAAGATATTCTGTGTCTTATTTTCTATCCCTTTCCTAATAATTCCTAACATTCTATTTGCCTTTTTGACCACTGCTGCACAGTGTGTGGAAGTTTTCCGAGGACAGACAGGGAAAAAAGGGAGGAGGGGTTGCCTTGTATATTAAAAATGTACACACTTGGACTGAAGTGGAGATGAACGTAGGAGATAGCTGTGTAGAGAGTCTCTGGGTTAAGCTAAAAGGGGTAAAAAACGAGGGTGATATCATGCTAGGAGTCTACTACAGGCCACCTAGCCAGGTGGAAGAGGTAGATGAGGCCTTTTTTAAACAATTAACAAAACTATCCAAAGCCCAAGATTTGGTGGTGATGGGAGACTTCAACTATCCAGACATATGTTGGGAAACTAACACAGCGAGGCACAGGCTATCCAATAAGTTTCTGGACTGCATTGGAGACAACTTTCTGTTTCAGAAGGTTGAAAAAGCTACCAGAGGAGAAGCTGTTCTGGATTTGGTTTTAACAAATAGGGAGGAACTAGTTGAGAACTTGAAAGTGGAAGACAGTATAGGGGACAGTGATCACGAAATAATAGAGTTCATGATCTTAAGGAAAGGTAGAAGGGAGACCAGCACAATTGAGGTTATGGATTTCAGGAAGGCAGATTTTGATAAGCTCAGAGAACTTGTAGGTAAGGTCCCATGGGAAGCAAGACTGAAGGGAAAAACAACTGAGGAGAGTTGGAAGTATTTCAAAGGGACGTTGTTAAGGGCCCAAAAGCAAACAATTCCGCTGTGTAGGAAAGATAGAAAATATGGCAAAAGACCAGCTTGGCTTAACAAGGAGATCTTGCATGATCTCAAAATAAAAAAGGAGTCATATAAAAAATGGAAACTAGGACAACTAACAAAGGATGAATATAGGCAAGCAACACGGGAATGCAGGGGCAAGATTAGAAAGGCAAAGGCACAAAATGAGATCAAACTAGCTACAGGCATAAAGGGAAACAAGAAGACCTTTTATAAATACATTAAAAGCAAGAGGAAGACCAAGGACAGGGTAGGCCCACTGCTTAGTGAGGAGGGAGAAGCAGTAACAGGAAACTTGGAAATGGTGGAGATGCTCAATGACTTCTTTGTTTCGGTCTTCACCGAGAAGTCTGGAGGTGTGCCTAACGTAGTGAATACAAGCAGAGAGAGGGTAAGTTTAGAAGATAGGATACACAAAGAACAAGTTAAAAATCACTTAGGAAAGTTAGATGTCAGCAAGTCACCAGGTCCTGATGAAATGCATCCCAGGATACTCAAGGAGCTGATAGAGGAGGTATCTGAGCCTTTAGCTATGATCTTTGAAAAATCATGGCAGACAGGGGAGATTCCAGAAGACTGGAAAAGGGCAAATATTGTGCCCATCTATAAAAAGGGGAATAAGAACAACCCAGGAAATTATAGACCGGTCAGTTTAACGTCTGTCCCAGGGAAGATAATGGAGCAGGTAATTAAGGAAATCGTATGCAAACACTTGGAAAGTAATAAAGTGATAGGGAATAGCCAGCATGGGTTTGTGAAGAACAAGTCATGCCAAACTAATCTGATAGCTTTCTTTGATAAGATAACGAGCCTTGTGGATAAGGGAGAAGCGGTGGATGTCATATACCTAGACTTTAGTAAGGCATTTGATACGGTCTCGCATGATATTCTTATTGATAAACTAGGCAAATATAACTTAGATAGGGCCACGATAAGGTGGGTGCATAATTGGCTGGATAACCGTAGTCAGAGAGTTGTTGTTAACGGTTCTAAATCCTGCTGGAAAGGGATAACAAGTGGAGATCCTCAAGGGTCTGTTTTGGGACCCGTACTATTCAATATCTTCATCAATGATGTAGATATTGGGATAGAGAGTACTCTTATTAAGTTTGCAGATGATACCAAACTGGGTGGGGTTGCGACTTCTTTGGAGGATAGGGACATAATTCAAAATGACCTTAGCAAGTTAGAGAAATGGTCAGCGGTAAACAGGATGAGGTTTAATAAAGAGAAATGCAAAGTGCTCCACTTAGGAAGGAACAATCAGTTCCATACATACAAGATGGGAAGCGACTGTCTAGGAAGGAGCATGGTGGAAAGGGATCTAGGGGTCATAGTGGACCACAAGTTGAATATGAGTGTGATGCTGTTGCAAAAAAAGCAAATATGATTCTAGGTTGTATCAACAGGTGTGTTGTAAGCAAAACTCGTGAAGTCATTCTGCCGCTCTATTCTGCACTAGTTAGGCCTCAGCTGGAGTACTGTGTCCAGTTCTGGGCGCCACATTTCAAGAAAGATGTGGAGAAATTGGAAAGGGTACAGAGAAGAGCGACAAGAATGATTAAAGGTCTAGAGAACATGACCTATGAAGCCAGGCTTCATGAACTGGGCTTGTTTAGTTTGGAAAAAAGAAGATTAAGGGGGGACATGATAGCGGTTTTCAAATATCTAAAAGGGTGTCACAAGGAGGAAGGCGAAAATTTGTTCCTCTTGGTTTCTGAGGACAGGACAAGGAGTAATGGGCTTAAAGTGCAGCAGGGGAGGTTTAGATTGGACATTAGGAAAAAATTCCTAACTGTCAGGGTGGTCAAATATTGGAATAAATTGCCAAGGGAGGTGGTGGAATCTCCCTCTCTGGAGATATTTAAGAACAGGTTAGATAGACATCTGTCAGGGATGGTGTAGACGGAGCTTGATCCTGCCTTGAGGGCGGGGGGCTGGACTCGATGACCTCTCGAGGTCCCTCCCAGTCCTATTATTCTATGATTCTATGATTCTATGACTGTCCATGATAACTCCATGATCTCTTTCCTGATTTGTCGTAACCAAATTAGCCCCCATCCTACTGTACGTATAGTTGGGGTTATTTTTCCCGATGTGCATTACTTTACACTTATCCACATTAAATTTCATTTGCCATTTTTGTTGTCCAATCACTCAGTTTGGTGAGATTTTCTTGGAGTCCCTCACAGTCTGCTTCTGTCTTGACTATCCTAAACAGCAAGGTCCCTCTTGCTTTCTATTAAAACAAGCAGTAAGTTCCCCTCTCCCTCCAGGAGCCCTTCTTTATATGGCCCCCACCTGGGCCCTCATTAGCAACAGCTGCCTCAGCTGGGGCTTCGCTCTCAGCCCTCATTCAGGTCTGGGTTTTTGCCCTTAAAGGGCCAGTGCAGGGCAAGCGTCCTGCCACAGTCCCCTATGAAGCATGGCCATAAAGTGCACCATGGAGGTAGGCAGGTAGCCACAGCATTGTGTCAGAAGGCTCTCACACCACATCTGCACTGGTTGAGCTCAAAATGCAGAGAGAGTCCAGCACCGGACGTAGTGATCGAAGAGGTTCAGCCGCCATAGACTCCAGAGGCATTCAGTGCTGTGCGTAAGCTCATAGAGCTCACCTCATCACCGGGACTGATCACGGTTGCCAATGAGGAACATCAGGCACCTCTATTGGTACCAGATCCAGTTTAGCAGACAGGGCAACCATGGTCACTGGCACCTATGTGCACACCGATCCCAGTGCCTATCCCAGCTCTGATGTTGGGGCTGATGCTGCCGCAGCAGCAGCCCCCCCCCCCCCATACCAGTGCTTGCACTGGTGCTGCTGCTGCCACCAACAACAACCCATACAGAAACCCAGGCACCAACCACCATGTCAGCACTGCCCCTCATGGCACCGCAGGTTCTGGTGACATCAGCGGCCCCAGTACCGGCCATCACAGATCTGCACTACCCCTTGGTGCCAGTATCTGCACCCGATGCCGCCACCATCACCGCCAATGGCACTTCCAGTATTGACCCACAGAAGGAAGCTGGCAGTGATGGCCAGACACAGGTCATCTCATTGCTCCCTGGCACCGTGGCTAGCATTAGAATACTCATCGCAGTCAGACACAGACTCCATCCGTTCCAGGGTCTCACCTAACAAATCCAGGTTGCAGCACCGTTCCCGGTCCCGGCACTCTAGCCCAGCCATTCAACAACCTTGACCTCAATAGCAGTCGCCCTTTTGGACCCTCTGGGCATATCATCAGGCCCAGGGACCACCTCCTTCCAGACATTTCTTGGTGACTTCTCCTTCAAGGGACACTCGCTCAGCTACTCCTCTTACCAGGGCCCCAGCTTTGGAAGCAGGCCAATCTTCCTATTAAGAAGTGGCAAGACCACCCTTAGAGGGAGAGGGTGTGCTGGCCCAGCCCTCTGTACCAGTTGCTCCACCACCACAGGCAATGGAACAGCAGTTGGAGCAACTCCTCCCAAGAGAGTCCTCATCTTCCTCAACAGATAAGGCTCTGTCTGACCCCTGCCCTCTATGCCTGCCATGGATGCTAGAATGCATCAAGACTTACTCCGCAAGCTGACAGGTGTAGGAGGTACCTGAAGACCTGGATCCTATGGTAGACATCTTGACAGCAGATACCCCAGCTAGGGTCGCACTGCCACTTAAGAAAACTGTCCAAGATTTCCAAGGCCTTGTGGCATACGCTCACCTCCATTACACCCACCCAAAAAGGGGTGGAGAGGTGCTACCTCTTCCTGTAGTCTAGGCATGAAAACCTGTATGCCCACCCACCCTCGGCGTCCCTGGTAGTCCATGCAATGGGGAAGAAAGAAAGACAAGGGCCCCTGGGACTATGCTTAAGAGCAGGGAGCCGAAGAAGTTAGACCTCCTAGTCAGGAAGACCTACGTGATGGAGGGACTGCAACTCCGAATCACGAATCAGCAAGTAATGCTGAGCAGATATGCATATAATACATTGTCTGCGATGGACAAATATAGGGAATGTTGTCCACAAGATGCAAGGCAGGAGTTTGGGGCCCTGTTAGATGAAGGCAGGGCAGTCTCGCACACAGCGATGCAAGCAGCCCCAGAAGCTTCAGACTCTGCTGCTCTCATTATGGCTACCGGGGTGGTTATGAGGCATAATGCCTGGCTTTAGGTGTCAGGGATCCCACCTGAGATCCAAAACACACTGGACAGTCCTTTGAGGGGACCGGCCTGTTCTCTGAGCAGATGGACTTGAGGCTCCATATAGTCTCAAGGATTTCAGGGCTACACTAAAATCCCTGGGGATCCATACCCTGGACCCTCAGCGGAGACCCCTACATCTTAGACTTGCCCTAAAACCCTTCTAGCAATTGTTCAGGTCTGACCAGGGCAGGAGGAGGGGTCAGAATAACTACTATAACAATGGCAAGAACAGACTTAGGGGTTCTAGGTCTGATTCCAAAAGGGGATCTGCCCTGCTCCCTAACTAGCAGCCCAAAGACCTCGTTTTGAAATTACACCTGAGGTTGGCATCCCAGCCTCCCTGCTAACCCCATCCTGTGGTGCCAGCCCTCTCATTTCTTCCTTGTCTGGTCCCGAATCACTTCAGATTGTTCAGTACTTGGCCTGGTGGAAAGAGGATGTGCTATCCCTTTCCTTTCCTGCCCACTTTCCCACTCCCTTTCCCCATCCCTCTTCAGGGACCCCTCTCATGAGCTACTGTTGAAGCAGGAGGTATCTGCACTTCTGCTCCTGGGAGTGGTTGAGCCTATCTCAGAGGAGTTCAAAGGGAAAAGGTTTTACTCCTGCTATTTCCTTATCCCCAAATCCAAGGGGGAAGGAGGGGGGGGCTTTGTCCCATTTTGAACCTAAGGAACCTCAACTCGTTTGTAAAGACATACAAGGTTCATGATGGTCACCCTCACCTCCGTCATCCCCTCCCTAGAGGAAGAAGACTGGTATGCCACCCTCTTGAACGACGCATATTTCTACATATTGATAATTCCATCCCACAGGAAATTCCTAAGATTCACAGTAGGCCAAGACCATTTTGAGTTCTCATTCCTCCCATTCGGCCTCTCCACAGCACCAAAGGCTTTCACCATGTGCATAGCCGCTGTAGTGGCCTTCTTGAGAAGGCACAGAATCCAGGTGTTCACTTACCTAATAGACTGGCTAATCAGAGGATCATCCAGGGATGAGGTCCTCAGCCACATACACTTTGTAAGGAAAACTGTTTCACGAACTGAGTCTCCTCATAAGTGAGGAGAAGTCCACTCTCCATCCAACCCAGATAATAGACTTTGTTTGGGATCATCCATACTGGTGAGAGTGTCCCTCTCCAGGGTCAGGCTTTTAGCCAATAGGGCGATAATCGACAGCCTTACGGCTTTGCCCCTTACAACATCATGCGCATTCATCAGACCATCAGGCCACATGGCAACCTGCTACTTTTGTGGTCCAGCACGCCAGACTGCAGCTTTGAACTCTTTCAGGTGTGGTTGGCAACAGTACGCAACCCACTAGGAGAACCTATGGATGCGATGGTCATGGTACCGAAATAGGTTCCCCAGTCCCTAGACTGGTGCCTTCAGGAACAGGTCATTTTCCACAGCATCCCATTTTCCAGACAGGCCCCATCAGTTCAGCTGGTAACACAGCATCGGACACAAGTTGGGGAGCTTATCTGTCAAACCTCAGAACTCAAGGTATGAGGTCCCCCAACGAGAGCTCTTGCCACATGAATGTCAAAGAACTCAGGGCTATCTGGCTGGCCTGCCTGGTGTTTCTACCCCACCTGAAGAACAAGGTAGTGTTCACGGACAACATCACAGCCATGCACTATATCATCAGGGTGGGGCTCATTCTTCTCCCCTATGCAAGGAAGCCCAATGTCTCTGGGAGCTATGTATTGGACACGGGATCCACCTGGACGTATCTTATCTACCATGGGACCGCAACAGCTTGGCAGACCAGCTCAGCAGGTTGTTCAGGGCCCACAAGTGGTCCATCAAGATGGATATCTTGGATGTCATCTTCCAGGGGTGGGGCTATCCCCCTCCCGACCTGTTCACTTCCCAGGGAAACGTCAAGTGTCTGAGCTACTGCTCATATCTGAGACGGGGAAGGAGTCGCTAAGGGATGCAGTACTGGTACAGTGTGTCCCCCCCCCCACCTTCTCTGTGTTTCCTCCCTTCCCCTTTCTGTACAAGTTCCTTCTGATGATCAGGAGGTGCGCAGCATCAATCATCCTGATAGCCCCAGCATGCCATGCCAACACTTGTACCCTATGCTCCTGGACCAAGTGGTAGAGGAGCCTATCATGCTACCTACCATTGACTCCAGACCTGATCACCCAGGACCCAGGGGCAGGGCAGCTGTGCCACCCGAACCTGTCATCCCTCCACTGGCAGCCCGGCACTTTTGTGGTTAACCAGAACACCTCTGTTCAGAGGCAGTTAGGAGGGTCCTTGTGGAGAGCAGAAAACCCATGATGCTAAATGGAAGCATTTTTCACTTTGGACTACTGGGACAAGGTAGATACTATGGGGACCCCTATCGCCCTCATCCTAGACTACCTCTTTCACCTTAGACAGCAAGGGCTATCAACTTCATCCCTACGGGTCCACTTGGCCACCATCACAGCATTCCATCCAGGTGAAGGGAGCAGGACAGTATTGTGAACGCACTGGCTTAAGTGATTCCTCAAGGGGGTGGATAGGCTGTATCCATACGTGCACCAACACCTAACCACATGGGACCTAAATTTGGTCCTTACAAGACTCATGAGTACCACATTTGAACTCTTGGACACGGCTTCCTGAAGCACCTCTAGTGGAAGATAGTTTTCCTAGTAGCCATTACATCAACTAGGAGAATGTCAGAGCTGAGTGCCCTCACATCAGAGTCCCCTTATATGGTTTTCTTTCAGGATAAGGTTAGGCTTCACCCCCACCAGTCATTCCTGCCCATGGTCATGTCACATTATCACATGTCCCAGAATATTTACTTCCCTGTTTTCTTCCCGAAACTCCATGCAACACCTAGGAAGCAGCCCCTAGACATGAAGAGATCCGTAGCCTTCTACATCGATAAGACAAGAAAGATTAGCAGGTCACCCCAACTCTTTATTTCTATAGCATAAAAGATGAGGGGTCTCCCGATGTCGGCCCAGTGCTTGTCCTCGTGGTTCACTTCCTGCATCAGGCCTGTTCGAATTTGCGGGATGGATGGCGCCCCTGCTTATGGCCCATTCCATAAGGGTACAGGCCTCATTGATGATTGTCACACAAGTGCCCCTCAGGGTCCTCCATTCATATGTTTACACTACACCATTACACAGCAGGCCAGAGACGATGCAGCCTTTGGTAGGACTGTGTTGCAATCCATTGCACAATAAGGTTCTGACCCCATCTCCTGTGGTACTGCTAGGGAGTCACCTAACTGGAATAGACATGAGCAAGCACTCGAAGAAAAAACAGTTAATGTTGTTCTTCGAGATGTATTGCTCATGTCCATTCCAAACCCCACCCACCTCCCCTTTGTCGGAAGACTCTGGCAAGAAGGAACTGAGGGGGTGAGGGCCAGCAGGCATATATATTCACCAATATGCTGGTGCCACTCAAGTGGGCTTGCTGGCTGGCCTGACAGATACTGCTAAGGAAAAAAGCTCTGGAATCTGTGCATGCAGTGTGCACAAACATAACTTCAATGGACATGAGCAACACATCTCGAAGAACAGCAGTTACAAAGTAAGTAACCATTTTTTCCTATTGTAATAGCTTGAAGATTTCTTTTCTATAAAATGGAAAGAATCTATCTTTGCAACTCCAGTGATTTTTTTTTTCTGTTTTCACATGATGCTTCCTGTAGGTCAGAGGTGCACATACCTGCTGTCTCAGTACAGTTTGGTGTAATTCTTGAAGCTTACTGCCGAGGAAGTATTGCTCACATGAAGGTTCTTTCCAAACAGGTACTGATTGTTAAATATTTGTCTTCACTTATTCCTGCCTGCAAGTGAAAAATCTATTCCATTGATGATATGGGGGAGTCAGTCTTTCATAAGAACAATGTGGGCTAAAGAGAAGAAAGGGCTAGTGAGAGAGACATAGGAATGGGAAGCACTTGCCTAATGCTACTGAGATTAGCAAATAGGGTACATGCATTCTAGGGGGAACAGTCAACATAGTAGGTGACTGTAAAGAGTCAATTCTTGAAGCTTTGGCTTTTGCTGGGAGGTAATCCGGATTTTTGCTTTAATAAGGATTCTGAAATAATGCCCTACATTTTAATGGAGTCTACATAGATTGCTCAAATCAGAAGATAAGAAATAAAATTGTTGCTACCTCTGTGGAGGTACCAGTCATAGATGAGAGGTGAGGTTCATTTCTAAACATATGACAATGTGCTATTAATTGATCTGCCAAGTTTTAATTGCAAAATGTATTCAGAAGAGTTTAATGTGTCAAAATTTCATTGACATAAGACCTGAGCTGCAGCAGTAATCCTGTATGTCTGAAAAACAGAGGTAGTATGTATTTTAGCGGGTTTGACTCACTTTTTTCACAGCTCTTCCCTCAGGGTGGCTATGGGGAAGTAGCTGGCTGCTCCGACATGCCCCCTTTGGGGGTGGTGGTGTCTTCGGGGCACTGCCCTCCAGCAGTGACCACTCCGGTCTTGGTCTGCGCCCCCTTCTGGGGGGGGGAGTCAGTTCTTCCTCTGCTCCTCTTCCAGGGTCCTCTCTACTCCCTAGGACCCCCAGTTCTTCTCCCACTCTGCCTGCCCGGTTGCCTCCTGCAACCCTGCCTTGTGGACTTATGGCCTGAAGCTTCCCTGGCTCAAACTCCCACAGCCTACCGCAGCTGCCTCCTTGTGAACCGCGGCTGCCTCCATGCTAGCATTTAGCCCCGCCCTCCATGACTGCCTCCTTGCAGTCCTGGGCCGCAGGCCGGGTAACCTGGGTTTGCTAGGCTGAAGCCTCTCTCATTGCAGGCAGGTCTTCTCTGGTCTCCCTCCTCCTCTCTGGAGCTGCTCTATATGACCTCCTGCTGGGCCCTCCTTAGCTGCCTCAGCTGGGCTTCCTCCTGACTCCAGGTCTCAGCCCCTTAAAGGGCCAGTACAGGGCAACGCCCTGCCACACTATGTTCAGTTTATTTAATGCACAGCAAATATATATATATATACCTTGACTTTTTTGAAACAGTCTCCCACAGAATTCTTGCCAACAAGTTTAAAAAGTATGGATTGGATAAATGGACTGTAAGGTGGATAGAAAGCTAGCTAAACCATCAGGCTCAGAAGTTAGTGATCAACAGTTTGATGTCTGGTTGGTGGTCAGTAATAAGCAGAGTGCCCCAACAGTTGGTTCTGGGCCTGGTTTTGTTCAGCATCTTTATTAATCACCTGGACGAGGGGATGGATTGCACCCTCAGCAAGTTTATATGTGATGCTAAGCTAGTGGGAGAGGTAGGTACATTGTTGGGCAGGGATAGGGTCCAGAGTGACCTACAGAAATTGGACCATTGGGCCCAAAGAAATCTGATGAGATTCAACAAGGCCAAGTGCAGAGTCTTGCACTTGGGATAGAAAGATCGCAAGCCCTGCTACTGGGGACCAACTGGCTAAGCAGCAGTTCTGCAGAAAAGAACCTGGGAATTACAGTGGATGAGATGCTGGATATGAACCAATAGTGTACCTTTGTAGCCAAGAAGGCTAATGGTATATTGGGATGCATTAGTAGGCACATTGCCAGCAAATCTAGGGAAGTGATTATTCTCCTTTATTTGGCACTGGTGAGGTCACATATAGTGAAACGGTTATTTTGAAAGTGAAATAGCTGTCTAGACACGATTCCTTTAGGGGCGGGGAAAAAGCCTTTTTGAAAGATCCTGTACTCCCAGTTTTTTGAGGAGTATAGGATCTTTCAAAAAAGGGTTGGTTTTGTGTTTTGTTTTGTTTTGTTTTTCAAGAGAACCACATCTAGGCTGCAGTTTCACTTTCAAAATACCCATTTTTGAAAGAACGTGCGGCTGCCGTTAGGCAAATGAAGTGCGGGAAATTCAAATCCCAGCTTCATTTGCAATTTCAATCTGTCTAATTTACATCCCTCTTTTGAAAGAGGGATGTAGTCTAAACATACCTTAACTTTAAGTATGTTAGGGTAAGTACTTTTTCTTGTGAAAAATATAGCACTTTTCAAACTATAGTCCTCAAAACACTTTTTAGCTCATTCTTAACAATTAATTTCATTTGTATGCTAATTTTTCCATAACCACAACTTCCCATGGTTTTTTGAACCATTCCTCTACAGTTTGCTGTTTTTTTTAATTTTTCAAATGCGATTCTCTCAGTATCTGAGCAACTACAGTTTGAACCTTTCTAATCTGGCACCCTCAGGACCTGACCGGTGCCAAACCAGAGAATTTGCCAAACCGCAAGAATTCAGTATTTTCTTAGCAGCATTACCAACATTTTGACTGCTTACTGTCTTTGAAGACACTTATGGGTATAAATTAAAACTAAACAGGACAGAATACTGAGAGCTAGGACTGGTGGCTATAAACTTTATGGGACCATGGGAAACCTGGCCACACCCATGATAAGTGGACATCTGGCTAACTAAAATCATGCTGGACCATGGATGTTGCTGGACCAGAGAGGTTCAACCTGTACTAGCAGAGGAGAGACTCATTCTTTATTTCATTTTCCATGATCATTCTGGCAGCTCCAACAGATAATCAAAGACGCATAGAATCAAAGAATCCTAGGGCTGGAAGAGACCTCAGGAGGTCATCGAGTTCAGCTCCCTGCCCAAAGCAGGACCCAGTCCCAAGTAAATCATCCCAGGCAGGACTTTGTCAAGCCGGGACTTAAAAAACGTCTAGGGATGGAGATTCTGCTACCTCCCTAGTAACCCCTTCCAGTGCTTTACCACCTTTCTAGTGAAATAGTTTTTCCTAATATCCAACCTAGACTTCCTCCATTGTAACTTAGGACCATTGCTCCTTGTTTTGTCATCCATCACTACTGAGAACAGCCTCTCTCCATCCCCTTTGGAACCTCCCTTCAGGAAGTAGAAGGCTACTATCAAATCCCTTCCTCCCCGCTTCCTCCCCCACCCCTCAATTCTCTTCTACAGACTAAATAAGCCCGAATCCTTCACTCTCTCCTCGTAGGTCATGTGCTGCAGCCCCCTAATTATTTTGGTTGCCCTCCGTTAGACCCTTTCCAATGTGTCCACATTCTTTCTATATTGAGGGGCCCAGAACTGGACGCAGTACTCCAGATGTGGACTCACCAGTGCCAAATAAAGGGGAATAATACCTTCTCTAGATCTGCTGGCAATGCTTCTCCTAATGCATCCTAATATGTCAATAGCCTTCTTAGCTACTAGGGCACACTGTTGACTCATCCACTGTAATCCCCAGGTCCTTTTCTGCCAAACTGCTGCTTAGCCAATCAGTCCCTAGCCTGTAACTATGCTTGGGATTCTTCCATCCCAAATACAGGACTCTGCATTTGTCCTCGTTGAACCTCATCAGATTTCTTTTGGCCCAATCCTCCAATTTGTCTAGGTCACCCTGGACCCTATCCTTGCCCTCCAACTTATCTACCTCTCCCCCTAGCTTTGTGTCATCCGCAAACTTGTTGAGGGTGCAATCCATCCCCTCATCCAGGTCGTTAATAAAGATGTTGAACAAAACTGGTCTTAGAACCAATCCTTGGCACTCTGCTTGAAACCAACTGCCAACCCAACATTGAGTTGTTGATCACTGCCCGCTAGGCCCAAAAATTTAGCCAGCTTTCTCTCCACCTTACAGTCCATTTATCCAATCCATACTTAACTTGCTGCAAAGAATGTTGTGGGAGACCGTATCAAAAGCTTTGCTAAAGTCAAGGTATATCATATCCACTGACTTCCTCATGTCCACAGAGCCAGTTACCTCATCAGAAGCTAGTCAGATTGGTCAGGCATGGCTTGCCCTTGGTGAATCCATGTTGACTATTCCTGATCACTTCCCCTCTTCTAAGTGCTTCAACATGGATTTCTTGAGGATCCCCTCCATGATTTTTCCAGGGACTGAGGTAAGGCTGACAGGTCTGTAGTTCTCTGGACTGTCCTCCTTTCCTTTTTTTAAAGATGGGCGCACTGCATTTTCCTTTTTCCAGTCATCTGGGACCTCTCCCGATCTCCATTAGTTTTCAAAGATGATGGCCAAAGGATCTGCAATGACCTCTGCCAACTCACTTAGTACCCTCGAATGCATTAAATCCAATCCCATGTATTTAGCATAATTTAGTAATAAATATGCATCAATTATCTTATTTGGTCTGATTGCATTCCAGTGTTTTCTAATGACTGAACATGTCCGCTGCATATGCATAAAGTGATCTCTTTCATCAGTGTTCTCTAACACTTATCCCCATTCAATCTGTCTATATTTTTAATCTCTCTGGTGTGAGATACCATTAAACAGTATCTTAAAATGAAATTTTCTGTTACAGTGCTACAAAGTGAGATTGCTGGTCCTCTTTTCCAGATCAAACCCTATTCCTCTGGGGCAATTTGTTTATCCAGGTCCTTTTATCAGTATGTCATACATGGAGTTTTGTTGTGAAACTTTTCAACAAAGATTGATACAAACTAGTTACAATTTTGTTTGTTTTCTAATCAACCAAATATTTCAAAAGTATTCGTATTATGAGACAGTAGACTAGTTAGTTCTGATCTCTAAATAAGTTAGAAAAGTTTCTTTTACTAAATAGCTGGCAAACCTCTATATTCCTTCCCAGTCTTTTAAAGCCTTCTGGTTTATGATTTGGATTACGGATGTGGATTATTTGCAGTGGCAAAGAAAAAAAGTGTCAATGGCAAGAGAAAAAGCCTTACCTAACACAAACAATTTCAATAGTACAGCTTTTTGTGGCCTCCCCTCAGTTCTTTTAAAAGTGAGTCAACCATAGTGGAAAAACTAACAGAAATATTTAGGATGGATTTCTAGTCCCATTTAAATTCAATGACAAAATCCTGTTGACTTCAGAAGACCAGGATTTCATTTTTACATTGGTTTTCCTGTCTTCACTGACAGGTAAGTCCAGTTTTAATTTAATAAAATAGTGTCATTTTCATGTGCTCATGGGGGGGGGGGGTGTAATTTTCATTTCCCATGGGAGGGGGGGTGAAAAGGAAAGGTTTAGCACAACTTTTAACTTAAACATAACCATGTGCTTATGTTTTTTTGTGGGATCATTGTTAGGATTGTACTGAACTGATAATCTAGTTAAAGTTGAGTGTGTAAAGCATGTTGCCTGAATCCATATTTATACACACAAATACATTTTTTTCAAAGGTGATGACTGTCCACTGGTCCCACTGACTTCAGTATGAATCTGTGCCAAATTTTATTCACCTAGTTTGAAAATTGGCGAGAGTTCTTAAAGTACATTGTATATGGAACAGATAATACATGTATATAGTCTATACACTAAAATAAGTTTTATGGGGAAATTTTACCCCATTGAAAGTCTGGTACTTTTGAAAGTGTGACTTAGAAATCTAAGGCACTTAGATGCTCTTGAAAATTTTACTCTTCAGAAATGGCATCTTCGCTGCAGTCCACTGTTATTGGGGATGTAAAATCCCATTTAATTAGTTAAATAGCTATATTTGTACTGACACTACATTTCACCAATGTATGGGTGGGAGGGGGTGCTCCTGCAAAACTGGAGTGGGCCTGCTGGGGTTGGACAAGGGCTGATCCTCAGTCAAGGACTGCTCCTGGCCCCTATGCAGGCAAGGGGCTGCTTCAAGGTACTGGTTAACCATTCCCCAGTAAGCATCACCCTTTAATGATGCTTACTGGGTAACTATTTAACTGGTTACCCATTAACATCCCTAACTCTTACTGTAATTAAAAAAAACTGTTGTTATCATTAGCTTTAACATTTGAACCAAATCTTTAATGGACCTTTTATTTTTAAAATGAGATTTGGCATTTGTAGTTGTATAGTATGGATTTTAAATTATCATTTTATTTAGTTTCATAAATGATTCAGAATACTTTTAAAAATCTATTTCAGGTTGAAGCCCTCAATAAATTGAAGACCTTAAATAGTCTAATAAAACTGAATTCCATTAAGCAAAGCAAAACAAAAGGAAAAGATGCAATGCATACCTGTTTAAAACAAAATGCATACAAAGAAGCACTTTCTGATCTCCAGTCTCCTTTGAATCCCTCTGTTATACTTTCAGAACTATAGTAAGTTATGTATGATCTTCTGCTTATATTTTTACCATAACTTTAATATGGAAACACTTTAGTATCTATTGTTTGTGAAGCTCAGCAGACACTCTGACAGAATTCATTTTCAAGAGTGGGAGAAGGTCTGTTGGTTGGTATCATCCTGACTATGAAAGGACATTTCTGCTTTCTTAAGGTGAAGGTGCCAATTTTAATTGGGGTCTGGAGATTTTTGCTATCCATCTTAAAACTTAAAGCTCTCTGATCTCTTAGGGTATGTCTACACTACAAAGCTAGTTCGAACTAACAGATGTTAGTTCGAACTAACTTTCATAGGTGCTACACTTAGCGCTCCGTTAGTTCGAACTTAATTCGAACTAACGGAGCGCTTAGTTAGAACTAGGTAAACCTCATTTTACGAGGATTAAGCCTAGTTCGAGCTAGCTAGTTCGAATTAAGGGCTGTGTAGACCCTTAATTCGAACTAGTGGGAAGCTAGCCCTTCCCAGCTTGCCCTGGTGGCCACTCTGGCCAACACCAGGGAAACTCTATTACCCCTCTCCCAGCCCCGGAGCCCTTAAAGGGCCACGGGCTGGCTACACAGTTTGTGCCAGTTGCAAGACTGCCAGCACCCAGCCAGTAGACCCTGCACCTGCCACAAAATGAGCCAGCCACCTGAGGACACCCAGCCCTCCACTGCTCCCCAGGACCAGCCTGGCGGCTCCCAGGAGCCTGCCCGGGGACGCAAGAGGCGGGCACCCACTTGGTCAAGTGCGGAGATCGTGGACCTCATCCAGGTTTGGGGGGAAGCCTCCAATGTCCATGATCTCCACACTAGCCACAGGAGCCAGGGGCCACCAGCGCAGCCGGGAACAGGTGCGCTGCAAAATCAAAGACCTGCGGCAGTCCTCCTCCCGGGCCTACCTGCCAGGGGGCCGACCCGGAGGCCTGCCCCAACTTCCAGGCTCTGGACCGCCTCCTGGGGGCTCATGCCGTCCCTGCCCCCCGGGACATGATAGACCCCGGGGCAAAGGGACCGCTCCAGGAGACGGAGGAGGAGGAGGAGGAGGAGGAGGGCTCCGAGAGCCAGGAGCCTGCCGGCAGCCTGCCCAGGACCTGGGACCCCCAAGGCACCCCACAGAGCCGCTCGCCTGTGTCGTCTGAGGCCGGGGAGGCGTCTACCTGTGAGTACCATCGTGCTCCCCTTATGTGTACGGGGGGCTGGGGCGAGAGGGAGTCCCGGGACCGTGCACCTGGGCCTTGCCCACCACGGAGCAGCAGCTGGGGATCCTGCAGGGGCCCTGGCCTTGCAGAGGGGAGCTGGGTTTCACACACCTGGGCCCCTGGGGTAATTGACCGCTGTTCTTGTTGCACCACAGCCGCAGCACCTGGGCCTGCAGGGCGCACCACCCTGCCTGCAGCAGCTGCCCATGCCCGGGCAAGCAGGAGAGCCAGGAACCAGAAGGACTACCAGAGGCGGCACCTCCAGTTCCTGGAGCAACAGCTCCGTCTCCAGGACCACTGGGTCCAGGAGGACCTGAGGCTGTGCCGGAGGAGTTTGGAGGCCCTGGAGGAGCAGGGCTGTGCCCTGCGAGGCCACCTCCAGAGCCTGCTCGACCGCTTCCCAATTCCTGCTGCTCCCCCTGCTGCTCCTCCTGCTCCCCCAGCTCCCCCTCCTGCTTCCTCCACACCCCCCGTCCCTCCTGCCCCACCCTCCACAACCATTCCCCACCGACGCCCCCAGACCTGCAGTGTGGCGAGACGGGAGAGGCAGCCGGACTCCCACCCCTGAGCTTTCCTTTCCCTTCCTCCCTTCCCTCCCCTTCCAGCTCCCTCGTCCCAGGTTTCCCCCTCCCCTCTCCCACCCTCATTCCTCCCTTCCCCCACCCCAGTTATGTGAAATAAACAGACGTTTTTGTTTGAAAAACAGATGTCTTTATTTTACAGTGGGTAGGGAGGGGAAAGGGGAAGGGGGGTAGGGTGGAAGAAGGCCCCAGTGGGGCATGCAAGGGAGAGGTCAGTCCTCCTCCTCCACCTGGAAGCTCTCCCGCAGGGCTTCCCGGATCCGGACGGCCCCCCGCTGGGCTTCCCGGATGGCGGCAGTGCGGGGCTGACCGTAGTGTCCTGCCATGCGGTCAGCCTCAGCCATCCAGGCTGGCAGGAAAGCCTCCCCCTTTCACTCACTCAAATTGTGGAGCACACAACATGCTGCCACCACGGGAGGGATGTTGTGCTCGGCCAGGTCCAGATGGGTGAGGAGGCATCGAAAGCGGGCTTTCAGTCGCCCGAAGGCCCCCTCCATCACGATGCGGGCCCTGGTCAGCCTGGCATTGAAGGCCTGGCGGGAGGATTGAGGTGCTTCATCAGCCACGGCTGCAGTGGGTAGGCTGCATCCTCCATCAGGCACACGGGCATGTCCATGTCCCCGACCCTGATGTGGCGGTCGGGGAAGAAGGTCCCGTCTTGCAGCCTCTGGCACACGGAGGAGTTGCGGTACACCCGGGCGTCGTGTGCTTTGCCAGACCAGCGCACATTAATGTCCGTGAACTGGCCCCGGTGGTGTCACACGGCCTGCAGGATCACGAAGAAGTACCCCTTGCGGTTCACGTACTGGGAGGCCTGGTGTTCCGGGGCACGGATGGGGATGTGCGTCCCGTCGATGGCCTCCCCGCAGTTGGGGAAGCCGAGGGCGCCGAATCCCCGGATGACGGCGTCCGGGTCGGCGAGGCGGATCACCCTGCAGAGCAGCACCCGGTTGATGGCCTTGACCACCTGCGGAGAGAGACACAGCAAAGCGCCAATCAGTGGGGCGCCCGGGTGGCTGGGAGCGTTCGTGCCCTGGCAGTGCCCCGCACCCCACTCCCGGAAGCAACCCCCCTGGTGGCGTGTAGTACGGCCGGGACAGACCGACCCCTCCGGTGCGGGGTGCGTTCACCTCTTCCCGCCCCCCCTTTGTCCCTGGGGCGGCCCATCCCCTCCTCGCAACCCCCCTCCCCCTCGGCGCAGTGGCCGACGAGTGCCATACCTGCATGAGCACCGCTCCGACGGTGGATCTCCCCACGCCAAACTGGTTCCCGACGGATCGGTAGCTGTCCGGCGTGGAGAGCTTCCAGAGGGCGATGGCCACCCGCTTCTGGAGGGGGATGGCGGGTCTCACGCGAGTGTCCCTTCTGCGCAGGGCAGGGCCGAGCCACTCGCAGAGCTCCAGTGACGTGTCCCTCTTCATCCTGAAGTTCTGGGTCCACTGTTGATCCTCCCAGCACCCCAGGACGATGCAGTCCCACCAGTTAGTGCTGGTGTCCAGACGCGGCAGGGCACGCCGGTGCCGGGGCGCCGCCACGGCTCCTCCACGGCCCCCAGGGCGGCCAGGCGGAGAAGCAGGGGGCTGACATGCACCAGGAGGTGCCAGGCAGCCTCGAGCCATTGCTGGCAGGCTTGCAGCAGCAAGTCCAGAAAGTGCACCAGAAGGTGCAGGGCGAGCTCTGGCTCCATGTTACCACCTGCGGCGGCGTCCCCGAAGGGCACAGAGACCAATGCTTTGCTGTCCCTCGGCGAGGTTGGCAAGGAAGCAGGAAAAGCTGAGAACCGGCTTTCCGGGGGGGTCCCTTTAAGCACGAGCCTCAGACAGCAGCCACGCAAAGCAACTACTGACCTGATGCCCTGCCAGAACCGGTTTCAGCCACCCTTAAATGACCCCCTGCGTCCAATCAGTGTGGATGCGCTAGTTCGAATTAGCAAAACGCTAATTCGAACTAGTTTTTAGTTCTAGACGCGTTAGTTCGAATTAGCTTAGTTCGAATTAACTAATTCGAACTAAGTTAGTTAGAATTAGCGCTGTAGTGTAGATATACCCTTAGTGATATATACACCTTAAAGTAAGTTTTGGCTTTTGTTCACAACAATAAATATACACATTAGCCATTAAAATATTGGGCTCAGCAGCTAAATACAAACATAAAACTGTGTAAAATTAGGCTGGTTGGATTTAAAGAAGGTAATGTATTTTCTTAGAAAATACAAACAGCAATTTCAAGCATTAGATTTAGTCATTCCCAAATGTACATGCTTATAGATACAGATAAATAAGTAACATGTAAATTTGCCAAATATTACTGACATGATAATACTGAAATTAAAGTTTGGAATGTCATACAACCAAAATATAATAACATTCTACACTAGAATGCTAAAGCTTTTTACTGAACATTTTTTAAACTAAATAATTTTTATACTTGTATTTCCTTCCAGTGTTGAGAAGTGTAAATATATGGATTCTAAAATGAAACCATTATGGATAGTGTACAACAATAAGATGTTTGGAGGGGATCTTGTAGGGATCATCTTTAAAAATGGCGATGGTAAGTGACAAACAATTTACACCTTTTTCTTCTCTCTCTTTTTTTTTATTCCTTGGCATTTAGACTGTGGCTTTTTACTTTCATAAATTACCCTTGCCTTTCCAAGCAGATACAGTTAAGCCTATCCCATTAGACATTCATCCAAGTATCAGGTTATCTGTTAGGGCTCTAGATTTTTTTTATTAACCCCATTTAGCCTTTGGGACTGATGTAGTACTTGGGCAATATTCTTTGAATAACATTTACTGTATATGTTTTGATATAATTGACTACTAGCTTTTTAATGCCTTGAATTAATCAATATTCTGTTATTTGTATTAAAGTAGCATTTTTATCTTTTTCTTGCAGATCTACGACAAGACATGTTGACACTCCAGATTTTGCGTTTGATGGACTTACTTTGGAAGGAAGCTGGTCTCGATCTCCGGTAAGAATTTTTACTGAATTTAATGAAAAGAGAATCCTGTTTCCCTAAAGAGACAAAATAGTCTCTAATGTGCTACATTTTCACTTCTCAAATCAGCAGTGATGTGACTAATGGGAAAACAATATATAATTTCAAGGTTCCAGACCTTTCAGTGGTTTTAATTGCATATTCAGGCTATTAGCTGATTGTATCTTTTTGAGCAGACACATTCAGAGGACCCTCTGTAAAGGTCTGAGGTTTTGTTCTGCTGTGCACAATATTTAATCTTAAAACTTACTTTGCTTTTCTGAATTCTCTTCTTTACTTTTCCTGCAATTCAGTGTGCTGATAAAGACAGATAAAGTGGAGAGGACTTTGAGGAAAACAGATTAGTGTTGTCCTTGTGGCAAGGTTGCACAATCCAGTGTGTTTGAGTCTGTCTATCTCTTATGCCAGAAATCTTGATTATTTCAACAAGATAGGAATCTGGGAGCTGGGTACCGCAGTGTTAATAAAGGAAATGGCCATTGAGGATTTGACTGTTTTCCTTGTCCCAAACTTATTCTCCACTGGATAACACCTTTCTAGTGACAAGAATGCTTCTGACTTAAACAATCTCAAAGGCTACTGAACACTTAAAAGAAAGAGTGCTCATTATTTAAAAACTAACCTCCCATGCCAACTAGGATTGTCTTCACTTCCTGAGTCATTTTTCTGAAGAGATTTCACTGGTCAGTGATTAAAAATCAGATGACCTTTCCATTGCTCATTGTCACAGCATTGGGCAATATGTACCCACAGTAAACAGCTTGATTTTTCAACTAAGGAAGGAGTCCAAGAAAGCATCCCAAGCTATTCCATGCATCTTGTCTTCAGAGACAAAAAAAATTGTAGTGTTTCAAAGAAACATATAAAGGTGAATTCTGCAGACACCAAAAATTTTGGAAATTCTATCTTTGCCAGAGAAATGTAAGCTACCTTCAGAAGTCTCCCAACCAGTGGTTTTGACCCACAGAATGAAATAAAGTGGTAAAGTGAATGGAAAATTACGTGCTGTTTTGGTTTTGTTTTGTTTTGTATTGAAACTAATATTTCTAACATTAAGTTTATATTACTAATAGTCATGCAATTTAGTATTACAAGCCCATAACTGTAAACCAGGTGAAGTACAGAGCTATAAACTTTGCTGTTGGTGGTTTTACTTGCTATATTGTATACATCTTTGTATTAAGCTAGAAGTCACCATATTTTAAAATTATATCTAGGATGCACCAGCTGGAGAATTTGATCTCATTAGTTAAACATTTTTTGTTGAAGACTTAGTGTGATCTGCACTGTCACATTGCATCCACCCACGCAGATAAGGAAAATTATAAAGAAGTTACCCATCAGGAAAACATGCTATGTATGAGAAGATTTCTTTAGCAAAGTTTTAAGATATAAGAAGATTTTAAATAGACAAATTAACTCTGGAAATGTATATTTACTTTAGGGTAGCTGAATATTTGTTTAGTTGCTCTAAATTTGAACATGATTTAATTTTTTTGTTGAAAAGAGGAAAAATATTTGTAGATCATTCATACTCTTATAGCCTACAGGAGGCTGCTGTAATGCTTTGAATCAAGGACTGCCTTCCTGGCAGCTGGAGAGCACCAGCTCAAGCATTCCTCATTTACTGTGTTTTCATTAGGGAATCTGATTCCAGCCCAGCCCATGCACTGCATCTCACGATTAGGAATTAATTTATGAGATCGTAAGATGTGCTTTCTCTCACTGACCTACTTCCTAAGGCAGAGGTGAGCAATAATTTTTGAAGGGGAGCCACTTCACCAATTTCAGAAGTGTCCACAGGCCGACCCGTACAGGGCAAGCCCTCAGGCGGAAGGTCATATTTAAATGACCTTCACATGTTTTATCCCCCCTCTTAAGTACTACTCTTTCAGAAACAACTGTGCCACAGATTGTATTAAGAGCTGTTATAGAAAAGCCCAAAGAGGTGAAGAAAATTGCATGTAACACTAATGTAACATTTTCCAGTGAATGAATACTTGATCATTTTAGTTTTGTAGAGTACACATCACTTTCATGAAAAGGGATACGGCACTGAAAATTAATACTTAGTCCTAACATGAGTGCAGGGGACTAAATTAAATGACTTAGAGGCCCCTTCCAGACATATGCTCCATGAAACAGTATCTAAGTCCCTGTTTTCCCTCCCACCCACAGTAAGCATATTCAATTAGGTTTTATGAGTTACAAAAGATTCCCACATTTGACTATAAAAATGGCATCTAGATATTTTTATCAAAACCAGTTGTAAAGAGATAGGTTATTAGGCATTAAACGCTACTTATTGAAGGAAGCTGCTAAAATGTCCAATGATTAACTTTTTGTAATTCCTTGAAACACAGGAGCACTTCAGAACACAAATTATTTATTTTCCATTAGAACAGGCGTTCTCAAACTTTGTGATACCACGACCCCCTAAAATACTAAATGAATTTGTGTGACCCCCGCCCACCCTCACTGTTCCAAAGTTGTTAAACAAAAAAAAGAGGGGGGTGGAAGCCAAAGTTGTTAAGCAAAAGTTGCACCACTTTGTCCAGTTTGGGACTGCACGCTAACTGCCAATGCATCCACCCCTCCCCGTGAGCCATGCCCCCCAGTCTCCCCATACCAATGCACTCACCCCACCTCAGAGCCAGGAACCCCTAGGGCTCCCACATCCCAGTGCACTACCCCTCCCCATTAGGCAGGCATCCTCAGCGTTGGGAGCCCTTTTCCAATCCAATCTCTCCCCTCTCCCCTGCAGAGCCAGGCACGGAGGAACAATCTTACTTTTAAAGTGGCTGCTCCTGCTGCCCAGACCGGCTGCCTCAGCTTGCAGGGGAGGCATCACGTGGCCAGCTGCCAGTTTCTGCTGGTCTCGTGGGCCAGAGCAGCGCGCGCTCCACTCCCACCCTGCCCGGCGCCCCCATAGTGTGGTGCCTGGCAACTGTCCCATTCACTAGACTCTGTGGTGCTCCTCACTCCACCGCCCCCGTCAGACGCGGCAGGGGTCTGGGTGAAAACCGGACACCTAGCAACTGAGGCTGGGGAGAGAGAAATTTTTGCATAAAAAAAAAATTGGTCCAGCTGCAACCCCCCTGTAAGTTGCTCATATCCCTCCTGGGGGGTTGTGACCCACAGTTTGAGAAACACTGCATTAGAATATTTATTTAGTGAAATGAATGGTATATGAATGTGGTTTATTAATTCATTAAAAGAAACTCATCAAATAAAATCACTAACCAGCCCAAACCAGATTTTTTTCTGCTGTGTTCCTGGGCAAGATGGTGCTGAGGAAAGTTCCAGAATCCAGCAAGAGGGATAGGTGGGACCTGGGGCCTG
Organism: Pelodiscus sinensis; assembly: GCF_049634645.1. Lineage (NCBI taxonomy): Eukaryota > Metazoa > Chordata > Testudines > Trionychidae > Pelodiscus > Pelodiscus sinensis. The sequence continues at coordinate 10,577,630 of NC_134720.1, read as the reverse complement.
ATCAGGTGAGATTGAGAGCTATCCTCCTGGGAGTTTTGCTTGGTCTGGGGTCCCTGCCCCCTGACTTCTGGCCAATGGAAGGGACCTGGAACAGAGGGGAGGGTGCCAGGGAACAGAGGGGAGGGTGCCAGCTCCTAGAGTTGTCTGGGATGAAGGCTTAGATTTGAGATCACAGGGCTTGCACCTCCTGCCCCCCACTTCTAACCTGTTTCCTAGAAGCTACCCAGCAGGCACAAACCCTTTGAATAGAAGCAGTTGAACACAAGCCCAGGCAACCAGCTAGTGGGGCAGAGCTGTGAGCCCTTTCCAATTGCTTCTGTTTAAAGGTCTTGCACTTGCATTGCAGCCACCCAGCAGGTGAGCCCTTTAAATAGAAGCAGTTGAAAGGACTCACATCTCTGGCTTCCTAATATATGGTGGGGGGGGGAGCTGCAAGCCCTTTTAAGAGCTTTTATTTAAAGGGCTATCGTCTTCCGTGCCTGTCAGGCAACCCCTTGCCTAGCAGCTGGGAGAACACAAGAGCCCTTTAAATAGAAACAGCTGAAAGGGCTTGCGGCTCCCCACACCTTTAGTGTGTTGCCAGAGACACAGGATCCCTTTGAGCTGTTCCTATTTAAAGGACTCTCCTGTTCCCCCTGCTGCTAGGCAACACATTGCCTGACAAGCCAGGGAAGGTGCCAGCCATTTAAATAGAAGCACTTAAAAGGGCTTGCAGCTCCCCTAACCTCTAGCACTGTTGCTAAGGAGTTAGATTCAAGCCATTTTAAGTGCTTCTATTTAGAAGGTCTTGAGCTTTCCCCAGGGAACAGGAGAGCCCTTTAAATAGAAACAGCTGAGAGGACTCTCAGCTCCCCTCACATCTAGCACATGTTGCCAGACTGAGAACCCCCTCAGCTGTTTCTGTTTAAAGGGTGCTCCTGTTCCTTGGGGAAGGTACAAGTCCTTTAAATAAAACAGCTGAAGGGGCTGGCATCTCTGGCTCCCTAGCAACACACTAAAGGTTCTGGGAGCTGAGAGCCCTCTCAGGTGTTTCTATTTAAAGGGCTGGTACCTTCCTCCCTCCCTCCCCCCCAGTAATGTGTTGCCTAGCAGCCACAGGGGAGGGACAGGTGCTAGGGAGCCAGAGATGCCAGCCCCTTCAGCTGTTTTATTTAAAGGGCTTGTACCTTACCACAGCTGCTAGGCAAGCTGCAGGGAAGATGTGAGCTCTTTAAATAAAATAAATTTGAAGGGCTCATGCCCCTCTTCTGCTCGGAGGCAAGGAACTACAGGGAGGGGTCTGAAAGTGCCTCAAGGGCCAGATCAAAGCCCTAGGCAGGCCGAATTCAGCCCGCTGAGAGGCTTTCGCCACCCCTGTTCTAAAGTCATCAAAGGAAGATCAAGAAAGACGCAAACCAGTCCAAAGATTGCCCTCATAATGAGAAACTCCCAGAAAGATCTGAATAACAATGGAGCTGCTTCAGGCAGTCAAGGCCTCCTCTGGATCTGTTTGATTGGGAGCCCCTCTCCCGTCCATCCTTTATCATTTATGCTGATAAACAGAATTCTGTGGGGGGTGGAGAGGCTAAGACAAGAATTAACTAGAATGCAGGCATCAGCATCCAGATGGTGATCTAGGCACTGAAATAGCCTTAGTCTATGACAACAACAGCATCCATCACCCACAATAGCTTATGGTAGTAGCAAGGGAGAGTACCATAAGTCACCACTACTGTAAAATCAAATGTAAATACAGTAATCCCATTTCTCCAACACATCTCATCAGGAAATATAAAATATCCAGGTTGAGCCCTTGTGGAGATCAGGGGGTTGGTCACATGTGTCTGCTGTACATGAGGCATAGAGCCTGAAGAAAGAATGAATGAATAGAAGACTTTGAAAATTTAGTCTTCAACATAGTTATTTGAGCTATTAGCACAGAGCTAAAATCCTGGTACTTTCACACATCCAAAGTCTAACCATATTTAATTTCACTGACACATCTTCAGTCTTCCAAAGAGAACAATTCATTCTAGCTAAAAAAAATCACATCTACCCTTCCAGTCAAGTCAGTTCTTCCACTTTCCCCTCAGACCCTTCTCCCCTCCATCTTTTTGAATGACAGTCCTCCCTTCTGCTGCTGCCAGCTGTGCTTTCCTGGGTACAGAGAAGGCCCTAGGATTCCCTGCTTCTTTTACTTCACTTGGGACTTCTGGATCCTTACCCATTAGCCACAACCCTGTGAAAGCAGCCGGGCTCTGGTTGTCCCTTTTCTTTTAAAAGAGCAGAAACACTTGCTTAGTCAGTCAGTCTTCTCCTGTGAGCCTTTTCCAGTGTGGAACCACCACAGCTTTTGCAGCTTCTGTGAACTGGTCCTGATGCAGAAAGCCCTATACAGCAGATGAAGCAATCTGGGATGGAGGCCATCCAGAACTGGCTCAAGCTTCTCTGACCTATGCTCACTCAAAATAAAAGTCAAACTAGACCAATGCCTGAGGTGTTCCCACCCAGAGCCCCAAGTTCCCCCTTCCCCTGCTGGACCCTGGAGTTTGTATAGCATGTCATGGGAGGCACCCCAAAAAAAGGTTGGGAACACCTTCACTATGGTAAAACTTAATTCTTCTTTGAAGACTGTCCCCGTGGGTGTTCCACTGTAGATGTTTCAGCACCTGTGCTTATAGCTGGAGATTTATAGCAGCAGTACCCAGGGCAGTGGTGCACCAGCAATGCCATCTCATGGCATTGTGAGCATTCAGCCATCAGCTGTCTCTCAGTTCCTTCTCTACTGCTCAAACAGCTCTCCTTGGGGAGGCACATGCCCCACAACAATGCCCCCACTGCAAAAAAAAACAAGGCACGGAACCTCCAAGTCACTTCTCATGGAACAAAATACAGGACTATGTAGCACTTTAAAGACTAACAAGATGGTTTATTAGATGATGAGCTTTCGTGGTCCAGACCCACTTCCTCAGATCAAATAGTGGAAGAAAATAGTCACAACCATATACACCAAAGGATACAATTAAAAAAATGAACACATATGAAAAGGACAAATCAAATTTCAGAACAGATGGGGGATTCAGGGGAGGGGGGGAGAAGGTAAATGTCTGTGAGCTAATGATATTAGAGGTGATAATTGGGGAAGCTATCTTTGTAATGGGTAAGATAACTAGAGTCTTTAAGACCCCGGCATAAAGTGTCAAATTTTAGCATGAATAACAATTCAGAGGATTCGCTTTCAAGTGTAGTCTTAAAAGGCTTTTGAAGCAGGATGCAGGTAATTAAGTCATTGAGACAGTGTCCTTTCTGGTTGAAATGGCAAGAAACTGTTTTTTCTTTGTGATCCTGTCTAATATCTGTTTTGTGGGCATTGATCCTTTGGCGAAGTGTCTGAGACGTTTGTCCAGTGTACATAGCAGACAGACACTTTCGGCACATGATAGCATAAATTATATTTGTGGATGGGCAGGAATATGTGTTCTTGATCTTATAACTCACTTGGTTAGGTCCAATAATGGTATCAGCAGAGTGAATATGTGGACAAAGCTGGCAATGGGGTTTGTTGCAAGGGAAGGTACCAGAGTTGGTATTAGTGTGGTATGTCCTGTGGTTGTTGGTAAGAATCATCTTGAGGTTAGGTGGATGTCTATAAGAGACTATGGGTCTGTCTCCCAGAGCCTCTTGGAGTTTAGTATCCTGTTCCAGTATAGGCTGTAGTTTATTGACAATGTGTTGGACAGGTTTAAGTTGGGGGCTGTAGGTGATGACAAGTGGTGTTCTAATGTTGGTTTTCTTGGGTCTGTCTTGAAGTAGATGGTTTCTAGGTATTCGTCTGGCTCTTTCAATTTGCTTTTTTATTTCTCCAGGTGGGTAGTTGAGGTTTATAAATGCTTGGTAGAGATCCTGAAGTTTCTGGTCTCTGTCAGTGGGATTAGAGCAGATGGGGTTGTATCGAAGGGCTTGGCTATAGATGATGGATCATATGGTGTGTTCTGGATAGGAGCTGGAAGCATGTAAGTAACTGTATGAGTCAGTGGGTTTTCTGTAGAGGGTGGTGTCTAATTTTCCATTGTTGATTTGTACTGTGGTGTCCAGGAAATGGATCTCTCGTGTAGAATGGTCCAGGCTGAGGTTGATGGTGGGGTGTAAGTTGTTGAAATCTCTGTGGAATGTCTCCAGTGTTTCTTGGCCATGCGTCCAGCTCATAAAGATGTCATCGATGTAGCGTAAGTAGAGAAGAGGTAAAAGGGGACGGGAGTTGAGGAAACGTTGTTCTAGGTCAGCCGTAAAGATATTAGCATACTGTGGGGCCATGCGTGTACCCATGGCTGTGCCGCTGATCTGGAGGTATATTTGTTCTCAAACAGGAAATAATTATCGGTGAGAACAAAGTTACATAGGTCTGCTATCAGGTTGGCAGTGGTGTCCTCTGGGATAGTGTTTCTAATTGCTTGTAATCCTTCTTCATGTGGGATGTTGGTGGTCTGGCCCACGAAAGCTCATCATCTAATAAATCATCTTCTTAGTCTTTAAGTGCTACATAGTCCTGTATTTTGTTTCAGCTACACCAGACTAACATGGCTACATTTCTATCACTTCTCATGGAAAAATTGCTTAGACTAGGCGTTCTCAAACTTTGTGATACCACAACCCTCTAAAATGCTAAATGAATTTGTATGACCCTCCCCCCCCACCCTCACTGCTCCAAAGTTAAGCAAAAAAAAAAGAGGGGGGAGCCAAAGTTCTTAAGCAAAAGTTGCACCACTTTGTCCAGTTTGGGACGCACACTAACTGCCAATGCACCCAACCCTCCCCCTGAGCCCCCAGTCTTACCATCCCAATGCACTCACCCCTGCCTCAGAGCCAGGACCCCTTAGCGCCCCCAAATCCCAGTGCACTACCCCCTCCAACCAGGCATCCTCAGTGTCGGGAGCCCCACTCCAATCAAACCTCCCCCCTTACTCCCTCCCTGCCCCGCAGAGCCAGACATGAAGGAACAATCTTACTTTTAAAGTGGCTTCTCCTGCTGCCCAGACCGGCTGCCTCAGCTCGCAGCTTGTAGAGGAGGCATCACATGGCCAGCTGCCAGTCTCTGCTGGTCACGTGGGCCAGAGCAGCGCGCGCTCCACTCCCACCCAGCCCGGCGCCCCCGTAGCGTGGCACCCGGAAACTGCCCCCTCCTGCCCCCCCTTCACTAGACTCTGCGGCACGTCTCACTCCCCCGCCCCCATCAGACGCAGCAGGGGTCCGAATAAAAACCGGACACCTGGCAACTGAGATGCCGGGGCAAGACAAATTTTTGCATTTTAAAAAAAACAGTCCAGGTGCCAACCCCCTATAAGTGCTCACGACCCCCCAGGGGTTCGTGACCCACAGTTTGAGAAACGCTGGCTTAGACCATCCTCACAACGGGAGTCTCACACTCCACCTCCACAACATTCCCTGGCAGCAGCCTTGGATTAGAGTCCCCTTTTCATTCATCCTGACTGAAAAGCTCACTAAACAGAAGTGACAGTGAGGCTGTGTCCAGACTCCATGCCTCCGTCGACGGAGGCATGTAGATTAGCCACATCGGAAGAGGGAAATGAAGCCGCGATTAAAATAATCGCGGCTTCATTTAAATTTAAATGGCTGCCCCGATCTGCCGATCAGCTGTTTGTCGGCAGATCGGGGGAGTCTGGACGCGATGCCCCGACAAAGAAGCCTTTCTTCATCGACACAGGTAAGCCTCGTGAAACCAGGTTTACCTGTGTCGATGAAGAAAGGCTTCTTTGTCGGGGCATCGCGTCCAGACTCTCCCGATCTGCCGACAAACAGCTGATCGGCAGATCGGGGCAGCCATTTAAATTTAAATGAAGCCGCGATTATTTTAATCGCGGCTTCATTTCCCTCTTCCGATGTGGCTAATCTACATGCCTCCGTCGAAGGAGGCATGGAGTCTGGACACAGCCTAAGTGACCAGCCTTCAAAGAAACTGTCTCCCAGGGCAAAATCTGCCTCTGTACCAATGGCAGCATCCTCATTGGAGCACCAGGTATTTCTGGTACAGACAAATCCTGAGGGGATAAGGAAACAACAATCAAACCCTTCATTTGACTCTAAAACTCAGAGCAAACCGCCCACCCTGGCACTGACAGCAACACAGGTGGCCACAAAGTCAATATAGGAGGAGGCTTTCAAACAACCTTCTTTGCTCACATCACTGGCAATGACCGCCCCATACCAACTGATTTTCATGGTACCACACCCACTAACCTCCCATGCAGGGCTCACCATAAGCTTTGTACCAGGCACTCCAGCCAGCTGTGTTCCTCCTTTTTCTATTGATGAAAAAGACAAGGAAGTAATTAGTTTTTCACCTCATCACTTCTTTCTAAAACCGGTGCCACAATTACAACCATCACAGCTACCAGGACAAGCATGGAAGCCATTTCCCTGGCTTCCACCCATTCCTCTGCCCACAGCTTGGCCAGTCTGAGACCCATGGAGCCCAACAGTCTGCTCCTTACAATACCCTAGGCAACACACTTCCAGCCTCAGTTGCCATCCATTCAGCCCACCTCTGAAGCACCACAAGATGACACGGCTGAGAGAGGATGCTCCTGAGGATGCACTGTGGCTCCCACATACTTCCCATCATCACCAAATAAGACAATCATGCCTCCACCCCCGCCACAGGAGATGATTTCAAAACTTTTCAAGACCTCTTTTAGAGGGTGGCAGATTCATTGGACATTTATTTCACTGTCCGAATTTCCTGAAACCCAACACAAGGTTAACAGACATCTTTAAGGCATCTCCATCAGCCAAAATCGTCTTGCCAATCAGCAAGGCCATAATGGATCCAGCAAAAATAGTGTGGCAATCTCCAGCCACCATTCTGCCCTCCTCCAAAAAAGTGGATCGCAAATATATGTCCCAGCCAAGGGAGAGGAGTTTCTATTCTCCCATCCTCCTCTGAACTCCCTAGTCATGGACATGGTACGTCATAGAGGCAAATAAACCCAGTACAAAACAATATCATATGACAAGGGCTAGAAAAAAATGGATATCTTTGGCAGGAAATCATCCTCATCTGCTTCCTCATAGTTTTACATTGTCAACTATTTGGACTTCCTGGCAAAATAAATGTATAATCTTTTGAAAAATTGAGATCCTTTATTGAACAATTACCAAGGATACATAAGACCAATATAAAGCAAGCATAGCAGAGGGATTCCTCATAGCCAAAATGGCATTACAGGCATCTCTTGACTTTACTGACATTACAACCAGGTCCTGGGCAAAGGCAGTTATGTGCAGAACATTGTAGCTATATCTCTTCAGCTTCCCTAAGGAGACTACAAACAACAGTTGAGGATCTCCCATGCTGAGAGTATCAAAGCCACCCTATATTTTTTACAGAATTCCCAAGAATACCCATGGATCCTGCCTTATTCCCAACAGCAACAGGCTTATGAACACTGCCACAGACAAATCGACATCACAAGCAATAAAATCAAGACCAGATGATAGCATCCCAACCTTTCACCTCCCACCAGTCATTTTGAAATGTTGTTCAAGAGTTCAATATGTACAGACACTATCGGAATGCCAACATTACAGTCTACCCTTACAGACTGCCTTCTTCCCTACTACTCTGTCTCGAACAATATCACAACAGACAAGTGGGCGCTGGAAATAAACCTCCAAGGCTACTTTATCCCCTTTCTTTCTACCCCACCTATCCAACCTCCTTCCCCATCTCTGTTCCGGGACCCTTCCCACAAGACCTTCTTCAACAAGGCGAAATAAAGGAAATCCCTTCACAATACAAGGGAACAGTATTTTCTTACCTCAAAAGAGAGATGGGGTTAAGGCTTTTCTTGGACTTACATCAATTGAACAAGTTTGTAAAGAAACAACACTTCAGGATGAGAATGTTGGCATATTTAATTATCATAGAATCATAGAGCTGAAAAAGGCCTCAGGAAGTCATCAAGTCTAGCCCCCTGCCGAAGGCAGGACCAATCCCAACTAAATCAACCCAGGTAGGGCTTTGTCGAGCCAAGACTTAAAAACCTCTAGGGATGGAGATTCCACCACCTCACTAGGTAACCCATTCCAGTGCTTCACCACCCTCATAGTGAAATAGTTTTTCCTAATATCCAACCTAGACCTCTCTCATTGTAACTTGAGACCATTGCACCTCGTTCTGCCATCTGTCACTACTGTGAACAGCCTTTCTCCATCTTCTTTGGAACCTCTCTTCAGGAAGTTGAAGGTTGCTATCAAATCCCTCCTCACCCTTCTCTTCTGCAGACTAAAACCCAAATCCCTCAATCTCTCCTCATAGGTCATGCTCTCCAGCACCCTAAACATTTTGGTTGCCCTCCGCTGGCCCCTCTCCAATGTGTCCACATCCTTTCTATAGTGGGGGGCCCGGAACTGGACACAGTACTCCAGATGTGGCCTCACCAGAGCCAAATAAAGGGGAATAACCACTTCTCTGAATCTGCTGGCAATGCTCCTTCTAATGCACCCTAGTATGTCATTAGCCTTCTTGGCTACAGGGGCACTCTGTTGACTCCTATCTAGCTTCTCATGCACTGTAATCCCCAGGTCCTTTTCCGCAGAACTGCTACTTAGCTAGTCAGTCCCCAGCCCATAACAGTGCTTGGGATTCTTCCATCCCAAGTGCAGGACTCTACACTTGCATTGTTGAACCTCATCAGATCTCTTTTGGCCCAAACCTCTAATCTGTCCAGGTCACGCTGGACCCTATCTCTGCCCTCCAGCATATCTACCTCTCCCCCTAGCTTAGTGTCATCTGCAAACTTGCTAAGAGTGAAATCCATCCCCTCATCCAGGTAATTAATAAAGATGTTGAACAAAACCAGTCCAAGAACAGATCCTTGGGGCACTCCACTAGAAACCGTCCGCCAACCTGACATCGAGCCGTTAATCACTACCTGTTGGGCCTGGCATGGTAGCCAGCTTTCTATCCATCTTACAGTCAATTTATCCAATTCATATTCCCTTAACTTGTTGTCAAGAATAATGTGGGGGACCGTATCAAAAGCTTTGCTAACGTCAAGGTGTATCACATCCACTGACTTTCCCATATCCACAGACCCAGTTACCTCATGATAGAAGCTAATCAGATTGGTCAGGCACGACTTGCCCTTCGTGAATCCATGTATTCCAGCACTACAAATAAGACTGGCCTTCGTCCCTCAACTTACAGGATGCATAGTTTCATATTACAATCTGCCTGGCTCACAGGAGATTTTTACACTTTGTCCTCCACAACCACCACTATCAATATCATGTGCTACAGTTTGGTGTAGGTAGCAGTCGCTCATCTTTGGAAATGAGTTATTTCTCTATCTAGATGATTGCATCATAACTGCTGCAACCCTTCAAAAGGCACTGCTAAGCACAAATATCTCAGTCAATCTCTTGGCTTCCAAATAAAGGAGCAAAAGTCACACCTCTTCCCTACACGATTGGAATTCATTGGGCCAGACTGGATTGCATACAAGAACAAGTCAAACTGCCACATCATCACTTTGTGGCACTGACCACTCTTGCCACAGCTGTTGTCATCAGCCAGACAATGCCTGCAACTTCTTGGATGTATGTCAGCAACCACATTCCACTGTTAAAAACACCAGGCTGTGTATGTGATGCCTCTAAAGATGGCTGCACACTTGCTTTATCTCCTACCAGCATCTCTTACACAAGTCCATCAACATACTGACTAGTCTCAAACACACCCTCAAGTGGCAGTTACAGCCCCACAACCTACATGCTGGGGTGCCATTCCAACAGATGGCTCCTATACTAATGCTCACTACAGATGCCTCTCTTGAGGGATGGGGCATGCTCCTCAACAACCACACCATTCAGGGCTGATGGAAACCTCATCACAAACAAACTTACTTGAACTCGAGCAGTGAGACACACCCATGAGGACTTTCTCCCAATCATCTACAACAGGGGTCTCCAAACTTTTCAGCCCGAGGGCCGCATTAACTATCAAACAGCAGTTCGGGGGCCGACTACACACTTGAGGTCCAAATAAAAAACAATCAAAACATGGATGTTGTTTTTAATTATTTATTTAATATTATTTTATTCAGTTATTATTTAATAACACATTGATACACTACACATGAACACCTGTATTAGTGTGAATGGTGAAATTGTTTCCTGGATGCCAAAATAGCAGACATTTCTGGCTTTAGATTTGTTGTCCCTAACATCAACAGTGACCTGAGATTATCATCGGACAAGTTTGTTCTCAAATTGTTCTTCACATATTTCATTCTTGAAAATGTTTGTTCACACAGGTATGTTGTTCCAAAGATTGAAAGGTACCTTGATGCAAAAGTTTTGACATTAGGAAAGTCTTCCTTGGGCAAAAACTGGTAAAAACCAACCAGTCCTATTTTGAACTTGTCCCTAAGGAGGTCATTTGCTTGCAATTCAATGACTTCCAGCTGCAGTTCATCTGGGCAACTGGCCACATCTGCTTCAAATGGGTTTTGAAACAATCTCACTTCTTCTGCCTTTGAATCCAAGTCAGAAAACCGCTGCTGAAACTGCAACTGGAGGTCTTTGATGATCTCACATGCAAATGACGTGGGGAACTCAGCTGTTGCTTCAGCCATGAAGACCTTGCACTGCTGAAAGTGCGTCAAGTTGTTGGCCTGTACTTGTTCCAAAAACAAGACAAGTTTGGATCTGAAGGCCTTTAGGTGGGTGTATAGATCAGAAACTAGATTTTGCTCTCCTTGTAGTTTTAGGTTCAGAAAATTTAAATGACTAGTTATGTCTGCAGCAAAAGCCAATTTCCATACCCACTCTTCATCAGACAGTAATGGCTGTGGCTTGCCTTTACTTTCCAGGAAGTCACCTATTTCCTTTCTTAACTTAAATACTCTGCTCAGAACTTTCTCACAACTTAGCCATCTTACTGCTGTGTAATATGGTAAATCTTGTGATTCTGTGTCTGTATCTTTCAACATGTCTCTGAACTGTCTATGGTTGAGCCCATGTGACCTTATTAAATTCACCATCTTCACCACAGGATTCAGTACACTGCTAATGTCCACATATTTAGCACACAAAGCTTGCTGGTGAACATTGGTTGTATAATGTGTAATGAGAAAAACATCTGCTTCACTTGTCCAACCAAGCCTTTCTTTATGCCACTCATGTTCTTTCCTCCATCAACAGTCAGGCAACTGAGGTTAGTCCAGTCCAAGTTATAATCAGCAAATGTTTTTTTCAACTCATTGAATATATCCTCTCCGGTAACAGTGCCATACATGCTATGTAGGGAAGCCAGCTCTTGTGTTATGTTCATGTCTTCATCCACACCTCTAATGAACACAAGCAGTTGAGAGGTGGAGCAGCTGTCCAGCGATTCATCCATTGCAATTGAAAAATGGCGAAACTTGCTTGCATTTTTCGCTATTTGAGTCACAATGTTCTCACCCATGTCTGCAACACGGCGGGCAATGGTATTCGCACCCAAAGCTACGTTTTCAAATTGTTTTGACTTTTCTGGGCAAAGTTCCTCAGCCACTTCCAACAAACATTCCTTCACTACTTCACCATCTGTAAAGGGTTTGCCACTTTTAGCCAGGACGTAGGCAACTTTATAACTGGCCTTAGTTAAGGATTCATTTTCATTTGAGGATTTACTGAACAATGTCCTCTGAGATGTGAGTTGATTTTGTAATTTAGAAAATTTTTCGGCACGGACTTTACCCTTCAACTGTACATATTTCTCCTGATGTTTGCTTTGATGATGACGGCGCAGGTTGTATTCTTTCATCACAGCCACGGTTTCGTTGCAAATCACACACAATGCTTTCTCGCCGGATTTGATGAAGAAGTATTTCAAACTCCATTCTTCTTGAAATTGCCGACACTCATCGTCTATTTTTCTTTTCCTCTTCTCGGCCATCGCTGGGCACTAAAATAAAGTGAATTCAACATGAATAAATAATGAAACTGAAAGTATCTTGCACACAATATCGCTCAAAAAACCTGATTATGCGAACTAATTTTGTCGCAATAATAGCTGCAAATGACCCGAAACAATTTTTAAAAATTCTTATGATTTCTTAAGTTAAACTTACCTGAATATAGTGTGCAAATATATCCACTTATGGTAGAGAGATTGTTGCTTTTAATGTTTCCTCTTCAGAATATTCGCCTGCGAATCCGTTTCTCCTGGAAGGGGGGGGGCTTTTCCCCCTGCTCTCCCCTTCCTCTGCACGCTGTCCTCCCCTCCTGCTTGCCACCGCTCACTCCTTCCCCCCCCCCGGGCGGAAGGGGTCACCTTTTTAAAGTTCCCGCCGGGGTTCACGTTCCCCCGCACGTCGCCGGGCGGGCGTTACCACCACCGCCCATCCTGCCCCCTGATTGGCCGGCTGCCCTGTCAGTCTGGGCGGGGGAACGCCGCCTGTGCTAACCCCCGCCCCCTGCGCCGTTTACCGCCGCGCGGCCGCTTGTCAGAGGAGCGGCCCGCTTCTCCTGCCCCCTGATTGGCCGGCTGCCCTGTCAGTCTGGGCGGGGGAACGCAGCCCGTGCTAACCCCCGCCCCCTGCGCCGTTTGCCGCCGCGCGGCCGCTTGTCAGAGGAGCGGCCCGCATCTCCTGCCCCCTGATTGGCCGGCTGCCCTGTCAGTCTGGGCGGGGGAACGCCGCCCGTGCTAACCCCCGCCCCCTGCGCCGTTTGCCGCCGCGTGGCCGCTTGTCAGCGGAGCGGCCCGCTTCTCCTGCCCCGGCGCGGCGTGAGTACACGCCGCACAACCCCTAACAGGGCCCCCCCCCCCCCCCCCCCCGCGGCAAGAAGGGCCCGTTCGGCGGCACCCCAGGGACGGTCTCCACGGGCCGGATCAGAGGGCCTCGCGGGCCGCATCCGGCCCGCGGGCCGTAGTTTGGAGACCCCTGATCTACAAGACTGTTTTACATACATTGCTAGGGAGGGACATGTTCCTACCCTGTATGTGTGGAATCTGTCAATCTGTAGCAATGTAGACAAATGGACACGTCTGCATCTTACCTCCCAAGTCAGCAGAACATTATCGCAGTCTACCTAATCAGACATTTTTCACTTATGCATGAATGGGAGATACATCCACAAGTGTTCAACATGTATTCCAATACTGAAGCTATCCAGCAATAAGACTTATTCATTGTTAAGACAAATCAGGTCAGTTGTCGGTCTGGAGGCTACAGCTTTATTTTCCAAAGATCACTGAAATCCAATTTGAAAAGAAAGCTGAATTTTGTAGTTAGAGAAGTGCGATAATGAAAACCACTGGAGAGTATCTTGCGAGGAGATGGAGAATGCCAAACAAAGGGTTCCTGCCCTGTGGGAAAGTCTATTTAAGCAATGAGAATCAATCAGTCTTTTGTCTTCAGCTAGCTTTTGAGACTGCCTAGCACACCCTAAGAGGACACAAAAAACTTTAAAGAAGTTGTAGACCCAAGTCAGATTAAAAGATCAGCTCTGATCTGAAACTTTTATCTGAAATAAGTTATTTAGGGTAAGAATTTGAATGTAGCAAGTTTCTTACTGGATTAGCTTCTATGATGACCAATCTGATTAGCTTCTATGATGAGATAACTGGCTCAGTGGCCATGGGGAAATCTGTGGATGTGACATACCTTGACTTTAGCAAAGCTTTTGATATGGTCTCCCACTATATTCTTGCTAGCAAGTTAAGGAAGTATGGATTGGATAAAGGACAAGATTGTGGGGCCCAACGGGTAGTTATCAACAATTCAATGTCTGGTTGGTGGTCGGTTTCAGGTAGAGTGCCCCAAAGATCGGTTCTAGGGATGGTTTTGGTCAACATCTTTATTAATGACCTGTATCATTGCACCCTCAGCAAATATGCAGGTGACACTAAGCTAGGAGGCTAGGTAGGGATAGGGTCCAGAATGACCCAGACAAATTGGAGGATTGAGCCAAAAGAAATCTGATGAGGTTCAACAAGGACAAGTATAGATGAAAGAATCCCAAGCATTGTTACAGGCTGGGAACTGACTGGCTAAGCAGCAGTTCTGCAGAAACTGGGGATTACAGTGGATGAGAAGTTGTATATGAATCAACAGGGAGCCAAGAAAGCCAGCAGCATATTGGGGTGTATTAGTAGGAGCATTTTCAGCAGATCTAGGGAAGTGATTATTCCACTTTATACAGCACTGGTGAGGCCACATCCAGAGTATTGCATCCAGTTCTGGGCCCGCAACTATAGAAAGGATGTGGATACGTTGGAAAGAGTCCAGTGGAGGGCAACCAAAATGATTAGGGGGCTGGAGCACGTGAGCTATGAGGAGAGGCTGAGGGATTTGTTTTTGTTTAGTCTGCAGAAGAGAAGTGAGGGAGGATTTAATAGCAGCCCTAAACTTCCTGAAGAGAGGTTTCAAAGAGGATGGAGAGAGGCTATTTTCAGTAGTGACGGATGGCAGAACAAGGCACAATGGTCTTTAGTTACAGTGGGGGAGGTCTAGGTTGGATATTAGGAAAAACTATTTCACTAGAAGGGTGGTGAAGCACTTGAATGGGTTACCTAGGGAGGTGGTGGAATCTCCATCCCTAGAGTTTTTTAAGTCTTGGCTTGACAAAGCCCTGCCTGGGATGATTTAATTGGGTTTGGTCTTGCTTTGGGCAGGGGGCTTGACTCAATGACCTCCTGAGGTCTCTTACAGCCCTAGGATTTTATGATTCTATTATTAGAACTAGCTACGCATTTTTTATTTATTTTAATTTAGTAACTTACTATGATCTCTAACTGATTTCAGTTACAAGCACTTAAACCCTACACTTTGTACTTAACAAACAAAAAAAAATTATTATCAAATCCAATGTAAATAATTGTTACCAGGAGAGATAGTGACAGCCATTGTGCATATCTTTTTGTCATTGATAAAAGCAGTTGACCTTATAAGGTTTCTCTAAATAAAACTTTTGGTCCCATTTGGTGGTTGAACTGTTAGAACTGAAGCCTCGTAGAGCTGAACTGGCTCAGTGTCTGTGCTGCTCTGCAGGAATCAGTCACCCCAGCTCTGTGCCTTGTCTAGCCCAGCAAGACAGATTTAATGGGGAGGGGGAGAACCTAGGGAGCAAGAAACCTGGCATCAGCGGCACGTTCAGCACACCAGGAGACAACTCTAAGTGAATTCCTGTGATTTCAACACCTCACATACGTATTTCTCAATAGTCTTAAACCCAGTACAAGACAGACATATTGCCAAAAGCAGCATTGTTTCCACAACTGGTCATTTACACAATCTGTCCCTATGTTCTGCACCCCTCCCTGGGGTATATATTGGAGATTAAAAACAGGTATTTGCCAATTCCTCCCTGAGTTGACCTTGCTGCAATTTTAAGTGAACGTAGCACAATAGAATGTATCTCACTCTTTGCACACCCAACCACAACATGATTTCTAAAAGGACTAAATAACATCTTTCCTTCAATAAAACAGCCACTTCTCTTATAGAATCTCAACATGGTCCTCTCAACCCTCACAGGGTAACCCTTTGAGCCTCTAGCCAACTGCTTCTTAATGCACATCTCAATGAAAGTTGCCTTTTTATTGCTGTTACAGCTGCCAGGAGAATCAGTGAAATAGCTACTCTAATAACTGATTCCCCCATATACAATTTTTCTAAAGGACCATCCTTAGACCACATCCTAAATTCCTCTCCAAAATCATATCATCGTTTCACCTTAACCAACTTATCTGTATTCACTCCAAAATCCCACACGGATACCAGAGTGTGCCTTCACACTTGGAACATGCACAGAGCACACACATTTTACCTAGAAAAGACAAAATCATTCAAAAAATCTCCTCAACTCTTTCTTTCCATTATGAAGCACACTAAAGGACAAGTCATTTACAATCAGAGACTCCTAATCACTTTGCATCCATCTCAGATACACTCAAAACAACATTCCCGCTCCTTCCTCCTTAACTGATGCTCTTCAAGATGGTTGTCCCTGTGGATGCTCCACGAGCCTCCCTCCTCCACTCCAAAGTAGTCTCGCTATCATTTCTCTGTTGTAGATCAGGAACACACTGTCTGATGGCACATGCTGGCTGAATGCTCACAATGCCACCAGTAGAGATGTAAGTAAATAGTTGATTAGTTGATAAGTCTAGGCTTATCGGGTAGTCGAATCAATAACTCGCATTTTCCTCCCCCACTTGCTGTCTCTATATGGGTATGTCTACACTACCCCGCTAGTTCGAACTAGCGGGGTAATGTATGCATACCGAATGTGCTAATGAAGCCCGGGATTTGAATTTCCCGGGCATCATTAGCATAAAGCCGGCTCCGCCATTTTTAAAAGCCGGCTTGTTCGAACCCCGTGCCGCACGGCTACACGCGGCACGGGCTAGATAGTTCGAACTACGTAGTTGTTCCGAACTATCTGTACGCCTCGTGGAATGCCGCGCCGGGGCAGGAGAAGCGGGCCGCTCCGCTGACAAGCGGCCACGCGGCGGCAAACGGCGCAGGGGGCGGGGGTTAGCACGGGCGGCGTTCCCCCGCCCAGACTGACAGGGCAGCCGGCCAATCAGGGGGCAGGAGATGCGGGCCGCTCCTCTGACAAGCGGCCGCGCGGCGGCAAACGGCGCAGGGGGCGGGGGTTAGCACGGGCGGCGTTCCCCCGCCCAGACTGACAGGGCAGCCGGCCAATCAGGGGGCAGGAGAAGCGGGCCGCTCCTCTGACAAGCGGCCGCGCGGCGGCAAACGGCGCAGGGGGCGGGGGTTAGCACGGGCGGCGTTCCCCCGCCCAGACTGACAGGGCAGCCGGCCAATCAGGGGGCAGGATGGGCGGTGGTGGTAACGCCCGCCCGGCGACGTGCGGGGGAACGTGAACCCCGGCGGGAACTTTAAAAAGGTGACCCTATGAGAGGCAGCAAGGTTGGGGGAAGCAGGGCTGGTGCTGGGGAAAGCTAGATTAAAAACTGTTTCCCCCCCCCCCCCCAGCACCATCTCCATGGTGCCGCCTACCACCCTGCCCATGTTGATACCTCTGTAAGAAGCAGCAGCATGGGGAGGGGGACAGGAAAGGCTGATCTGGCAGCAGCCCCTGTCCATAGGGGGTCATAGTAGAGAACTGGAATCCTCAACGGACAGAGGCTGCTGCTGTGCAGCAGACCCATCCGCAGCTGGACCACTACAGACAGCAGCTGCATCGCCACAGCAGCCCCCAGCAGCTCCCCACAGCCACAGGTGCTGATGTTGGCTGGGCAGTCCTGGCTCTAGCTGGATCTGGTTCCAAACCCTGTTGTGGCTCTGCATTTTAAAAGGCAGTAGGAACCAGGGGGGCAGGCTGCCCGGCTCCGACTGCCTTTTAAATTGCATAGCCACAATGGGGTTTGGTCCATTGGGGTTTAAGCCGAAACTGAGCCAGCGGCCTTCCCCTATCGACTAATCAAGTAGTTGATTAGAATTTTTATTGACTACTCAATTAGTATAATAAGCTCACTTTAGCATCCCTAGTCACAAGACGCGTGTC
Source organism: Pelodiscus sinensis (assembly GCF_049634645.1). Classification (NCBI taxonomy): domain Eukaryota; kingdom Metazoa; phylum Chordata; order Testudines; family Trionychidae; genus Pelodiscus; species Pelodiscus sinensis. The sequence goes on along the minus strand of NC_134720.1, from coordinate 10,560,110 downwards.
GCACGCACGCGCCAGAGTATTGCTCCTGTAAATCTCTAGCTATAAGCACGGGCTACCAAAGCACCTGCAGTGCAATATGGACAGGAACTATCTCGAACATCCATTACTGCAAAAGGTGAGTAACCTCCTCTTACAGTGTTTAGTGTGCTCAGTTGGTATATTGAGAGGCAGAGAGGGTGATACACTTTTATTGAACTTTATTGTCAAGTTTCCTGAATTATGAAGTGAATATTCATTTTTACCTGTATTGATAGGTACAAGTCTAGACTACAAGTAAATGGGAAAAAATTAATAAAAACAAAACAAAGAAAGCCTTTCTTTAAAAGTCTGTAGGATTTCAGTTATTTAGTAAACTGAAAGCTGTACCTGAAAGTAGACAAACAAGCTGATATAATGAAGTTCCAATACTCACCCATTTATTTGAAAGAAGATATTGCTTTTTAAGAATTAAATTTTTGAAAGATAATTTTCCTTCTACACTGTATTTTAATAGTATCACCAAAGATTGCTTAGAGAGTTGTCAGTAGTCTTCACATGGTATTTAAAAAGGAGAAAGGTATCCTAGTGACAGATGGTAAAGGCAAAAAAGGCCAGAAAGAAGTTAGACAGAACCCTAAAGATTTGTCCCCAACTTGACTCCTGTCAAACTGTCTCTCTGACAAGAATGTTTTTTCCTCCAGTTGTAGGAACACTGTCCTCCAGGGGCTGAATAGCTTTCATCATTGCTTGCTTTTGAAGAGGAAGTTGTTGGACATATGCCAGATTAAGCTGCAAATAGGATAGATTGAAATGCCATGGAAGAGTGCCAGCCTGCACTTTAACCTGACAATACTTGACTTAAGTTTTCATGTTGTGATAAGAAAGGGCAGTGTTTCCTTGCATCGTGAACACTGGTGTCATGCAGTTGTTTCAAGTATTATTTAATTCTAGTGTGAAAACTTCTTTTGATGTTGGGGATTTCTAATTGGGAAAGAAGACTACACTCAAAGAAAAGGTTATAAACCTGGCTTTTTTTAGTTTATTTTTAAAAAGACTTTTGAAATGCTGGGTAATTATCTGGATATATCATATAATCAGGTCATCTACATTAGACTTTAATTTATGCGTCTCAAACAAATCACATGACATATTTGTGATTCTGTTATTCCACCAAGTGGTAGAGATGGAAACAGAAGTAGTCCTTCTCACTTCTAATGGAAGATTATTTCCGATGGCATGTTTTTAGTGCTTACCCCAGTTTAATTTTATATGTCCCAAAAATGTGACCAGTTTCCTGAATTGCGTAAGGACTGCTACGACGCATTTACTAGAGAAGAGCATGGGAGATAGTCTGTGACCAGGCCAGTGTTGCAATATTCAACCTGTGTATTGCCCTGCATTCTAACTTTGCCCCAACTTGTCCTTCTTCTAGTGCAGGTATCAGTAGCCTATGGCTGCGAGTCAAATATAGCTCTCTAGAAGGGTCACATATGGCTCTTCTGGAGTCCCAATTCAGCCCCCCCTCCCTTACTCCTCCCTCAGCAAGGAGCCCGTGCTAGCATTGCCCTCCGCAAGACTGGAGCGCCAGCACCGGCTTCCTGAGGGGGGGCCTGAGGCTCCAGCCGGGACCCGACATGCAGGGAACAAGTGGAACAATGCATTGCTCTTTTCCTTCCCTTCGCATGTGGGAAACAAGTAGCCAGAATGGCTCCATGCACGCTGCCCTTTTTTGTCTCTCCGGGAAACACTTCCCTGAGGTTTCCCCTGCAATTCCTTCCTGGAGGCTCCTGGGGAATGGTAGCAGCAGCTGTGTTACATGGTGCCAACCATGCGGTGTGCAGATAAGTGCCCTCCATCCTCTCATGCCCAAACTCCTATCCCCTTACTCACCCTCCTGGCCAGACAGCCCCTTCCCCAAGCCAGAATTGCCCCTGCCTCCCTGGCCAGTATCCCTCTCGCCCCACCCCCGCCCCAAATCCTCCCCTGCATTCCTTCTGCCTCCCTGACCAGAATCCCCCCTGCCCCAAGCTCCCTGGCCAAAATCCTCCCTATTCCCAGCCCCCTGGCCAGACACCTCCTACCTTCCCCCCAGACAGAATCCTCCATCTGCCCTCCCTACCATCTCCCCCCACCCCCTGCCCGGGCCACGTATCCAGCCTCCTGCCCCCTTGCCCAGGCAGCCTGCCCCCTGGCCAGACCTCACCCCCTCTTATATCCTACCACCTCCCGCATAGATCCTGCACTCCCATCCCTGTCCTGTACCCTTCATTTTTGGCCCCAACCCAGCACCTAGGGGGGGTCCACAAAATCCACTAACCCTGGAACCCCAGATGAGTAAATCTGGCCTGCGGCCTTGAACCTCAGTCCTCCCTGCCCCTTCCCCCACTACAGTGGTGGAGCACCAGAGGAGTGAGGTGTTTCAGGTGGAGGCCACATCAGTGAAGGTTAGGTGTTTTGGGGGAGGTTTTGTTTTGTTTTGTTTTCTGATTGATTGTGTCAGTGGCCCCTGACCCCAAAAAAGCTCCCCACTCCTGCCATAAATCAAGACAATGTTGAAACATTTTGTATTGGGCATAATATTTTACTCTATATAAAAATGAAGTCTGGCCAACAAGCCCACAATTTGGGACCAGCCCCCATCTGACTGAAGTGTCATAACACTCCTGCACCCCTGCACATACCAACCAAGTCCATCATACACCTGATTCCCCCCCCCCCGCCCTGAGCCTCTCTCATTCCTAGTCCCCTGCACCTCTGCATCTCCACACACCCCAACCTGCTGCCCTGAGTTCATCATACACCAAATCTCCTGCCTTGAGTCCCTCGTACACCACAAAACAGTCTACTACACCCTCACATCACCAGCCCTCTGCCATAAGATTGACAGAAAATAGCCTGATTGCATGAATGAAGTTGGATTCGACCAATTATGATGTAAACGTCAAAGAAATGTGCAAAAAGATGCAGCAGCAGAAATTCCGTTAAATAAAGTTTGAGAGTACAAATGTTTAGTTTTCTTTATGCTATTATTAATCATTATGTCACTTATCAATGTTTCATTGTATATTTTCAGTCATGCAAATGAGCCTTCTTATGTGGCTCTTTGACCACTTGTTTGAATTTTGATGTAGTTTGGCGCTTTGGTTTGAAAAGGTTTCTGACCCCTGTCCTAGTCCTGTCCTAGTCCTGTCCTGGCTCCAAATAGGAAACACTAGAAGGAGCATGTGGCTCTTTCAGCAGTGATTTCTTGGCACAGATTGTGAAATGGTTCTGTATGAATAGATATGTGATTGGCAACAGGCAGCATTCTGCCTGCTCACAGCAGTCCAGGATTCAAATATTTATGTAGTGAGAGAGGGTTAGAGAAGTTTGGAAGCTGGGAGACTGTTCTGCAGCGGCATAAGGAGGAGAGAAAGGTGTAGATGGAAAAGTAGAGAAGACCTACAGAAGCAGGGTTAATTCCACTTCAGTGCCAGGGAGTGGACAAAAAATCAGTTCACTTTTCATGACTAGTGAGTAGTAATTTTAACTTTATAGTTTTGAGCTCATGTTCATTGTGTCGGATGCCATTTTTGGTCTAATTAAACAACCCTTAAAATTAGTAACTAGCTTTTTATTATTTTTGAATATTTTGTTATTGTTATTATAGATATAGTTTTAGAATCAGCTACTTTAAAGAAGATTTTTTAGGATTAGTGGTGAGAATAGTATACAACTAAAACTCAAGACTTGAAGAGTTATAAATATTGCTGGCATCTAGCATGTGACCATACTCTCTATATTGTAAATACCTCAGTTAAGTTGTTTTTAGCCCCATCCATACCTCCTCACCATATTTGCTGCATTTCTCTGGCCCAGTTTAATCTTAAATCTATCAATATGAAATAATCAAAACTGAAAACCGAGTGCATTACTATTGTTGAGTACAGGTTGGATCTCCCTGGTCCTGCACTCTCGAGACTTGACTGGTCCTGGATAAGGGAATTTGATGGACAGCAAGAGGTCCCCTGACACCAACACTTCAGCCCACTGCCCCTCCCCACTGCTGGTTCCTTCTGTCCAGCCAGGCTGCCTGCTGGCCAGCCTCAGCCCTAGCTCCACTACCTGCTGGGTGACATTTGGTCAGCCACACTGCTTCTGCCGGGCTGCTGTGACCACAGCAATTTTCCCCTCCTGGGCTGCTGTGGCTGCAGCCCCGGCCCTACTGCCAGAAGGCAGACAGACCCACACAGCCCAGGCAACTACAGACCACCCAGGATATTACAGCCCTGCTGCTAACTGGGCTGATGTAGCCCCAGCTTTGGTCCCAGTCCTATGGCCGGGTGGCAGGCAGCCCTGATAGTGCTCCATCGCCACCCAAATTGCCCAGGTACTGCTGCTGCTCTGGCTGCTGCAGCCCCCCCAGCACCAGATTTGTGGGGCTCCCAGCTGCTGGCCCTCCCAGTTAAGGGAGGTGCAACCTATATAATGTAATTATGTATTGCCAACATGTTCATTTCTAGAAGGACTTTGCTATCAACATTAGTGCCTGTGATGTGCACTTTGACAATTTTATTGATCTTAATAAAGTAGTGTGATAGTGGTGGTGGGTGATAGAATGAAAACCTTTTGATGTCCTGCACAATAGAAATTCCAATTCAGGGTTTTTTCTATAATCAGCAGTCCACAATGGAGAAGCATGCCAATTGTCAGAATTCTAGCTTACCTATGGCACAGAACTTATTTATCATCATGTTAAAAGCATATACTGTATATTCTGTTAGATATGTTCTGTGTTATTTTTTTATCCCTTTGTAATGTGCCCAAGCATCCTGTGAGGGGTCTCTCTTCAATTTGAAAGAGATATTGTGCTACCTCTTTATTGATTTCTTGAAACTTTTTAATTGAACTAGAAAGGATGGAAATCCAATGGATATGTTAAAATATAGAGGGGCTGGATTTTTGTTTGTACTTTGGCACCTTTAAACTACTCTGATGGTACAAAGGAACCTTAAAGTGAGAGTGAATATAATTTACTTTCTCTTTACAGCCCATTTACACTAGAAACTAGAAACTGAAATGAAATGGTTCCCTCTATTGTTTTCTTAACAGAATTACACATCAGTTAAAAGCAAAGTGTGGCATATTTCCTCATACAGTAAAACCCCTATTTTACAGCTCCGCAGTCCCCAATACATTTGTGAAGTGGAAGAGGTCATAAAATTAAACACCAGGCTCCATCTATACTGTCAGGTTTTTGCGGAAGAGGAAATGCAAATGATGCACTCATTAGCATTTCTCTTGCTCTTATTTGCATATTCTCTTCCAAGCCTTTTTGCTGAAGAGGTTTTTGGGGAAAAAAACGCAGTGTAGATGGGACCATTTTGCACAAAAAAACTCTCATTTTGAGGAGGGGAGGAATAAGTATTCTTGTGCAAAAGTGGGTTTTTTGCGCAAAATGGCCCAGTCTACAATGCGGTTTTTTCCTCAAAAACCTCTTCAGCAAAAAGGATTGGAAGAGAATATGCAAATGAGAGCACAAGAAATGCTAATGAACACTTCATTTGCTTTTCCTCTTCCACAAGAACGTGACAGTGTAGACAGAGCCTCAGTTACAGTAGGTATAATACTGTGCATAGTATTGTACAGTAGTATTGTGCATTGTCACTTGTTTTTGTCCTTCTAAGCTTTGCAGAGTAGTTTCCAAGACACTGAAGGCATCAAAGTGTGAAAGAATGTTGACTTGTTCTTCATCTAAAATGATTTTTGTAACATGATACTAGTCCTCCTTTCTCCCTCTCCCCCAACCCTTCCAAATCAGGAAAGTGCTTCATATAAGTGGTCAGTTGTGAGATTGGTATATGTAAAAACTGAGCTACTGAGGCTGTTTCTGCATTTATATAGCAGATAGAAACTGCTATTTTTAAATAGAAAATTGATTATTTCACTCTGGAAATGTGTCCATGTATTAACTTCCGAGAGTTAAACCTTAAAATTAAATTAAAATTCCTAATTTTTTAATAGTGTCTCTGTTTGTTTTTTTGTTTCAGGATGTTGCCATATGGCTGTTTAGCAACAGGAGACCATTCTGGGCTTATTGAAGCTGTTTCTTCTTCAGAAACAATTGCAGATATTCAGCTAAATAGTAGTAATGTCGCTGCAGCTGCTGCGTTCAACAAAGATGCTCTCTTAAATTGGCTAAAGGAATACAATTTAGGGTAAATTTTAATGTGTTTTCCTTGTTTCTAACTTGTGTTACAATTTTTTTACATGACATTGTTTTGAGGATTAAGGGGAAAAATCCTAAATCCCATTTTAGGGTCCAATCTTGCAATGTACATCCAATCAGCATCCACAGAGAAACCTCCTTTCTGAGAAAAAGCCTCCTTCCCAGGAGTGGAGCAGGCAGCCCTAGCCCGCCCAGCTCCCTGGGAAGAGGCTTTGCTGCCCTGTCATAGTGAAGCTACCTCCCCAGGAGCTGGCTGAGTTCAACCAGCACCTGAGGCTTATCGATTAAATAGATAAGTCTGTTGCATTCTACCATTCCTAGTAATAAGCAGCCCACAGGCTGGACACATTTTTCCAGAGTTAATCGCTGGTGGGCTTCTGGACACTTTATTTACCCGAGTGCCTGCAAGTATGGCCTCCCGCAGCTCCTGTTGGCCACTGATCACCTGTCTTGGCCAATGGAAACTGCAGGAAGAGGTGTGGACCGAGATATTGCTTTCTGCAGCTCCCATTGACCAGGAAGACACTCCGCAGCAACTGGAGCTGCAAACGGCCGTGCCTCTGGATGCAGAGGTAAATAAAGTGTCTGACAATCACCAGGGGCTAACTTTGGAAAACCACGTCTGTGCCGCTTACTGACCGTCCCTGTATTATAGAATCACCACAATGCATATCCTGAAGGATTGGGTGAGATTCTGCTCTGCACCTGTAAGAGGCTCAGCAGAAAACTCCGCCCAGGAATAGGATAGGCTGTAAGTTGCAGACTTTGCACTCCCAGACATAATTTAGATAGCCCTCAGGACTTCTCTGGAACCAACTAGCTCACAGCACTGTCTGGAATCTTCAAGCACTGTGTGCTGTAGCCCTGCCTCTGGCACTCCCTGTATGTGAGGGCTTGCCATGGACTCCTCAGATGACAGTCTCATTGCTGTCTTTCTATTTTCTTGTGCCTGGAGAGTCTTTTACTGGCTCAGTCCAGTGCTTCTAGGTCCCTTTTACATTGCTCTGTTCCTGTTACCCAAATGTCACCGCTCAATTCCCCAGTCTAGAACTTTGTGTGTAGATATGGGGGCTAGCTAGCAGAATAAACTCTGTAAGAACTTATCTCTGTAGCTCCCAGAAAAACTTGTCCGGTTTCAGTTTCCCTGACACCCAAAAAGAAAGATGATTGGTTGCTGCCACCACCAAGTGTAGATAAAAATATAAAATAAGCCCTTTTCCAGGGAAAAGATCACTTGGAAAGCTCTCCTCCCTGCCCCAACCTCCATTTTGTTTGGAGTTGAGAAAACAGAGATAATCCACAGAGAACAATGGGGCTCTGCTCCTCCCAAGTAATTTAGGCACATAGGTTTAAAGATACAAAAATCAACCAATATCAGTTAGCCAAAACAAAAAGAAAACACTTTTATTATTAAAACAAGATTACTGTTGCAAGCATAGCAAATGACTGGGTGTTAAAAGCAGTGGAGTGAAATACACTCAGGGAAAATCCCTGGGCTGTAATTTTAGTTACAAAAGAGATAACAATTAACCAGCTCAGATATGATTTCCAAACTCTCAAACAAGGAAATGATAGGGTTGTTGAAGGATATCAATGATAATGTTGAGGCAGCAGAGAGTTGGGAAGTTGGTTTAGAACGAGTAGAGGTACAACACAAGGAGATCTGATATCACTGAGTATCTTCATCACACACCTAGAGAGAGCAATGGACAAGATCAAGGACGAGGTAGAAAGGATATTGGTGCACGGGATGAGAATTAACAACTTAAGGTTTGCAGATGATATAGCTATCGAGGAAGATCAAGAGAAGCTAGCGAGAATGGTGCAGATGCTAAATGAGGAAGGGAACTCATATGGACTGATTATGAAGATAGATAAAACAAAGACAATGGTATTTGGAAATAAGGAAATGGGAAGGAAGATCAGTATAGATGGGATCGAACCAGAGAACGTAGAGAAGTTCACATATTTGGGGAGCAACATGATGTATGATCTAGACTGTAAGAAGGAAATAGTGACTACAATAGCAAAAGCAAGAGTGAGTTTGAAGGCAATAAATAAGATCTGGAAAGGTAAAGCACTTAGCTTAGGAACAAAGCTGAGTGATTTGAAAACATGTATTAACAGCATGTTGTATGGATGTGAGACATGGGTGATAATGAAAGATTCGAAGAGAAGGATATTGGGGTTTGAGAGGAGTTGTTATAGAAAGATCCTGAGAATAGGATAGATGCAGAATATCACCAACGAGGAATTATATAGGAAGATACAGCCGAAAAGAACCTACTGCAGAATGCTTTGCAATGGAAGTTACAGCTATTCAGGCATATCTGCAGAATGAACGACAAGTGAAAAGTTAAGACCCTGGTATTCAGCATAATGGATGGTCCGAATAAGAGAGGCAGACCCCACAGAGAATGGGTAGATGATATAGTAGATGGGTGCGGAACTAGTCTACAGATACTAAGCCACTCTGCACTGGACAGGGAAAGATGAAAGGAAATAGTGAGGGAGACATCGGACACCAATGGGTGTTGAGCCCATGGTTGTTGATGATGATGATGATGATGATTGATGGAAAACAATAAATCCTGAAGGACTAGCTAAACTTTTCCTTACTTATCCATTTTAGTGAATTCAAGGAGTTTGTTCCTGGGAGAGTCCGTGTCTCCTGCTACCTGGGGAAAAACTGCTCTGACCCAAAACAAAGGAAAAGGGTGGGTGCGGGGAACCTTCTCTCCATTTGAAATGCCTTATCTGCATTTCACTGACTGAATGCCCAAAGCCCCCTCCCTCAGGTGCATCTCCAGTATTGCTTAACCCTTTCCTCACTCTTCAGGTATGTCAGGCTCTCCTTTGCAGCCCCAATTCATGACACCAATGTAAAAGGGTTAAACAGAGTGAGGATCTCATGCCTTCTGTGCGTGCATATATGCACAAATACACGCACATATAGCTATCTTTGCAAGTTTAACGTTGTCTTTTCAGATGTTTAAATTGAATGGTGTGCCCTGTAGCCAAGAAGGCTAATGGTATATTGGAGTACATTAGTTGGAGCATTGCCAGCAGATCTAGAGAAGTAGTTACTCCCTTTTATTGAGCACTGGGGAGTCCACGTCTGGAGTATTTCATCCAATTCTGGGCCTCCCATTACAGAAAGGATGTGGACACATGGGAGGGAGTCCAATGGAGGGCAACAAAAATTATTAGGGGGCTGGAGCATATGACTTAGGATAGGCTGAAAAATGTGGACATATTTTACAGAAGAAAAGAATGAGTAGGAGGGGGGATTTGATAGCAGCCTTTAAATACCTGAAGGTGGGTTCCAAAAAGGATGGAGAGGCTGTTCTCAGTGGTGACAAAAAAAGGAGCAGTGGTCTCAAGTTGCAGTGGAAGAGGTCTAGGTTGGATATTAGAAAAAACTATTTCACGAGGAGGGTGGTGAAGAACTGGAATGGGTTACCTAAGAAGATTGTGGACTCTCCATCCCTAGAGGTTTTTAAGTCCTGGCTTGACAGCGCCTTGGCTAGGATGATTTAGTTGGGAATTGATCCTGTTTTTATCAGGTGGTTGGTCTCGATGACCTCCTCAGGTCTCTTCCAACCCTATGATTTTGTGATTTCAGATTCAGGTTGCTATTGGAGTTTCAACAGCAGTACAAATCTGAAGTTCTAATACTGACAGCATGTTGAACTGTATTTCATTGGATAAGCTATGAAATATAATTTACAAAACATAATTGTTCATACCAAATGGCTCAGTACTATTGCCTATTGTAATTCTTTCATTTCTATCTTCCTAACTAGTGAAATGGCTTAATAATCCTGCGTTTGGTTTAATTTAATCAGATCCTAGTTTTAAGCAAAATTGTATGTTTTTCTTAATATGAAAATAGAAGGTGAATTATTGCTTATGTACAAAACTATTGTTTGCCTTTGTGTTGTTAGTGATGACCTGGATCGAGCAATTGAGGAATTTACTTTGTCTTGTGCTGGCTACTGTGTAGCTACTTATGTATTGGGCATTGGTGACAGACATAGTGACAATATCATGGTCAGGAAGAATGGTCAGGTAAGAATCCTGTTAGCAGCTAGATGAAATCTCTTTAAAAATATTTGTAATTATAGTTATTGTAAAAAGCTTATTTTGATTTTTTTTCCAGTTCTTCTTCAAGCAGTGTCCCTACAGGTGCTCCACCTCTTCAGAGAATTTAGGTAGCAGTGCCCTCGGTAGGCTGTGCATGTGGGGCAGCCGGCACATGCTGATGCATCTACTCTGTATGCATAGCCATCTGTCCCTTCAGTTCCTCTCTGCCGCCACTGGCTTTAGTCAGGATCAAGAGCTGCCCTCCTAATTGTTGTGAATTTTGTTAGAGTTAGTATTGTTGTAGATATTATAGATCCGTGGTCCCCAACACGGTGCCCGCGGGCGCATTTCAATGCGCCTGCCAGGTGCTCGGGTCTGGCCTGGCCCCGGGCACATGGCGCACGGGTGCTTGCGCTTGGCGGGGGGAGCGCCGGCCCCGGGCGCGCGGCACTCGGCGGGAGGGGGGGGGGAGCGCCGGCCCCGGGCGCGCGGCACTCGGCGGGAGGGGGGGGGGGGGAGCGCCGGCCCCGGGCGCGCGGCACTCGGCGGGAGGGGGGGGGAGCGCCGGCCCCGGGCGCGCGGCACTCGGCGTGAGGGGGGGAGAGCGCCGGCCCCGGGCGCGCGGCACTCGGCGGGGGGGCGGAGCGCCGGCCCCGGGCGCGCGGCAAGGGGGGGGCCCACCCCCACCCCCACCCCCGGGGGCACTAGTGTCCCCACCCCCGGGGGCACTAGTGTCCCTGGCGCCTGGCGGGCAAATGGCCACGCCCCCTGGCGCCCAACAACTTCAAAAGGTTGGGGACCACTGTTATAGATAGTTATTTTTACAGTTGTAGTTAGAAAAAACATTTCTTCCTTTTCACTGTTGGGGCCCTTTTCTCAGTTGGCCATTTTTTCTTCCTGGGATGCCCAGGCTTTAAATGTTGCCTGGCAGGCTTTCAATCCCAGTGTCCAACAGATATTCACAGTGTATTCGGTACCTGGGCCAAATGCACGCTACCGCCCAGTGCCAGCACTGCAAGCAGTTAATCACAGGCACATGGAAGGCAAGAGAGTTACAACTGAAGCTCTTGTCACTAGAAAATACAGTGCGACTGGCTTCAGACCCAGAACACTCAATACCGCTATGGCGATGTCTGAGAAGGCTGCCCAGTCAGGTTCCAGTGCCAAGGACTCTGCCTCACTCCAGTAGTCCTGGAAAAGAGACCATTCAGCAGCCAGACATGATTCCCCTTCCAAGAAATTAGTGCACCCTCTAAAAATGCCACCAGCCATAACTAAGGCACCAGAGAGAGAGAGGCTATGGGACCATCAGGCACTGATGGGTCCTGAGGATCTAAGGACCTTTCTAAGATGAGTTCTAAGGCACCGGCCAAGTCTGTCCCACTCAGCACAGCTGACACCGTCTGACTCACCTTTGGTACTAAGAAAGTCATGACACTCTTCTGCATATTTATGCTACCCCTGGTGCCAATGAAACATAAGCATGCGGCACCACAGACTCCAATGACATCAGCCACAGCACCACCTTAACACCGATGATTATAGCACCACAGCACTTTACAACAACTGAAGAGCTGCACATCACCTCAGTACCAATGACCCCATTCTTCGGTACTGATGGTTCACCAACATCAGCCAAGTTCAGCCTCTGCATACCTGCAGGGTTGACACCACCGCTTTCTAGTGACAAGGATGAAGAACCTGGAGTGGGTACCTATATCCTAAGGCATTCTTCTCCTAAACACTCACAACTACCTCCTCAATGGCAACCACCCCAATGGCTGCCCACCAACAGGCCCTACTGGGACCTGTGGACACTGTATAGCGCACAGCAGTAGCCTCAGGCACTACCCTCTGGCCCATCTCATGCCCTATCCCTGCCCTCTCTCAACAGGTTGGTATTCCAAGAGGAGGAAGGTACAAGAGAGGAGATCTCTGCTTCCTTGCCACTGCCTACACATATCTAATCTTCATTGCCAGACAACACTCTAGTATGCCTCCTCCACCCATAGCAGGAGATTATTTTAATTAATTTCAAGAACTTTATAGAAGGGTGGCAGATGTGCTGGAAGTCTCCCTGGTCAGCCTTCCTGAGACTCAGCACAAATGAACCAGTATTCTCTATGCCTCCCCTTTAGCGAAATTGGCGCTTCCTACGGATCCAGCCCTTATGGACACTGCCAAAGCCATCTGGCAGACATCCACCACTGCCCTGCCTGTCTGTAAAAGAACTGACAAAGTATTACGTGGCACTTTCTGTTCTCCCACTCCTCTCCCATTCTTTAGTTGTCTGTGCCATTAACCAGAGGGGGGAGGAAATGCTGCCAGAACCACTCCTTGGTTACGTCTAGATTGCATCCCTTATTCGTAAAAGGGATGCAAATTAGACGTATCGCAATTGCTAATGAAGCGGGGATTTAAATGAAGCGAAAAAAAGCGGCAGCCATTTTTATGCTAATGAAGCGGGGGAGATTTAAATCCCCGCTTCATTAGCAATTGCGATATGTCTAATTTGCATTCCTTTTACGAAAAAGGGATGCAATCTAGACATGGCCCTTATGACAAGGAGGGAACATTTAGATCTGATGGGCAGCAAAGCTTATTCCTCCACATCCCTACAGTTAAGGATTGTGAATTACACTGCATTCCCAGATACAGAATGGGAGCAATTCAAGACCAATATAAATGAAGGTGCTCTAATATCCCGCATCACTCTCCAAGAATCCCTTGATGCCTCTGATACTGCATCTTGCTCGATCACCACAGTAGTGGTGATTAGGAGAGCTTCTTGGCTCCACCTGTCTGGCTTTCCTCGTGAGGTGCAGGCCACAGTGGTGGATCTTCCATTTCAGGGGTTGAAGCTCTTCATGGACGCCGCTGATGCTTCCCTGTACATGCTCAGAGACTTGCGTGCCACACTCAAAATGCTGGGCATTCATGTCCCTGCAGTAAAAAGAAAACAAGGGAAGTATTTTACTCGGAGGTACAGGCCCACATCCTTTAAACAACCACAGAGGCAATATGAGGCCAGACAGAAGCAACACCAAACCAAGCACAGGCAGAGCGTTGACCAATCCTTGACCTGCCAACCCTCAACTTCAAGGCAAACATTTTGAAGTTCAGGTTGAGGGCATGATAACCCAACTCCTAAGACACATTCCCCATATTTCATAGCTATCTTAATACCTTTCTGCCCACATTGATCTTTCACTACTATGGACAGATAGGTATTAGACGTTATCAAGAATGGATACTGTATCCCCTTTTCGTTTATCCCTTCCTCCCTGTCCCTCTTCAGAAGCCAATCTCATCACAAGAGCCTCATCTAGGAGCTCAGCCATCTGCTCCAGCTGGAAACCATAGAACCTACGCCTCAACATCACAGGGACAAAGGGTTTTCCTCACAACAAAAAAGATGGGAGGATGGAAACCGTTTATCGACTTAAGGAAGCTCAACCATTACATACGACCACAACAGTTCAAGATGGTCACCCTACCCACAATAATCCCTGCCTTAGACAAATCTACCCTTGACCTACAGCACACCTATTTCTGTGTGTCCATCCACCCAGCACACAGGAAGTACTTTCAATTCGCAGTATACAGTGTGCATTTCCAATCCACCATGGCTCCAAGAGTGTTTTCCAAGGTGCTTGCTGTTGTGGCTGCCCATCTCTGCAGACAGGGAATCACAATATTTTCTTACCTTTTCAGTTTAGAAAAGAGGAGACTGAAGGGTATATAAAATCATGAGTGGTGTGGAGAGAGCTGATAAAGAAAAGTTATTTATTAGTTCCCTAAATAGAAGAACTAGAGGACACCAAATGAAATTAATGGGTAGCAGGTTTAAAACTAATAAAAGAAAGTTGTTCTTCACACAGCGCAGTTAACCTGTGGAACTACTTCTGTAGTACAGCATGCCAGACTACATGTGGCCGAGACCTGTTTACAAACCATGTTTCCACAGCATCAACAAAGCCATCTCGATCCCTCTCAGTGTCAAATATTCCTTGAACTAGTGCACAGACACAAGAAACATGTGCAGTGGAGTACCTTTCCACAAACAACTATCATCCACAACTATCATGACAGATGTGTCTCTCCTTGGTTGGGGAGCAGCACACACAGTCATTCTCAAAGTAGAGAGGTGATAGGATTTATGTGCAGGAAATTCCCTTCCCAGCTTGTCAGCACGGGAGGGACATCCGGTACTGCCCCTTCATGTCGCAAGGCTGTTTCGGACTGGAAAGTCCCCCAAAGACCACCATTGGTGCCAACAATGGAACGAGCTCTCACCATCAAGCACCAAAGGCACCATAGGCACCAGCAGCCCCATCCACAATATCTCTGGCATCGGCATCAATTCAGCCACCGGCACCAGCAGTAACAACTGCACCGGAATGTACATCTCACCCTATCCCGACACCAGATACGCCTAACAGACCATCAGCATCAAGAAAGGCTCATTACCTCCAGCACTGGGTTGCGAATTTCATTGCAGTACTCAGCCAAGACATATGTCTTTTTCTCCTCCTTTCGCTTCCAAGGGCTCAGTAATGCTCCCTCTTTCTCCAGCCTTATCGGGGCATGCAACATGTTGGGAAGAGCATAAAAGTGTCTTTTCCTCGAGGCACTCATCTCCCAAGATGGTCTTGTCATATGATCACTGCAGATATTACCGCAGCTGCCCACCATATTGGACAATGGACTACTACTGGCACCAGCCTTCCTGTTCCAGACACTGGTCACCTTGATGGTACAGATCCTCTCATGCACAGCAATATGCTTCTTCTCCTGTGCCTGCTCATAAACAACACACTCAGCATCGGAGGTATTCACCACCACCACCACCTCCACCACACCATTCTGAACCAGAAGAGGGTCAGTTATCGGAACCTGATGATCAGCAGCCCGATACTTCCCTTACAGATCAGTCCTCCTTGTCTCTACAAGAAGCCATTATCCCAGGGGCCATGTCACCTACAGATGATCTTGAACAGTTCAAGAATTGTTTAAAAGGGTGGCCACTAGCCAACTAACTGAGGTTCAGAAGAAGCAGTACCACCTCCTCAAAAACCTTCAACCCTCCCAACGAGCGAAAATCACGTTGCCAATAGATGAGGCCATTATGGAGGCTGCTGAGGAGATTTGGCAGACCCCAGCTTCTGCCCCACTGATCAATAAGAGAGCAGACAAAGTATTTTGTCCCAGCTAATGGTATGGAATTTTTATTTTTTCATCCTCAGCCCAATTCCCTAGTAATGGATGCAGCCCAACATAGGTCCAAGACTTCCCAGTATAAGAATGCTGCAGCTGATAAGGAAAGCAAGTGCATGGACCTTTTCAGCAGGAAAATATATTCTTCCTCAACACCACTATTGTTCATCACCAATTATGTTGCTCTTCTGTCTAAGCACGACTTTGACAATTACGCCAAACTTACTGCACTAATGGAACATTTACCAGATGCAAAGAGACCCATTTTGAAGTCCATAGTCCAGGAAGGATACGTGTCCACTAGGTCATACCTTTAGTTCACACTAGATGTGGCAGACACAGCGGCTCGTTCCACTGCTACCTCTATAGTCATGAGAAGAGCCTCGTGGCTACAAACTGCTAGAGTCCCACAAGAGCTTTAGACCAAAGTTGAGGACCTCCTGTTTGACAAACAGAAATTGTTTGCCGAGAAGACAGATGAGGTTCTCCAGTCAAGCAAGGACTCCAGAACCACTCTCCGTACCGGCAGTATATATACACCTCCATACTAGCACAAGAGATACACACCATACCAGAGATGCCACAACTTCTCATACTCAAGGTATCTGCAGTGTGGGTTCAATCAATCCCAGACGAGACAAAGAACCCAAAAGAGGTACACTCAAAATAACCGCACCTCTAACCAGCCATCCAACGAGCTGCAAGTTTGACAGCCTGGTCAAGGGCTTGCAAATCCTTCCTTTGACACACCCATTTGATCACATGGTTCCCATTTTCTACCACCATCTCAGACTTTTTTACCATCATTGGTCCACCATCACATCTGATTGTTGGGTTCTCAAGATTGTTTCATCCAGCTACACCATCCTCTTCATATCACTACCTCCAACCTCCCCACGTACCCCAGTCCTCTTCAGGGATCCTTCTCATGAGGATTTACTAAAACAGGAAGTCCATCAACTCCTTTCCATCGGAGCAGAAGAAAGGGTACCGACCAAGTTCAGAGGCAAAGGCTTCTACTTCCTCACCCAGAAAAAAACTGTAGGTTGGATACCTATACTCGATCTTCAAAAACTCAGCCTTCACATTACCTTTGAATGCAGCGGTTCAAAATGGTAATTCTCGCAACTATAATTCCAGCATTAGACGACAGGGGATTGGTTTGCAACCCTTGACCTCCAAGATGCTTATTTCCACAGCACCATCCACCCCACTTATGGGCAGTTTCTCCATTTCAGTCTGAGTAGAGCACACAGGATTAGCCATCACCTTCCTCAGAGTCTACCTTTCCTCAAATCACCACCTTCCTACATTCCATTGATGGCACCTCGGTGTTCGCATACTCAGCTCCAAGAGGTTCCTTAAAAGGTTGGCCAACCTCACTCCAAACCACAGACCTCCTGTAACGTAGATCTGGTCCTGAACACCCTTACTCAACTACCCTCTGAACCACTATTTACTGCACCACTTCCAATTATCATAATTAAAGTGGTTTTTCTTCTAGCCATTACGTCTGCTCATAGGGTCAGTGAGCTAGCAGGCCTGATGGCAGTACTGCCATATTGTACCTGTAACAGAGATAGTGTCATCCTACAAGCTCACCCAGCCTTCATCCCCAAGGTGTGTTCTGAATTCCATGTCAACCGATCATTCTCCTGTCTTTCTACCCCAAGCTGCATGCCTCATCTTGGGAGGCAACCCTGCATTTCCTCAATGTGCATAGAGCACTAGCCTTTTACATAGAGAGGACTCGAGATTTCCTTAAATCCCAACATTTACTAGTGTCTCTAGCAGACTGTTCCAAAGGTGAACCACTCATCTCAACACATCTCGAACCTCATAGTTTCATGTATCAACAAGTGTTACGCCATCCGGAACAAGCCACTCCCAGCACCACCTAGGGCTCATTCTGCCAGAGCTGTAGCAACATCCATGGCTTTCCTATGAGGGGTCCCTCTTCGAAACATCTTCCATGCAGCCACATGGTCCTCTAATGAAATTTTTATGAAACACTATGCTGTAGTACACCATTTGGCTACTGATTCCTCAGTGGCCTCAGCAGTGCTCTCAATAGTTGTTAAAGTATGACTCTGAAACCCACTGTCCAGGTTCCCTCAAGTACTGCTTACAAAGTGACCAACAGTGGAGCACCTATGAGGACATCACTCGAAAAAAAAGAAGTTACTCTGTGCAGTAACAACAGTTCTTCAAGATGTGTGTCCCCGTGGGTGCTCCACTGCCCGCCTTCCTCCCTGCTTCAGAGTCTCTGTTCGTAATTTTTTTTTCAGATACTGGAGTGGATGAGAGGAACTGGCTGGAGCCAGACCGCTCACGTGAGGAGAAGGGCGTAAACGTCACGAGATACTAGCCATGCGTGAATAGTCCAGCTGATTACTGCTGTTCAAAACTCCAATCTGCAGCACTGGGATGACCTGACACCAACAGTGGAGCACCCACAGAAACACACATCTCAAAGAACCATTGTTACTGCACGAAATGAATAACTTCCTCTTAACTGGTTCACCTCAATAGAGATGCCATTCACTGATTAAGACAAGCAAATCCTGCTCAACGGTCCCAGACTGACAACAAGGAAATCATGTTTGTAAATGGTGAAGATTCTCATTATGAACACAACAAAAACAGATAAATCCTCCGACCGTGCCCCTTCCTGTGATTTCAGACTACCTGCTAGATCTTGAGAACTCAGGACTATCATTCAGCTCCCTAAAGGTTCATCTGGTAGCAATTACAGCCTTCCATTTCCCAATTGATGACAAGTCTGTTTTTACCCTTCCCATCACAAAATGCTTCCCAAAGGGAATTCAAAATACCTACCCACCCACAAAGACCCCCAACTCCAACCTGGGACCTCAACCTAGTACTTAAGACCCTCACCTGTAAGCCATTTCATCCCCTTGCTACCTGCTCCATCTCTCTGAGGGTGGCCTTTTTAGTCGCCGTCACATCTGCCAGGAGAGTAGGGGAAATAGGTGCAATGATGGCAGACCCTCCATTTACTATATTCCACAAGGACACTGTCATCCTTTGACCACACCCAAAATTCCTCCCTAAGGTCCCAACTTCCTTTCATTACAACAAACCCTTCTACTTACCTATATTCTTCCTGAAACCCCACACAGACAATAGAGAGGCTGCATGACACACATTGTATGTCCGCAGAGTGGTCACCTTCTACTTGGACAGAACTAAACAAATGCGCAAATCACAGAGGTTATTCATATCAATTACCGAGAGGTCCTTCGGAATGTCAATTTCTAAATAGCGATTGTCCAGATGGATTCTGGACTGCATTAGACTAGGCTACCACACTTTGGGCAGGAACCGCCAGTGCATCTATGTGCACATTCTGTAAGAGTAATGGCTGTGTCTACAGCTTACCTGTACAACATACCTTTCATAGACATTTGCAGAGCAACTAGATGCTCTTCTGTTCATACATTTACAAAATGCTATGCACTTGAAACTTACCTGTCTCATGACACCCAGTTTGACCAGGCAATATTAGCTACTGTTACACCACTGACCAACCAAAGCTCCTTCCTCTGAGCACGAGTACTGCTTCATAGTCACCTAAGGTGGAGCACCCACAGGGACATTCCTCGAAAAAGAGAGTTAAGACCTTGTGCAGTAAAGGAGATTTTTTTAGATGGTTGTCCCTGTGATTGCTCCATCACCTGCTCTCCCTTCTCTTTGCTTTGGATCCATCCGTTTTTGGGGCAGAGAAGGAAATGAAGGGACTGTTTCCTGTGTATGCAGAGTAGCAACACTGGCTCATGCGGGCTGCTCCGCGTGTGCAGCCAACTGACGGCACTACTACATAAATTCTCTTAATAGATTCTGTGGACCCACAGGGACAACAATCTTGAAAAACCTCCATTACTGCACAAGGTGACTACATCTTACATTCGTCTTATTCTAGTTTTGGTGACTTATTCAAAGAAAATATAAATATGGAATTAACTAGAAAATGGGAGTCTTTATAGTTGACTCACTTCAGGTAGATGAGGGGAAAAAGACTTAAGGAAAGGTATGAGAAGATAATGGCTTAGAGATGAATGCATCCTTTGTAAATAATTGTGTGTCACATAAGATTGTTCTGTATAACTAATCACTTCCCAAAACCCAACAAATTTCCTTAATAGAGCTGGGCAATTTTTTTTCATGTAAATGAGTTTTTCACTGAAAAATGCTGATTCAAGTTAACTGAAATACTATTCAAGTGTGTGAAATGACATGTTCCAACAATTCATTTTAGCATTTCTACAATGTACCATTTAAAACTTATCTCAAAAATACATTTTGTTTCAGAATTTTATTTTGTTTTTGGGGTTTGTTTTTGGGGGGGGGGGGGTTAAAGATAACTTAGAATACAACACATTTTAGTTTCAGGTTGAGCAAAATGTTTTGTTTAAATAGATTTTTTCATCTTATTTGTTTTTCCAGAAAAACTAAGACATTTTATGTTTTTGAGTAAGCCTAAATGGATTTTTAAGGTGTTTGTTTGTTTGTATGTATGTATGTATGTATGTATGTATGTATGTATGTATGTATGTATTTTGTGCTTTTTGGTTTGTCCACCAAACCAAAAAATCAGTTATGTAGACAGCACTATTCCATATGGCCCTATATCATTATAGCTCTGGTCAGATCTATCTTGCAAATGGACAACCTTAAAAATCAAGGTAGCATTTTGAACTGTGCTGTTCCATTTGGGTTGAGCCTGAAGAATGCTCTCAATTACATTGTTTATAATTTTTTTTAATCTCTAGTGAAGCTTTATTCAGATTTCAGTGAAATCACTTCTCCATCTATAAAACATTTTCTTGCTTATTTTATTAATTTTAGAATGATTTTTCCTCTAATATTTTTGACATTGCCCTATCAACCAATACATTAAATAAATGAAATCCTAATTAAAAAGCTAATCTGAAAGAGAGTCAACCATGAAAAGGTAGAATACCAGAGATTTCTTGAAGGTTAGAGAGGATGACGCTTTTGCTATGGATTTCACGTTGGCTATCATGGTAAAACCCTAAAATAATATTGCTGTACCTTGAAAGCTTGAAAATGGAATTTCCTTTCTTACTGATAATATTTTCTCCTGTGTGGACATTTTATACTCAGAATGGCCTTAAGAGCCAGGCTGCTATCATTGATTTTTCTATTCAGTTTTTGAAAAACTGAAAATAAAAATCTACGCAAGGGATTGCATGTGCTTCAGAGAGACACAAAATATGGAATTTTAAGGCAGCATGGGGGGATTATCAAGAGTCTCATTTTTAGTTAGTGATAGAAATGTAGCCATGTTAGTCTGATGTAGCTGAAACAAAAAACTATATACCAAAGGATACAATCAAAAAAATGAATACACATGAAAAGGACAAATCAAATTTCAGAACAGAAGAGGGTTGGGGTGGGGGAGGTAAATGTCTGTGAGCTAATGATATTAGAGGTGATAATTGGGGAAGCTATCTTTGTAATGGGTAAGATAACTAATGTCTTTTATAAATATCATTTATGCTATCATGTGCCGAAAGTGTCCATCTATGTACATTGGACAAACATCTCAGACACTTCGCCAAAGAATCAATGCCCACAAAACAGATATTAGACAGGATCACAAAATAAAAAGAGTTTCTTGCCATTTCAACCAGAAAGGACATTGTCTCAACGACTTGATTACCTGCATCCTGCTTCAAAGACCTTATAAGACTACACTTGAAAGAGAATCCTCTGAACTGACATTCATGTTTAAATTCGACACTTTACACCTAAGTTTAAACAAAGACATTAATTATCTTACCCATTACAAAGATTGCTTCCCCAATTATCACCTCTAATATCATTAGCTCACAGACATTTACCTTCCCCTCCCCCCATACCCCTTATGTTTTGAAATTTGATTTGTCCTTTTTCATATGTGTTAATTTTTTTGATTGTATCCTTTGGTATATATGGTTGTGACAATTTTCTTCCACTATTTGATCTGAGGAAGTGGGTCTGGCCCACGAAAGCTCATCACCTAATAAACCATTTTGTTAGTCTTTAAAATGCTACATAGTCCTGTTTTTTGTTTCATTTTTAGTTAATCATTCCTGTCAAGCCCCTCTTTGGTTTTTTAACATAAATTAGAGAAATAGAATATTTTTCTGAAGAAATTAATTTTAATTCTTATTTTTGTTTAGCTCTTTCACATAGATTTTGGGCATATTCTTGGGAACTTCAAATCCAAATTTGGAATTAAAAGGGAACGAGTGCCTTTCATTCTTACCTATGACTTCATTCATGTCATTCAACAAGGCAAAACAGGAAACACTGAAAAATTTGGCCGGTAAGTATTGTTTTGATGTCTAGGATAAAGTTATTACTTCTCTTATCACTTTACAGCTGGAACAAAGTATATTGAACAATTCTAGCTTAGAGTCCTATGTTATTTTATTGCTTGCTGATTACATATAAAGTGATCATGCATGCAAATGGGCCTAGACTAAAGAAAAATATACCTTCGCAAACTTTTGCTTTTTAAAAGAGAAGTAATTTTTACTCATTTAGTTTAAAAATGAATTAAGAAAATATTGTACATCCTATGCGTATAGGTGAACTACTCTTTGATAGGTACATATCGCTTAAGTTAACATCTATAACAAGTGACTGGCAGATAGCTAATGTAATGCTGGTTTAAAAAAAGATTTCATGGGCAATTCTAGCAATTACAGGATTTTGCTGGTATTGCTGATGAGAATAGAATCATGAGATGTTGTGAATATCAAAGGTCTGTTTTAAAAAATTAGATTATATCATGAAAAATAAGTCCATCAATGGCTATGAGCCAAGTTGCCCATGGATGCATCCCCATGCTGTGGGTGTCCTGAAGCCTTTATCAGAAGCTGAACTGAGAAACAGGATGGATTTCTCAATATATTGCTAAGGTTTTATTTTTTTTCATTGCTTCTGAAGCATCTGACACTGGCCAGTGTCAGAAGGCAAAATACTGAACTAGATAGACCATTGATCTAACACTGTATGGCTATTCTTAAGTCTGCATTCACAGCAGTGATGTCTCAACAATTAAACGTAGCTATCTGTAGCTATGTATTAAAACTGATTTTTGACTGTTTTTGTGAAAGAGAAAAAGGAAGGATTGCTTTTATGATAAAGATTGGTTGTGTATAGATCTACTTTGTTCATACTTTTATAAATGATTTTCCTGAATTTAAAACCCACTCATTGTTAAAATGAACATATATTTTAACACACTTTTTAATTACTGTATAAGTAAGAATTGACGTTGTTTCTGCCACTACCAGAAATTATCCTTCAACTCTGCTTCTCATCAAATTCAACTAATTTTCTTCTGATCTTTGCTAAATGTAATTTACCATTGTATTCAGCCACAATCAATTACTGAGAGTATTATGGGTCTGCCTACCAGAATCCTAAGGACAATGAATCTCTTAGTCAAGACTACTATTTTTAAGCTCCATGTCCTTTCCATTTGTTGTTCTCACCAGACCTCGATGCATAGATGGCAGCCTGATTGCCTAATTTTTTTTCTAGTGATTGTTCATATGGATACTATTCTGTGCGTATGTTCCCTACTCTTTCAGAACATTCCATCCAAAGCAGGAAAGCCTCCACTAAATTCATAGGTTCCAAAGCAAGTACCCATTGTGGTCATCCAACTTGACCACCTGTATTACACAGGCCACAGATTTCCCCAAAAATATTTCCTAGAGCGGATCTGTTAGAAAAAAAAAATCAGTCTTGATGTAATAACTATCAGTGATGGAGAATCCACTGTGACCAGTGTTCCCTATAAACTGTACATTTCTGTAACCACATTTAGCAACCTATACCTTATATCATGTATCACTGAAGACTGCTTTTTTTAGTAGCCTCTGCATCTGCTCAAATAAAGGAGAAATCATGCCCTTCTGGTGAGTGTCTCCCACACAGTTTTTCATAAGAACGTTACACTCAGGGTTCATCCTAAATTCCTGACCAAAGTTCTTTGACTTCCATATGAACCAGTTTATTCATCACCCAGTTTTCTTTCCCAAGTTGCACTCAAATCCAGGGAAAGCTAAATTTCATACACTTACTGTAATAAGGACATTGTCATACTATCTTAACTGGACAAAATAGTTCAGGAATACACCTACACTGATAGTGGCTTTCCCTAATAGTGTCAGGAAATATCCTTACAAAGATTATCAAAATGGGTCTCCAACAATAGAACAAACTATAGAACAAATGTTATGAGGTAGCCAAGTTAGATCTTACCACATTAGTGCTTGTTTCACTGGGGAGCACACACACATACCACCAACGGTGTTGTGGAGACCTTCTTTGTGCTTTCCAGTTTGGGCCTGTACAGATTGGCTGCCAGTCCTTTGACCCATTGCTTACAACAGCAATTGACTGTGATTTCTGTTACTGGCTAGTATGAAAGGTAAAGTATATGCAACAAGGGAAAATTGCTTACCAGTAATTCTATTTGTCAAAGTCCTTTCTTCTCCCTTTTTACATTGTTCCTGACTCCTACCCACTCTGACTGAGTTTGAGCACATGCCCTCCTTCTGTCCACACACAAATCAGCTGGACTCAGCAAGCACTCAGGTCCCAGGTTGTAGGACTCTGCTTCAGGATTCGGGGAGTGGTCAAAGTGCTTGGGTTCATACCCTGTCATTTTGCAATATGGATGCAGCTCAAACCACTGACCCAAGTCAGAAGTGCAGTATTGAAGCATTAGCAAGGTTGAGAGAGACAGATCCAGTACTTATAAAGCTAGGTTTACAATGCAGTTTACAAAGCTGTCAAGCATGGGCTTGGAAACACTGAATCCACAAGGCCAGGTTCCACAGATCTGGGCTTAGTCTGCAGTGGAAATGTACCCTTAGGACAAGTCACTCGGAGAATTTTATTGATGTAAGTCTTTACTTTGCTATTGAAACCCTATTGGCAACGAAGTGGGTGTTGATGTTCATACACTCCTTTTGAATAATTGAGCTTTTGCCTTCTTGCTTCTGGTAGGTGGAGCCGTAAAGTTCTCTATAATTGGTGCTGCTGGATAGAATGGAAAAGGAACCTATGCCAATGAGACATTTTCTCCTGTAGAATAAGCAGTTAGCCCACAGTTCCATTTGATGCTCTTTGCATTTACTGTATATTGGCAAAGAAAATGCGGCATTGGAAGCGGAACAGCTGGAGAGCTAAATAAAAGTTCATAGCATCCTTTCAGATAGTAATCATATATTAAGCCTAATTTCATTTTCCAAAATATGTATTGGGCCAGATGGCATGTAAAGAACTATTTCATGTATCTGATCTTGCCTCATGTGCATTGCATGTTTGTTTTTGTGATGGATGGTCAGGTTCCGCCAGTGTTGTGAAGAAGCATACTTGATTCTGCGAAGACATGGAAATTTATTTATCACACTCTTTGCACTGATGTTAACTGCAGGGCTTCCAGAGCTAACCTCTGTCAAGGATATCCAGTATCTCAAGGTAAAAATCAGAATGACAACTTTGTATCTCCTGTACGTTTATTTATAGTTATACAGCAAATGCATTTCTGTACTTTTCTAAGTCTGGGATTCCATTCCATGTAATATTCAGGTAATATCTAGAACTTAAGCACAGACCCATTTCCTTCAACTATTTTGTAGATATGATACTGGAATCTGGGAGTCTGAGTGTCTAGTAGATCATGAGACTAGGAGGGCACTCAGAGGCTTGAGTGTACCTATCGTTAACTAGTAAAGGGGAGGGGGGTTGACTGAGATCTGGAAGGCAGTGCTTATGTTGCCAGAAGCTGGTGGATTTGGGAAACTAACCCTCAGCAGTCATACACAAGCACTTCTCATGTTAAGGCCTCCTGGCAGAAATGTCCCTCAAAATTTTTGAGGGACCCCCATGAAGATCCCTTGAGAGACAGCAACTAGTCATTATCTGCTCCCAAAAGAACAGTACAGTCCTGCTTACCAGACAGTTTTAAACATGTTTATAATTTTTAAAAAGCTTGATATAACAAAAAATAACTTCAAGGAGCTAGTAGATTATATAAAATATACAAACATAAATAAAATCCTGACATGTCCTCTAGAGCCTAAACTTAACAGACTATTCCTATGGCTCATAAAGGTTAATTCACCCAGAGTTTCTTTCCCCCAGTTTCAAACAGCCAAATTGGTTGTGATCCTTCATTCTAAAGACAAGCATCCTGGAAACTTGTACTCTCAGCGAAGGAAAACTGGGTGCTGATTTTCTGAGTGTTTGCTCAGTGTAAATGTCCAAGATCTCATCTCTTTGTGGCAAGATTTGCAGAGCCTGCAGCCTGGCCTTGTCCTTGATAGGGTGTGTGGTCACTAGGTGGGACTCCCCCGGACCTTGGTGCAAATTTCCTGAGGCACACGCATCCTGGTATGTATGGTACACTCGGGTCCATGCACTGTTCAATGGACAGGTCCCTGGCATGGCTCCACTCACTGTGCCAGTACTACTCCCTGGCTCACGACTCCTTGCAACATGTCCGTGAGGAACACACGTTGGAGGTCCTGCTCTGCTTCACAGCATTGCTCATTGGCTGTTCAGCATAAATCCCACAGCCGCTCTCAAGCCCATGAGAAACCAGGTGACCACCAATGCCAACATTGCAATGGCCTTGTGGCAAATACCCTCCTCCAGTTCCCCCATCTCTAAGTGGGTGGAGCACAAATACTTTGTACCAGCAAAGAGGCACGACTACCTTTACTCCCACCCTGGTAATAGAAGCTGTCATCCACCAGGAGAGGCAAAACCAGCAAGAGGCAACTCTGAAAAACTGACTTAAAGAGACTTGATTTGAGAGAAAAATGTATTAATCTTGCAGCTTAAAGCTCTGGATGGTGACTAACCAAGCCTTTATAACCCACTAGTAGGTAAACATGTGGCAAGCTGTCTGTATGTTTGAATCTTCTTTCCCAGGGGACTCAAAGGCTGTGTCTAGACTGGCAAGTTTTTCCGCAAAATCATCTACTTTTATGGAAAAACTTGCCAGCTGTCTACACTGGCCATTTGAATTTCCGCAAGAACACTGACGATCTCATGTAAGATCATCAGTGTTCTTGCGGAAATACTGTCCTGCTCCCGTTCGGGCAAAAGCCCTCTTGCGCAAATCATTTGCGCAAGAGGGCCAGTGTAAACAGCACAGTACTACTTTTGCAGAAAAGCGTCCTGCCAATCTAGACGCGCTTTTCCGCTAAAAGCATTTCTGGAAAATCATGCCAGTGTAGACGTAGCCTAAGAGTTTTAGGCTCTGGAAGAGGAGGGGGCAACAGTTGCTTGAGCCTTAGGGTTGCAGCCTTGGATGCTGCAGACAAAGCAACTCATTCCATGGATCGACCCTTCAATGCAGCAGCCCTGTTTGTAGAGCAGATAAGACACTCAACTACATGGGTTGAAGGACTCCCGCATCACCCTCTGCATCCGTGAGCTGCACATCCTAGGGCTAGTGTGTAAGAAACATAAGCCCCAAACTGCACCTACTCAGCCTTCCCAGCTGTCAGTTGTAAGGGGTTTGGAAAGAAATTGTCTAAGTCTCACTATTCCACGCAGCCCAGCTCCTTCTGTCCTAGGGTTCAACTCCAAGCATCCTTTTTGAGGGTACAATAAAGAATGATGTACCTCTCAGACCACTGGATCCTCCTTCCACCGGTTGCACTCTTTCCATCCTGTCTTGCCCTCTATAGCTGCTGGGTCCTCACCATGGTGCAATAAGGGTATATGATCTCCTCCATCCCTCTCCCAACCTCCTTCACTGTCTCTCTTTGGGACCCTTCTCATAAGACCCTCTTTCTGCAAGAAGTCACAGGATTGCAGCCATAGGGAGCCATGGGAAGCAGTGACCAGGGCCACTCCTCTTCCCACAGCTCCTCTTAGCTGCAAACACTGAACTGCAGCCAATGAGAGCCATGAGGCTCCATGGCTGTGGAACTGTTAAGAAAACAAACTGGAGTGACCCATTAGCAGCATTCTCAGAGTAGAGCCATGGCCCATTTTGAGAAACACTGCTCAAAGACAAAAGAGGGGCTCCAACCCATTCTGGATCTGCATGGCTCAAACCACTACCTGGCAAGGTACAAGTCCCATATGGTTTCCCTGGCTTCCATCATCCCCTCTTTGGATCCAGGAGATTAGTATGCTGCCCTCTATCTCAAGGATATGTATTTCAAGACTCACAAATGCTTCTTACAGTTCGTGGTGGGGACAAACTACTACCAAATCACACTTCTCCTGTTCAGCCTAGCCACAGCCCCTTGGTTATTTACCAAATGTATGTCAGTGGTTGGCGCCCACCTCAGACGACCAGGGGTGCAGATTTTACTTTACCTGGACAATTGACTCATCAAGGGCAACTCCCAAGGTCCACATGCATGTGGTTCTTCTGCTCCACCTGTCATCACCTCAGCCTGTTTGTAAGCATAGAAAAGCAACAGTTAGGGTACGTCTACACTGCATCCCTAGTTCGAACTAGGGATGCAAATGGAGACGACCAAAGTAGTTAATGAAGCGGGGATTTAAATATCCCGCGCTCCATTAACATGATCTCGCCGGCGCGCTAGTTCGAATCACGGCTGATTCGAACCAGGAAGTGCGCGCTGGGACGCGTTAGTTTGGACTAATGCCCTTAGTCCGAACTAATGTTATTCCTCAAAAAATGAGGAGTAACATTAGTTCGGATTAAGGGCTTTAGTCCGAACTAACGCGTCCCAGCGCGCACTTCCTGGTTCGAATCAGCCGTGATTCGAACTAGCGCGCCGGCGAGATCATGTTAATGGAGCGCGGGATATTTAAATCCCCGCTTCATTAACTACTTCGGTCGTCTCCATTTGCATCCCTAGTTCGAACTAGGGATGCAGTGTAGACGTACCCTTAGTGACTCCAATGCATAGAATTTATGGTGCAGTACTCGATTCAGCCGTGGTGAGGGCATTCCTTCCTCTGGACAAATGATGTACCCTCATGGACATTATAGACTTCCTGAGCACGTCTCCAACCGCTACAGCCAGTGACTGCCTTCTGTTTCTCATGCGCATAGTGGCATCCGCTTACGGCATATTTAAACGTGTGTTTTGGATGTGCCCTCTCCAGCAGTGGCTGGCACCAGTTTATACCCCCTCTGGACACCACAAACCTACTTCTCAGTTCTTATGCCTGGTGGATGAGTCCCAAAAATATTCTGTTGGGAGTACCATTCTGGACCTCTCCCCACTCCTCCTTCAAGCCAGTATCAGACGTGTTGAGCTGGGAACACCGCTCTCCATAAATGTCAAGGAGCTATAAATGGTTCGCAGAGCATGCAAGGTCTTCCTCCCGCACCTGGCAGGCAGAGTGGTCCAAGTCTTCACAGACAGAATGGCCACGATGTTCTGTACTGGGGTGGGGCTTGCTCTGGCACGCTTTGTCAGGAGGCCATCTGCCTCTGGTACTTCTGCATCCAGCACAGTATTCATCTGGAGGCTTGCCATCTTCTACGTGTGGGGAATCTCTTAGCTGACGAGCTGAGCAGACAGTTCTCTTCTCATTACAAGAGACTCTCCATCTGCTAGTTGCCACCATGCTCTTCTAGAAGTGGGGCACTCCCTAGGTGGACCTCTTCACCACAGCACAGAATGCAAAGTGTTGCATCTTCTGCTCCAGACAGTGAGTGGATGAGGGGTTCTTGGCAGAGGCCTTCCTCCTCCCATGTTCAGGTGAACATTTGTATACATTTCCCCCAATTACCACCATCGCCAGGCTGTTTTTGGAAGTCAGACAAGACAGGGTGAAGATCATTCTCATAGTGCTGCTATGGCACCATCAGCATTGGTATGCTACTCTGATGAGCCTCATGGTGTCCTCCCTCCCTTGTGGCTCCTGCACGCTGCCCAGACCTGCTCTCAGGATCACTGCTGCCTTTTCCATCCAGATCTGCCATCACTTTACCTCATGGTGTAGCTGCTCCATAGCTGAATGTGGAGGAGCGATCCTGTTCAAATGCAGTTCAGCATGTCCTTTTGGGAAACAATAAGCCATTGACCAGGAAGAGTTGTGTAGTCAAATGGATTCTGTCCAGCAGGTCTCACCCCTATGGAGGTTTCTGTCCAGATCATCTTGGATTATATTCTCCACTTGAAAGAAAAGGGCTTGGTACTAACGTCTATCCAAGTGCACTTGGCGGTGATCTCGGCTTTTCAAACACTGATGCAAGGTCTATTTTTTCCCCTAACATTATGGTGAGATTCCTGAGGGGTTCTTGGGTGGTTCTTTCCATATGTACAGCCCCCTGTTCCTCAATGGGACCTTAACCTGGTTTTCTCCAGACTTACTGAACCACAGTTCAATCCCATGATGGCTTTCCTCGTGACATTTAAGTTGATTAAGAGGGTCTCCAAGTTGCATGCCTAGATTTCAGAGTTCCCAAACATTGTGTACTTTAAAGACAAGGTGCATCTGAGACCTAACTTCTTTGAGGCTGTCTCTCTGGGTGCTCCACCTTAGCTGTTTGGGTGCCTCTGTGCGCCCGGCCAGAAGATTTGTATAGCAGTGCTTTAGCTAGGCTGTTTGCACAGCATTCCTGATGCGCAAGTGGCTAATGCACATGCACAAACCCCGACCCCTAAGTTCCTTCTCTGCCGTGTCTGATGCTGGTTGGAAGCCGCAGTGTGCTCTACATTGAGCTCCTCATTTAGATAGCTTTCATCTTAGAGTTTTAGTCAGGGGTAGCTTTGAAACCATTATCTTTACCCGGCTGCAAACTGTGGAACCGCAAATAAGCAGAGGCTTTTGGCCCACTGCTTTGATCGCCCCCTCGGGTTCCCCCTAACATCTTTTAATCTATTTAATCTTTTTTAACCTTTTAATGTTTTACAAGTTCTTACTATTTTGTTCATTGATTCATCAGCCTGAGGAGATCATCTGCAACTCCTTCTCATACCTCTGGCATACACACCTCAGGCATACACAACAGTGGCCCCCCATCTCAGGCATACACAACAGTGGCCGGCACATAGACACCACCTATCTGCCACTTATATTTTTCCCACCCAGACAGGCGTTCGATTAGCTCCACTGCCTGAGTACCTCAGGGAGTTCTTCACAGAGCCCTGATTGCCGAAACAAATACACCGAGACAGCTATTTCACTTGAACAGCATTCTGACCAGACTTAATTTCTGGCATTTTTCTGCATCTCCACTTATATGCTCGCAGCAGCGATGTCAGATAAGGTGGCGGAAGCTGCCTCAGCTGTGAGCTCTGCATCCTCTAAACAATTTAAGAGGGTAAATGTAGATATCAGCAGGGAATCCCTTTCACCGAGGAAAGGGTGATCCCACAGTTCCAAGCCAGTTCCATCCCCTGTAGGGGCTCCAGACAATATCTTGCCAAGGCCACTATCACCCCCTGCGTCCCAAGGGTCCAAGACCTGGCTTCAATGCTGAAACAGGCTTGCAAGCCTAAGCCCTTGGTGGCACAAAAAATCTCTAGGCAGTTGTTACACCGCCTGCACAAACCTCGCGCTCTGCCTCTGATAAAAATAGCGGGTTGACTAAAGCCCCATGCTCGACTCTGCCAGTGTGTGCATCCACCTCGCACTCTGGCAAGGCAAAAGGCTCACTGCCACAGTAGCCCCTGCCGCCTATGCCTCAAATTTATTCTTTTATTCTATGGACAGGATAAAGGCTACCTCAGCACCCACTACTCCGCTTTTCGGTACTGACACCTCTCTGACATTTCCCAGGTTCTCTCCAGCACGTATAACAGCTCCTGCACCTCCCTCCTATAGCAAGGAGGAAGCTGTGTCTCTTTCAAATGCTGCCTCACCCAGGCATTCCTCCCCCAGAAGGAGGACACCTCTCCCACAACCAATGATGCCTCAATGGCACCCTGACCAGAGGCTACAGCCTCTTATGCCCAGGCCTCCCGCTTGGTCATACTGGGACTCCTGGGCATCTCTCAGAGCACCCCAGAAGCAGCAACAAGGTCAGCATGCTGGTCAGACTCTCTAGATGACCTCTCTAGATGTGTCTGGGGACCAAACTGACACCGATCATCCCTTTTTTGATGATGATACCAATGACTCATCACACCTGCCAACTCAGCTCTCCTCTAGAGGATACCCTTATGCCACCTATTCCCTATTCCAGGGCTATTCAGGACCTTTTCAGAAGGTGGCTGATGTGTTAGAAATCTCATTAATGACACAGCTCGACACCCAACATAAGCTTACCAGCATCCTGCACACTAAACCATCAGTAAAATTAGCACTACCCATGGAACCTGTCTTCATGGATCCCACTAAAAACTGGTGGCAAACACCAGCCACCATATCACCAGTGGACAGAAAAATGTATCCAATAGTTGCTCCCCCTAACTGCACTGGTCAGGTGAGTTAGATGGGAGAGGGGTGGAGCCGGTCTTCTGCCGATCCATATCGATGATCTCATATTGACAAAACGAAAACCCAGGGTCCCTCTGCAAAATGCCTTAGCTTTATAGTGTCTTCCCTCTCATGCAGCTCTATACCAGTTAGTCATCACATGCATATGCATCATCTGTGAGAGTCGTCATATGCAGTTAAACATCTGTGACACCTTCTTCTGGGTTGTCTTAATACTACCACATTCACCTTCAAAGAGGGTCCTTCCAAAAGTAGGCACTTGCTGCTGACTCCCAAGGCGTCCATAGGTCCAATCTGTTTTCAATGAGCCCACTTCACAGCTCTCATTGTTCTTGGATTTGGCTTCCACCCCTCTCCAACCATTGCAAATACAGGGAGGTGCTTGTCTTTCATGCCTTATCCATTCACACCTCGTTCACTCAACAGGAAAATCAATTAAGCAAAAAGAGGGGTACAAAGTCTACAAGATATAAGGTTTCCATGTAAAAAGACTTAATACAACGTTTCTATGTTCTATATGAAAGCATAAAAAGTTTCTATATAAAAGGACTTAATACAACAAAGCTAAAGACTTATTACAATGCTAAAAGGACTTGATTCAAAGTTAAAATAAAAATTTCAATGAGAAAATTATTAATACAGGGATTAACGAGCTGTATCTACACAAACATACCTTACCAAAATCCATTCCCCCTGATAGAGTGGAAATGGCTTGATCTCATGGGTAGGAGAGCCTACTCATCTGTCTCCTTCCAACTATGCATTTCCAATCATGCAGCCATGCTGGCAAAACACACACATCACATTTTTGAACAGATATCCACTTTTATTAAGTAAATACCAGACACAAAAGGGAACAGTTTAAAGCCAAAACAAACGAGAGCTCCCTAATAGCCAGGGCCTTACAGTTCTCCTTTGATTCTGCTGACACCGCTGCTGGTTCCCTTGCAGCCGCAGTAGTGATGAGGAGAGCATCCTGGCTCCATAGATCTGGCTTCCCAAAAGAGGTTCAGACAAGGGTCAGGGATCTCCCATTCAAGGGCCCAAAACTTTTCACAGAGTCCTCTGACGGTTCATTGCACTCCCTGAAAAATTCCAGAGCCTCCCTTCGCATGCTGGGCATCCAGGTTCCTGTGCAGAAACATAAACAAAATAAGGGCTATACTCAGGGGTATAGACCTGCCTTCTTTACTCAACCACAAAGGCACTATGACCATAGAAAGCAACAACGCCAAAACATAGGCGACAATCCGCTGAACAACCCACCACGTCCCAGCCCTCTAATGCTAGAAAAACAGTTTGAAGTTCAAGGTCGGGAGTTGTCAAACTTGTCCCTCCTCTCCCATCCTTCATGGCACTCCAATGCCCACACAACGCCTAGCACCATTTTATCACCACTGGTGCCTCATAACATCTGACAAGTGAGTGTTGAACATCAGAAAGAACGGATACTACATACCATTCCTGTCCTTTCCAAAACTCCAACCACCCACCCCATTCTCCTTCAGGGACCCATCTAACAAGACCATCCTGTGTCAAGAGATCGTCCACCTGCTCTCCATCAAAGCAGTGGAACATGTTCCCCACCAGTACCACAACACTGGCTTTTATTCCCACTATTGCCTCACGGGTCAGGGGGGTGAAGGCCTTGCCCTTCATGGCTTATTAAATCTAGCCGGGAAGAGATGACTGGTTGGGTCCAGGAAATTATTAATGTGTCTTTTAGATCTGGTATGATTCCTGCTGCCATGAAAGGGGCAGTGATAAAACCGTTACTTAAGACATTCCCTGGACTCACATGATTTGAATAACTATCACCCAGTTGCTAATATTCCCTTCTTGGGCAAGGCACGTGAGCGGGTGGTGGTGTTGCAACTCCAAGCTTTCTTGGGAGAAACAGACTATTTAGATCCATTTCAGTCTGTCTTTATGCCGGGTTTTGGAACTGAAACTGCCTTGGTTGCCCTGGTAGACGACCTACGTCGGGAGATAGACGGGGAGTGCATGCCTGTTGATTCTCTTGGACCTCTCAGCAGCTTTTGATACCATCCACCATGGTATCCTTCTGGAGCACCTGACAGAGCTGGGTACCAGAGGCATTGTTCTACAGTGGTTCCAATCATACCTGTCGGGATGCTTTCAGAAGGTGGAGCTAGGGGGCTGCTATTCGACCCCATGGTGATTATGCTGTGGGGTCCCACAAGGTTCCACCTTGTCCTCTATGCTGTTTAACATCTACAATAAGCCGCTGGGAGAGGTCATAGGGAGTTTTGGAGGACGGTGCCATCGATATGCAGATGACACCCAACTCTATTTCCCTGTGACATCAGAACCAGGTGTGGCGGTGACTGATCTAAACCAGTGTCTGGAGGCAGTGATGGTTTGGATGAAGTCAAACAAGCTGAAGTTGAATCCAGATAAGACTGAGGTCCTGTGGATCAGGAGGCCATCTGTTCGGAAATGTAGCGTGGCACCTGTCCTAGACATGGTTACCCTCCCCCTGAAAGAACAGGTATACAGTTTGAGAGTCCTCCTAGACCCTTTTTTAACATTTGAAAACCAGATTTCTTCAGTGGCCAGAAGTGCTTTTGGAAAGCTTCGTCTGATCCGCCAGCTGCAACCCTTCCTGAACTAGCATGACTTGGCCACAGTGGTCCAGGCTCTTGTTACATCCCGACTGGATTACTGTAATGCGCTTTTATGTGGGGCTGCCTCTAAAGAGCCTTCAAAAACTTCAA
The DNA here is from genome assembly GCF_049634645.1 of Pelodiscus sinensis. Classification (NCBI taxonomy): domain Eukaryota; kingdom Metazoa; phylum Chordata; order Testudines; family Trionychidae; genus Pelodiscus; species Pelodiscus sinensis. The sequence continues at coordinate 10,525,439 of NC_134720.1, read as the reverse complement.
CTGGTCCAGAATGCAGCTGCTCAAATTTTAACTAATACTTGTTATACAGAGCACATTATGCCAGTGCTCCGGCAGCTGCATGAGCTTCCAGTATGTTTCTGGGCACAATTTAAGGTCTTGGTTATGACCAATAAAGCCCTAAATGGGTTGGGTCTGGGGTATCTGAAGGACCGTCTTCTCCCATATGAACCTGCCCAGGGATTGAGGTCAGCTGGGAAGAGTCTGCTCCATGTTCCCTCACTTATGGAGATAAGATTAACATATATGTGGAGCAGAGCTTTCTCAGCCTTTGCTCCCAGGCTGTGGAATTCTCTTCCTCAGGATATTCAAATGGTGCAACGTTTGCATTCTAAGGCCACCCTTTTTGCGTGTGTGTGTGTGTGTGTGTGTGTGTGTGTGTGTGCCTCCTCTTGAGATGTTTTTAACAGGTTTTATGTCCTTCTGGAGTCTTGTATTTTAATTTTTATATATATTTGTATTGCATCTTTAAAAAATTTTGTCAGCTGCCTCAAATATTTTAAATAGGCGGGGTAAAAACATTTTAAATAAATAAATAAATAGACTCTTAGTAGCCACACAAAGGATTGCCAATTGGGTATCCTCCTATATTCAAGCATGCTATCAGTTGGCAGATACTCAGCTGACCCCACTTATCAGGGCTCACTTAACCAGAGCACAATCCTCCTTGGTCACCAGCCTCATCAGTTTTCCTATCCTGGACATTTGTAAGTCTGTAACATGGTCCTTGATGCACACCTTTGCTATACACCAGTGGTTCTCAAACTGCAGTCTGCGGCCCTTCCAGGTGATCCGTGGTTGAGCTCAGCCTCCCCTTCCTCAACAGGGAGCTCGCACTGGCACTCCAGCCTGGTACCCCCCATGAGTTTAGCGTGCCAGTGGTGGGGAGCGAGGTAGGGAGGGATGGAGTGGGGAGAGAGCCCCGAGCCCGAAGCCTCGCTGCATGATATGACTTATAGGAAATAAATGGAGCCAGAAGTAGTTCTGCATACTACCACTCCCCCTCCCATGACAGGGGGAACAGTAGCACGCAGATGTGCTGCTCCCATTGGCTGGAATCTGGTCAATGGGAGCAGCAGAAGGCTGTGCCTATGAGTGGTACGGGGTGAGAAGGCAAGTAAGTGCTCCCTTCCCCCTCGCGACCAACCCCCTCCACTGAGACCCTGCACTCCCAGCCTGCTTCTGCATCCTCCCATGCTCCTAAACCCTTCCCCTTTGCCAGAATCCCTGCCCTCCTACCCCCAGCCTGCTCCTGCACCATCCTCCCTGGCTAGACACCCTACTCCCAGCCTACACTGCACCCTATCTCCCATCCAGAACTTGCACCCTTATCCCCTCCTGTACCCCCATTCCTATGCCACTTGCTGGCAGCTCTGTCATGCACACTGAATTCACCCACCCCAGAGTCGAGGACGGTCCACAAAATCCACTAACCCCAGAAACCCAGAAGAGTAAATCTGGTCTATGGGAAGCTCTGAACCTCAGTCCTCCCTCTCTCTCCCCCTGTGCAGCTGGAACACCAGAGGAGTGAGGTGTCTCAGTTGGGGGCAACATCAATGAGGGTTGAGGGGTTTTGATGGGATTTTTTGCTGCTTCAACTGATTTTTCTGTGGGTCAGTGGCCCCCAATACAAAAAAGGTCCCCCACCCCTGCTATAAATAAAGAAAACATGGAAACCTTTTGTGTTGGACATAAATTAATATTTTCTTTGAAGTATGATAAACTAACATGAGTTTTAAAGTGCTTAATCTGTTTAATAATTTAAATTAATATTTCCTTTCTTACTGGTTTAAATTAAATCATTTTCCCTAACTGCAGCACTAGCAAAATGGCTTGAGCGTAATGACATAATTAACGGAGAGTTTCCATTAGCAGCTGGTGGTTGCGGAAAGGTTTACATTGAGCTATGTGGGCCACAGGCCAAAAAGTTTGAGAACCACTGCTATACAGTATGCCTGAGAGGATGTTGCCTTTGGAAGGGCTGTGAAAGGGCTCTTGGGATGTCAGTGAACTTCTCCCACCTCTACACTTACTGTCTGCAGTCACCCACATTGAATGAAAATGAGCAGTCACTCAAAGAAGAAAAGACTCTGTTCTTTGAGTTGTGTTGCTCATGTCCATTCAGCTTCCCACTCTCCTTCCCCCCTGTGTTGGCTCCCCTACAAGTACTGCCAAGGGAAAATCTTCTGGTACCAGTGCCTGTGGCGAATGCCCACACCTATGTTAAATTGACATGAGCAGCACCCCCTCTCAAAGAGCTCCAGTTATGGAAGATATAGTTCCAATGATTCATTGTCACTTGTAAAAAGTGTAGTCCCAACTGCTTGTTTTTTCCTATCTAGAATCTCCCCTGGGCTATGTCTAGACTGCAAGCCTCTTTTGAAAGAGGCTTTTTCGAAAGTATCTTTCGAAAAAGCCTCTTTCGAAAAAGAGCGTCTAGACTGCAAGTGGAAATTTCGAAAAAGCAAGTCGCTTTTTTGAAAGAAAGTAGCGAGTAAGTCTGGATGCTCTCTTTCTAAAAAGCCCTGTTGGCATTCAAGAATGCCTTTTTTTCGAAAGAGCACTTTCAAAAAAAGGCGTTCTTCCTTGTGAAATGAGGTTTACCGCCGTCGAAAGAAAAGCCGCGTTCTTTCGATTTAATTTCGAAGGAACGCGGCTGTAGTCTAGACGCTGGTGAAGTTTTTTCGAAAAAAGGCTACTTTTTTCGAAAAAAAACCCTGAGTCTGGACACAGCCCTGGAGACATTACTATCATTTGATGTGCATTTTTGAAGCATACAGTGCACAATTACCTATAACCAGACAGATAGTTAAGCATCTGTGGCCTGAAGGAACTTTGTTTAACACCTTCTGTTAACCAGTCCCAAGTCACAGACCTTAAGAACATAATTTGCATTATATTTACATAACTGCTTGCATCATTATCCATACATACATTTTGCAATAATTATAGGGACCAGACAGAGATCTTACGTGACGCACTTTGGCAAACTAGCATGTAGAGTCCTGACCCAAGGACTCTACCCTTATGAATCCTTGTGCCCTTTTCCACTTGGCTCTTAAGAGGTCAGATTCTCACCCTCTGGGGTGCTGATTTCATTAAGATTAGTAGGAGCTGAAGAGACTTGTATCCCCTCCGAAGTTTTTTATGACCTAACAAATTGCTGAGGAACACAGTGCTGTGGCAAAAAAGGCTTTGCTTAATTTTTAGGTCAAAATAAAGAAATAGTTTTAAAAGTATCTTAACATTATCTAGGGAAGTCGTTCACATTTTATATAGGATGACTGATTTGCACCATTGAACAGTGTAGCATGTTAATTGCTTTATTTGGGTAAAAAAGTACATTTTTCATACCAGCTTTTCCAGGCTGCCACTTTTTTAGATTCTTTATAAATTCATTTTTTGCCAACACAGAGTTGCCATCTGCCTGTATGTTGCTCATAACTTTCAGTTACATGTTCTTCAGCAGTTGTTTGTTGCTTTATCAGTAAACACTGTCCAAAGTTGATTTCCTCTTTCTAATTTTATCATCATCTCTAGAAAATATCAGTATTGATAAATGAACAAAAGATTTAAAGTAGAAAATGAAGAATGTGATTTAGAAAAATTAATTTCCTGAACAATATTGTTTTGTTTCCTTTTTGTTTTTAGGACTCTCTTGCCTTAGGGAAGAGTGAGGAAGAAGCACTAAAACAATTTAAGCAAAAATTTGATGAAGCACTCCGGGAAAGTTGGACTACAAAAGTGAACTGGATGGCTCACACTGTTCGAAAAGATTACAGATCCTAGGTGGTTTTTAGATTTGCACTAAATTGAACATTACTCTGACAGCAAGTGTTTAAAAAGGGAACTATAGACTTGACCAACAAAATGTATTTCAAATAGAAAAAAGGAAGTGGCCTGGATAACTGCTGATTCTTTTGCACTCTGCTTCTGAATGCTTGATTCCAAGACTTTCTATACAACAATAAACATCCTGGATAATCAGTTCCTGCTGATTTTGCACGCTGAGAGCTTCTAGATACTTTTTTAAATTCTTGGTACTTTAAAAAAGAGTAAATATTTTGGTTTTGTATGTTTTTGTATGTTATCTACACCCTTGGGAGATTTGGAGACCTCCTATGGAACTACTCACTGTTTTAAAATTGAGACTTAAAAGAAGGGTGAATGATTTTTATTTCTTCTAGCTAAACATGACCATGCCGCATTTATTTTTTCCATAGGAAGTCTGCCACACTTGCATACATGTATTGATGAATTTCACTGTAAAGAGTAGCCAGTTGTTGAATTACGGGGAGGTGCTTAAAGTTTTATACTGCTGCTGAAAGAACAGTATATAGATATTTGTAAGATTTCTAATGGTAATTCTTCAAAAGCACTTAGTATTTGGCCTAACTTTGCTTCCATTGACTTCACTGGGAGCAATTAGGTCAATGCTACATGCTTTTAAAAGTCCCTCCCAAAAGGTGGTATACAATTAATCTGTTTTTTAACTTGTCACAAAAAATGAAATTTCCTCTATCTGCAAAGAATTGCTTGACTCAGTCTTCCACTGAAGTTCATAACATAAACATACTGTGTAAAGTATCTATATGGAAATTTGTACTTAAAAATAATACAAATATTGATTAACAGATCATATGTCCCAAAATAATAAGGAATTTGTACCACCCAATAGGTATTTGTTTAAAAAATAGTCTATACATAAAATTCAACATGTTATAAAATACCAATCAGGAGTTATAAATCTCTTCGTACTATATTTATTAAAAGTCTGCAGTTTTAGTTTTATTACTTCTCCAGGAATTTTGTGTTCAGTTTTTAAGATGGTTGCTAAAGAAACTGGATTTGTTTTAATTTATTTAGTGAGGTATCAGCTTTTTAGGTGCTTAAATGGAGAGCAGTTGTGAGATGTGCAATAGAAACTGCTGGTTTAAAGGTGTAACATATACTGTTTCTGAACATTAGCAAGATGGAGCTTAACTACTGTTTATTCTCCAAAGACCACTGGTAGCTCTCAATTTGTGTTGACATTTGAAAGAAAAATAAATATATATTTACCTTTGGATTAGACAATTGTTTTACACTGGAATTTCATTAAAGATTATTTTACTTTGTTCATCGAGTGAATTGTTTTGTTCTCTTTACAGACCAAACGCCAAATCTAACCTAGCTAGACATTTTACACAATTGCTTGATTTCTTTTTTTGTCAGATATTAATGGTCTGAAATGCTATTATTGCTGTGTCCTCGATGTTCTGTGTTACTGCTGATGTTTTTAGTAAAGTCTGTTATCTTAATATAAAGGATATGTAGGCATAAAGGGTAATAAGAAGATCTTGTACAAGTATTTTAGGAGCAAGAGGAAGACCAAGGACAGGGTAGGCCCGTTGCATAGTGAAGAGGGAGAAACAATAACAGGAAACTTGGAAATGGCAGAGGTGCTTAATGACTTCTTTGTTTCGGTTTTTGTCAAGAAGATCGATGCTTACAGGATGCCTAACATAGAGAATACTAGTGGAAATGGGGTAGGTTTAGAAGTTAAAATAAAAGAAAAAGTTAAAAATCATTTAGAAAAGTTAGCTGTCTGCAAGTCACCTGGGCCTGACTGGTGATACTCAAGGAGCTGATAGAGATATGAGCCTTTAGTTATTATCTTTAAAAAAATCATAGGAATCAGGAGAGATTCCAAAAGACTGGAAAAGGGCAAATATAGTGCCCATCTATAAAAAGGGAAATAAGAACAACTCGGAGAACTACAGACTATTCAGTTTAACTTCTGTGCCAGGGAAAATAATGGAGCAAGTAATTAAGGAATTCATCTGCAAACACCTGAAAGTAAATAAGGTGATAGGTGACAGTCAGCATGGATTTGTAAAGAACAAATCATGTCAAATCAATCTGATAGCTTTCTTTGATAAGATAACATGTCTTGAGGATAAAAGAGAAGCAGTGAATATGGTATACCTAGACTTTAGTAAGGCACTTGACACAGTCTCGCATTACTTACTTATCCATGAACTAGGCAAATACAACCTAGATGAAAAAACTATAAAGTGGGTGCATAACTGGCTGGATAACCATTCTCAGGGTATGTCTACACTACAAAGTTAGTTCGAACTAACGGACGTTAGTTCAAACTAACTTTCATAGGCGCTACACTAGCGCTCCGTTAGTCCGAACTTAATTCAAACTAACGGAGCGCTTAGTTCGAACTAGGTAATCCTCATTCCACAAGGATTAAGCCTAGTTCGAACTTACTAGTTCGAATTAAGGGCTGTGTAGCCCCTTAATTCGAACTAGTGGGAGGCTAGCCCTCCCCAGGTTTCCCTGGTGGCCACTCTGGGCACCACCAGGGAAACTCGTCTGCCCCCCTCCCGGCCCCGGACCCCTTAAAGGGGCACAGGCTGGCTACGGTGCCCGTGCCAGGTGTAAGCCTGCCAGCACCCAGCCAGCAGACCCTGCACCTGGCACGGCTCGAGCCACCCACCCGATGCCCCCCAGCCCTCCCTCTGTTCCCGGGACCAGGCTGGCAGCTCCCGGGAGCTTGCCCGGAACCGCAAGAGGCGGGCACCTGCCTGGGCTAGTGCGGACATCGTGGACCTTGTCCACGATCTCTTAACCAAGGCACAGGAAAGTGGCCAGCTAGGGCAGGAGAGCTGCCAGCCTGGCCACCTGGGAGCAGGTGTGCATGAAAATAAAGGGGTCCACTGAGACCCCCTACCCTGAGCCCTGAGCTTACAATGGCCGTACTGGGTCAGACCAAAGGTCCATCTAGCCCAGTAGCCTGTGTGCCGACAGCGGCCAACCCTAGGGACCCTGGAGGGGATGGACCGAAGACAGTGACCAAGCCATTTGTCTCGTGCCATCCCTCTCCAGCCTTCCACAAACCTTGGGCAGGGACACCACTCCTACCCCCTGGCTAATAGCACTCCATGGACCCAACTTCCATGACTTGATCTCACTTCCCTTTAAACTCTTTTTTAGTTCTAGCCTTCACAGTCTCCTGCAGCAAGGAGTTCCACAGGTTGACTCTTTGCTTTGTGAAGAACAACTTTCTGTTACTAGTTTGAAGCCTGTTACCCATTCCTTTCCTTTGGTGTCCTCTAGTCCTTCTATTATGGGAACTACTGAAGAACTTTTCTGTATGCACCCTCTCCACCCAACTCCTGCTTTTAGAGACCTCTATCCTGTTCCCCCCTCCGTCTCCTCTTTTCTAAGCTGAACAGTCCCAGTCTCTTTAGCCTCTCTTCATATGGGACCTGTTCCCAACCCCTGATCATTGTAGTTGCCCTCCCCTTTCCCACCTCCTTTTCCCAGTCTCCCCCAGTTTTGTTCAATAAAGACAGATTCCATTTTTGAACACAATTGTCCTTTATTTTGTACATCAAGAAAAGGGGCTAGGGAAGGGTAAGTGGAAGGAGGTGAGGGAGGAATGGGGTACGAGCCCCCTATGGGGAGGACTGGGCTAGCTCTGCGGGCTTCTGGGGGTGGAAGCTCTCCTGCAGCCCCCCGATTGCCCCCTCTCCCCAGATGGCAGCCTGCGGCAAGTGCAGCCGGGCTGATGGCCAGCACCAGGTGCCCCAGAGAGGGTGGACTGAAGACAATGATCAAGCGATTTGTCTCCTGCCATCCCTCTCCAGCCTCTAACAAACAGAGGCCAGGGACACCAATTCTATCCCCTGGCTAATAGCCTTTTATGGGCCTAACCTCCATGGAAGTATCTAGCTTCTCTTTAAACTCTGTTATAGTCCTAGCCTTCACAGCCTCCTCTGGCAAGGAGTTCCACAGGTTGACTACACGCTGTGTGAAGAAGAACTTTCTTTTATTAGTTTTAAACCTGCTCCCCATTAATTTCATTTGGTGTCCTCTAGTTCTTCTATTATGGGAACTAATAAATAACTTTTCTTTATCCGCCCTCTCTACACCACTCATGATTTTATATACCTGTATCATATCCCCCCTCAGTCTCCTCTTTTCTAAACTGAAAGGTCCCACTCGCTTTAACCTCTCCTCATATGGGACCCATTCCAAATCCCTAATCATTTTAGTTGCCCTTTTCTGAACCCTTTCCAAGGACAAAATATCTTTTTTGAGGTGAGGAGACCACATCTGTACATAGTATTCAAGATGTGGGCATACCATAGTTTTATACAGGGGCAGTAAGATATTCTGGGTCTTATTTTCTATCCCTTTCTTAAGAATTCCTAGCATCCTATTTGCCTTTTTGACCACCGCTGCACACTGCGTGGAAGTTTTCAGAGAACTATCCACGATAACTGCAAGATCTCTTTCCTGATTTGTCATAGCCAAATTAGCCCACATCATACTGTACCTATAGCTGTACCTTATTTTTCCCGATGTGCATTACTTTACACTTATCCACATTAAATTTCATTTGCCATTTTGTTGCCCAATCACTCAGAGCATGTCTACACTACCACCCTAGTTCGAACTAGGGTGGTAATGTAAGAAACCGGAGTTGCAAATGAAGCCCGGGATTTGAATTTCCCGGGCTTCATTTGCATCTCGCCGGGCGCCGCCATTTTTAAATGTCCGCTAGTGCGGACTCCGTGCCGCACGGCTACATGCGGCACGGACTAGGTAGTTTGGACTAGGCTTCCTATTCCAAACTACCATTACTCCTCGTTTCACGGTAGTTTGGAATAGGAAGTTTGAAACGAGGAGTAATGGTAGTTTGGAATAGGAAGCCTAGTCCGAACTACCTAGTCCGTGCCGCATGTAGCCGCGCGGCACGGAGTCCGCACTAGCGGACATTTAAAAATGGCGGCGCCCGGCGAGATGCAAATGAAGCCCGGGAAATTCAAATCCCGGGCTTCATTTGCAACTCCGGTTGCCTACATTACCACCCTAGTTCGAACTAGGGTGGTAATGTAGACATACCCTCAGTTTGGTGAGATCTTTTTGGAGTCCCTCACAGTCTGCTTCTGTCTTGACTATCCTAAACAGTTTTGTATCATCCTCAAACTTTACCACCTCACTGCTTACCCCTTTCTCCGGATCATTTACGAATAAATTGAACAGGATTGGTCCCAGGACTGACCCTTAGGGGACACCCCTAGTTACTCCTCTCCATTCTGAAAATTTACCATTTATTCCTACCCTTTGTTTCCTGTCTTTTGACCAGTTCTCAATCCAACTGGTTGCAACTGCTTTGGAGGATAAGGTCATAATTCAAAATGATCTGGACAAACTGGAGAAATGGTCTGAGGTAAACAGGATGAAGTTTAATAAGGACAAATGGAAAGTACTTCACTTAGGAAGGAACAATCAGTTTTACAGATACAGAATGGGAAGCGACTGTCTAGGAAGGATTTCTGCAGAAAGGGATACTAGAGGTCAACGTGGACGACAAGTTAAACATGAGTCAACAGCGTGATACTATTGCAAAAAAAAAGCAAACATGATTCTGGGATGCATTAATAGGAGTGCTATGAGCAAGAAATGAGAAGTCATTCTTCTACTCTACTCTGAACTGATTAGGCCTCAATTGGAGTATTGTGTCCATTCTGGGCACCACATTTCAAGAAAGATGTGGAGAAATTGGAGAAGATCCAAAGAAGTACAACAAAAACGATTAAAGGTTTAGAAAATATGAGCTATGAGGGAAGACTGAAAGAACTGGTCTTGTTTAGTTTAGAAAAGAAAAGACTTGGAGAGGACATGATAGCGGTTTTCAAGTATCTAAAAAGGTGTTACAGGGAGGAGCTGAAAAAATTGTTCTTCTAGGCTTCTAGAAAATAGGACAAGAAGCAAGGGGCTTTAATTACAGCAAGGGAGATTTAGGTTGGACATCATGAAAAATTTCCTGCCTATCAGGGTGATTAAACACTGGAATAAATTGCTTAGGGGGTTTGTGGAATCTCCATCACTGGAGAAATTTAAGAGCAGGTTAGGCACCTGTCAGGGATGATCTAGACAGTTCTTGGTCCTGCCATGAGGACTCGATGACCTCTCGAGGTCCCTTCCAGTTCTAGTGTTCTATGGTTCTATGATTGATTAATATGTTAACATATTGTTTTAGTTTCCTATCCATTTTCGGTAATTGTGTACCACATTATCTCTTTGCTTTCAGGAACAGACAGGAAGATGGGAGAAGAAAAACTATTCCAATGACCACAAATTTGTCTTGGTGTAAAGGAAGACATACCATCAGCCTTCACCTATTCACAGCCTAAAAGTTTAACATCTTTAAACATTGCTCACCAGAACGATTGCAGGATGTGTTTAGTTTTGCTATGCAACAAGTTAGGGATGTAAGCAACTAGTCGACTTTCCGATAAGCAAATGCTCATTGGATAGTTGGCTAGGAACTTGAATAGTCACTAGCCAGAGAGAGGCAGCAAGGGGGGAAGCAGGATCTGGTGCTGGGGGGGGAGCCAACTTAAAATCCAGTTCCCCCCAGAACCATCTCCATGGGGAAAAGGGATAGGAGCGCAGCGGGAACTGGCTGTGCTTCTGCCTTTGAAATGTAGCAAGAGCAGGACTCTTGCTACATTTCAAAAGCAAAGTGCCACTAGGAATGCGGGGCCAGCAGGGAACTTAAACAGGGAGCAAATTGCGTTGACCATTCAATTAGCCAATTAATCTAAATTTAATGTCCCTAATAGGTAAAGCCTGCATGGAAGGTCATGGGGAGCCATACTGCATACCTCTGGAAGGGACTGAGCTTCGGGGGGGTGCAATCTCTCCTAAAGCTTCAGGGAGTACAGTGGAGAATTCACATATTCCTGGCTGGTATAGAAGGATTGCAGAGCCATGGCAGGAAAAATGCCCACTGGTTACGGCACTACACTAGGATTTTGGAGGCCATTGAATTTCCTGCTCGACAGTAGTCTTCCTGAGTGACCTTGAGCAAATAACTAATTATCTCCATTTCTCAATTCTCCATCTGTAAAATGTGGAAAATAACACTTCCCAACCTCAGAAGGGTTTTGTGAGCATCTATACATTAGCGATTGTGAAGTACTCGGATACTACTAATGGAGATCATCTAAGGATCTGAGAGAGAGAGAGAGAGAGAGAGAGAGATGTATCTATTTATTCTCTGCTTTCTTTAGTGTAGCCAGCACTGTAGGTAGCACGAGAACTTGTATTGGAGCAATCTTGTACCTGCCTGCCTTTCCTGCTATTTTTTATTGTCACCATATTAGTTGTTGGAAATGCATGAATTAAAATACTCCAGAATCTGAGGGGCAAACTGGTGTTGCTTTCATGACTAGCAGTTGGAAAATGTTATCTTTCCATTTGCAAACGGAACCAACCGGGCCTGAAAATGGAGACAAAACATGAACCTTCAGGGGTACTGGTTTTCCAGAGTAGTTATTCAGAGAGGATTCACACTTTAAGCAGTATGTATTTGAGTGATTGAGGTAAACATTCCAAATTGTGCAATATCCCTTCTTTAAAACTAAATTAGACTCTATGTAGTGGATTGGAGCCAGAAGCTGCAGCAATGTTCTTGAATTCCTTAGCCCTCTGGAGACTTTTGTGACAGCTTCATTTAATTTTAAAAACTGAATAACTTAACTAAAGAATTGATAATTTAGTTTCCCCTGCTTACATTGTTACACTGAACGTTGTGCTGTCCTTCAAATTTCCTTTTGTAATGTGCTGCACATTTTTGACTGATGGAGAAGTTGATGAGACAGGAGAGGAAAAGATTTGCCAGCAAAGTAGGTACTGTTATGACCTTGAAAGGGGGAGGACAGTGGGATCAGCACAGTAGCTGGATATTTCTGCTAAAAATCAGCTGTAAAATAATCAGCTACATTGGCATTTTAAATAGTAATTTGCTAGATTTTAATGCAAACTTCCTAGTGAGGTAAGTGGCCATTCACTCCGCTATCATCTGTTTCAGGCCAATTTCAGTCTCCAGTAGACATCATGACATGAGATTATAGTTGCTTGACAGTTTAAGATGTTCTTCAATGATGACTAAGAATATAAGAATGGCCACATTGAGTCAGACTAATGATCTGTCTAGCTCTGTATCCTGCCTTCCAACATTAGCCAGTGCCAGATGCTTCAAAGGGAATGAACAGCAAAGGACTTTTTCCAGTGATCCAACTCCTGTTGTGGAGTCCCAGCTTCGGGCAGTTAGCGGGCTAGAGACAACCAAAGGATAGGGTTATATCCCTGACCATTTTGGCTAATAGTCCATAATGTACATATGTTCCATGAATTCGTATAACAGTTGAGCACTGTTATACTTTTAGCCTTCACAGCATTCCCTGGCAGTGAGTTCCACAGGTTGACTGTGCATTGTGTGAGAAAGCATTTCCTTATGTATATTTTAAACCCACTGCCTATTAATTTCCTTGGGTAACCTCTGGTTCTTGTGTTATGTGAAGGGTAAATAATATTTCCTTATTAAATTTCTCCCCACCATTCTTTATTTTATAAGTCATATACCCCTGGGCTCCGCCGATGCTGCCCAGTCTTGCACAAGAACATATGCAAATGAGGCGTGGCGATGAGTATTGCCATGCCTCATTTGCATACTTAATGAGCCGTCATTTTGCGCAAGGGGCTTTTGCGCAAGAGCCGTTACACCTGAAAATAAGCAGCAGAATGGCTCTTGCACAAGAAGGGGTTTTTTGCTCAAGAAAGAGCAGTGTAGACTGCTCCTTCTTGCGCAAAAGCCCCTTGTGCAAAATGGTGGCTCATTAAGTATGCAAATGAGGTGAGGCGATATTCATCACTGTGTCATTTGCATACGTTCTTGCACGAGACTGAGCAGTGTAGCTGTAGCTCTATAGAAATCTCTTTTACAAGTCACCTTCCTGGGAGCAGGGCTGAGGACGGGAGCCAGTGTGTGCCAGGCACCAGCTTAAAAGCTGGCTCCCAGCATGCACCAGCTCCCAGGGAACTCTTTCATACTCCTGCTCATTTTTGTTGCCTTTCTATATACTTCTTTCAACTCCAACATATGTTGTTTTTGAGATGGGACAACTGGGACTGAAAACAATATTAGGTAGGCAAATGTACCATGGACTTACATAGTTGTATTCTATTTTCCCTAACGATTCCTAACATACTGTTTTTTCAGAGAACTATGCAGAATGACTTTCTTGAATGACTAATTAGCTCTTCATAATTTTGTATGTAGAGTTGAGATTATGTCTTCTACTTGGCATTACTTTACATTTATCAACAATGAATTTCATCTGCCTTTTTGTTGTCCAGTCACCCAGTTTAGGGAAATGCCTTTGTAAACTCTTCAGAGTTGGTTTTGGATTGAACTATTTTGAATAATTTCTTATGAGCCAGAGCAATCCTTACCCATATGCAGAATACACAGTTGTGTAAAGCATCTGAAAATTTAGGGCACTATTGGGTCTTAATATCCATCATCTTCTTTTCCCTGGTCTGTGACTCTGCTTCCTCTGGAGAGGATCTCGTAAACTTAAAAGTTTAAAAAAAAAAAAAAAAACCTATTAGCAGAACGTTGAACCTGGGAAAAAGCCATTCAACAGGCTTTTTCCAAGCCCAGGTATGTACTCTCAGATTTTGAATTTATTGCATCAGTCTATAGGACTTTAGTATAAAATGTATTTTTAAAATATTTAATTAATACATTAAGATTATAAAATTACATATCTAAAAAACTGTCATGCCCTGCCTAGCTGCCATTGGGAATAAGGGCACTGGTTTAAAAGTACTGCATAGAGCGCCATACATTTTAAAGATGTCCTTGGTATCTGTCAATTTTGCCACTTCACTGTTTACCTTTTTTCCGGGTCATTCATGAATATGTTGACCAGCACTGGTCCCAGTACAGATCCTTGGGCGTACACTGTAATAACTGTGGAAGCTGATCATTTGTTCTTGCCCTCAGTTTCCTACCTTTTAACCTGTTACAGATCCATGAGACTATTTTCTCTTACCCTTATGGCCTTTGGTGGGGGACTTTGTCACCATCCTTGTCCACATGTTTGCTGATACCCTCAAATTATTAGTATAGATAGGTAACTAGAAACTAGGGATGTAATTTTATAACCATTTGAATGATTAACTGATAAGTCTGGGCTTATCGGTTACATGCAAGCTCCTGGCCCCACTCCCGGAGATCTGGCTGCCATTCCATGGTGGTGGCTTTGTATCAGAGTCTACCCATGTGGGATGGCAGCTGGCTCCCTGGAAGTGGGGCTGAGAGCCAGGAATGGAGCTGGGAGCCTGCTCCCACCCTACCCTACTGCCTCTGTATCAGGGCAGCAGCGAGCTTCCCGGGAAGGGGGCTACATGAGGGATCTAGTACACATTGGGAGCTGGCTTATGGTGCATACTGGCTCCCACATTGCAGGCTCTGCAGCATAAAGCTTATACTGCAGAGCCCCCAGTGCAGTTGGCTTTGCTCCCGTGGTTGGCTGCACTGTGTGCTCTACAGTATAAGCTTTATGCTTCAGAGCCTGAAGCCTGTAACTGCTGAAAATGTCAGCTGCAACACGGTTACACATTTACCTGATTAACTGCTTTTTAACATCTCTACTAGAAACACAGTTCTCTGGTGAAGGGAAAGCTTAGCCTGTGGAGTTTAAATCTACGTGAGCTAAAACCCACAATTGGTGAATACATGGAATCCTGACCACAAATTGTGAGATGTGATGTTTCATAATTACTTTAAGTTGATGTTGAGGAGAGTAATTGTAATAAGTTCCATTGTTATGCACTCTTTCTACTTCAAATCAAAAATACTGATTTTTATTAAAGCAGTCTGGAAGCTGCTGCCTCTTGTGTTTGTGAAAGAGAGGATACACCTAGACCTAAAATAAACTGTGACAGCACCCTTTTCCAGAGCATAGGTCATCTCCTCTTTTGTTTGACTATGTAATTGTGTGGTAGGTAAGCTGCCCCTTGAAAGTGCTTCATTCTTTTGTATATTCCTTTCTCCTCCTGCAGTCTCAGATAAATGATATTCACAATTGTCCATCTATTTGCTTGATAAGTGCCAACTTATATTTGTATTCCAAGAAAAGGAACTCCCCTTGCTTTCTCCTCCTCACAGCTGTGTGTATGTAATTTCATAATTGTCTTGCTGCAAATCATTTTTAAATAGTGGTCTTAATTGATTTTGATCCTCTGGGTTCTAGGGAACAGCTACTGCATGCAAGTAAATTACATGATTTGTCGAGCCCTGGATATAGTATACTTAGATTTCTAGAAATCCTTTCGCAAGGTCCCTCACCAAAGGCTCTTAAGTAAAGTAAGTTGTCATGGGAACATGTAAGTAAAGAGGGAAGGTCCTTTCATGGACTAATAACTGGTTAAAGGACAGGAAACAAAGGGTGGGAATAAATGGTCTTTTTTCCGAGTGGAGAGAGGTAACTAGTGGGGTCCCCCAAGGCTCTGTCCTGGGACCAATCCTATTCAACTTACCTCTTTCCCTAGATCATTTATAAGTATAAGTGAGGTGGCAAAATTTGCAGATGATACCAAACTGCTCAAAATAGTGTGACAGACTGTTGGCTAAGCCAAAGCTCTGCCACTACAGCCTGGCTGAAAAGGACAATTCCAGCCAGCTGAGTGAGCCCAGGCCTGAAGGGCTAATGGAAGTAGCTGTGGACCTCACTATTCAGAGGGCATCTAGATAAGGCAGCCAGAGAGGGAAGTGAAAGGGGAAGAGTGAGAAACTAGGGTGTGGCTGAATATGTTCCCCAGCCAGAAGGAGAAGCTGGCTGAGTTTGTTGTGAATGAAAACTCTGTAAATAGAAGGTGGTAGGAAATGGGCACTGACAGTGAAAGGCATGGGTGACTGCACCAAAAAGGGCCTCTGGTTAATTAGTGACCCAAGAAAGGGTCCAATGGCAAGGGGCCTGGGCAAGGACCTTGCCACAATAGTCAAGACCAAAGCAGACTCTGAAAAACTTCAAAAAGATGTCACCAAACTAAGTGATTGGGCAATAAAATGGCAAATTAAATTTAATGTTGATAAATCTAAGTAATGCACATTGGAAAAAATAATCCCAACTACATATACAATATGATGGGGACTAATTTAGCAACAAATACTTGAGAGAGATCTTGGAGGCATTGTGGATCGTTCTCTGAAAACATCCACTCAGTGGGCAGTGGCCATCAAAAAAGCAAACAATGCTAGGAATCATTAAAGAGAGGCTAGAAAATAAGACAGAGAATATCTTATTGCCTCTATATAAAACCATTCAATGCCCACATCTCGAATGCTGTGTACAGAAGTGGTTGCCTTATCTCAAAAAACATATATTCGCATTGGAAAAGGTTCAGAAAAGGCCAATAAAAATGATTAGGGGTTTGGAATGAGTCCCATATGAAGAGAGATTAAAAAGACTTGGATTTTCATTTTAGAAAAGAGGAGTATACAGTATGCAGGCTGCCCTGGTCCTCTCTTACTACAGCAGTTTATGGCCAAAGGAGAAGCAACTCTCTATGGCTGTTGCAGCAGGTACAGATGAGGGAGGGGTGCATGTCACCCAGCTAGGGCAGATCCAGGTTAGTCTGCCCCCTGTGCTCCTCAGCCAGAGTGAGGAATGCAGCAAACTGCCCTTTCCCCTGGCTCCCTGATGTAAGGGAACAGCCAGCAATGTTCCTGTTTGAAACAGGGGGAGCTGGGTGCCTGAGTGGGGTTTGGGCAGTCCCAGGTGGTTGGTTCTGGATGGTTTTATGAGAAGCAATCCCATTCTGGTCACATCCCATTGTTCTGGCACAATCAAGCCCCGACCTTGCTTTAAATTAGGAGTAGAGGAAGTTGCATACTGAATCTGGTGGTTCTAGCTCTTACCATGTAGAACTGTGGTTCTCAGTTGGTGGTAGATGGACTACTGGTGGTCCATGGTGACTTTTTCAGTGGTCCACAGGAACATTGTCCAAAGTCACATGGCATGAGCAGGTGCCGCCATTAGGCTGTTTTACGCCGTGTTCGGAAGCACATGGCGCGTCATCCATAGCTTCACCTAGGACGCAACTGCGTTGTGTTGCCAGTAACTTCCGTCTGAGGCTCTGAGCATCAGTGTAGCTGCTGTCGTTGTGCTGAGCAGTTGCTGTGTCATTCGTCCTGTGCTACATGTGCTGCTTTATAGGTGTGGTATAGTTTTATAATGGCAACAACTGGAAGAAATGGAAAGCACAAGTATTCGGAGGACTACATCAAATTCGGCTTCACTTGTAAAGAAAAAGAAGGTGTGGATTTGCACTGAACACCAGGCTGTTCAAAAGATTTTGGCTGGACATGGATTCCAACTTTGATGTGTTGCTGTTCTACACTTCTATACGGTGGGTGTCAGCAGGGAATGTACTCAACGGATTTTTTCAATTGAGAGAGGAGTTGGATTTATTGCTTAAGGGAAAGAGGAATTCCAAAATGTGCTGACGCAGTCAAATTTAGAACTTGCGTATCTTGTCGATATTTTTGAAATCTTGAACAAACTGAATCTTCACCTGCAAAAGAAAGGTGAAAATCTGTTCTCTCACCAAAGCATCATCAAGGCTTTCCTTGATGAATTGGAACTCTGGATCGTAAGAGTCAAAGACAATAATTTGGTTCAATTTCCATATGTGGATGCCATGCTCGGGGAAAAGGAAGCCATTCGGACACACATTCTCGATAATTTATGGAAGCTACAAGACAAATTCCAACGATACTTTCTGGAGGTGGACAGGACAAGAGATGGATTATCTTTCATCGGGAATCCATTTACAACAGATGTTAATAGTGTTCCAGGGGAACTGCAGGAGGAATTCTTGGAGCTGAAAAATGATTTTGCGGCCCAAGACATGTACCAGCAGTCTACCCTAGAGAAATTATGGGCCAGCGTGGCTGAGAGTTACCCAAATCTGTCAGCACATGCAGTCAGATTTCTTTTGCCATTTGCATCAACTTATATGTGTGAAACTGGATTTTCATGTTTGTTGCGCATTAAGTACAAACAGAGGAATCAGCTTGCAGTGGAAAGTGATATTCGCTGTGCATTATCAAGTACCGCTACAAACATTGAAAAGCTTGTCAGTGAGAAGAGAATCCAAAAATCTGTTAGTAAGAAATAGATTTCAAACCAAAATGTTTGCTGTCTGCTCTTTTTTTATCATGTCTCAAAAAGGAAGTGGTCCATGATTAGGAATAGTCAGCATGGATTCACAAAAGGCAAGTCATGACTGACCAATCTGATTAGCTTCTATGATGAGGTAACCAGCTCTGTGGACATGGGGAAGTCAGTGAATGTGATATACCTTGACTTTAGCAAGGCTTTTGATACGGTCTCCCACAATATTCTTGCCAGCAAACTAAGGGAATGTGGATTGGATAAAGGGACAGTAAGATGGATAGAAGGCCGGGCCCAACGGGTAGTAATCAATGGCTCGATGTCAGGATGGCGGTCGGTTTCTAGCAGAGTGCCTCAAGGTTTGGTTCTAGGACCAGTTTTGTTCAAGATCTTTATTAATGACCTGGATGAGGGGATGGATTACACCCTCAGCAAGTTTGCAGATGACACTAAGCTAGGGGGAGAGGTAGATATGCTGGAGGGCAGGGATAGAGTCCTGAGTGACTTAGAGAAATTGGAGGATTGGGCCACAAGAAATCTGATGAGGTTCAACAAGGACACATGCAAAGTCCTGCACTTGGGATGGAAGAATCCCAAGCATTGTTACAGGCTGGGGACCAACCAGCTAAGTAGTAGTTCTGCAGAGAAGGACCTGGGGGTTACAGTGGATGAGAAGCTGGATATGAATCAACAGTGTGCCCTTGTAGCCAAGAAGGCTAATGGCATATTAGGCTGTATTAATAGGAGCATTGACAACAGAATCAGAGATGTCATTATTCCCCTTTATTCAGCTCTGGTGAGGCCACATCTGGAGTATTGTGTCCAGTTCTGGGCCTCCCACTACAAAAAGGATGTGGACGCATTGGAGAGGGTCCAGCGGAAGGCAACCAAAATGATTAGGGGGCTGGAGCATATAATCTATGAGGAGAGCCTGAGGGAGTTGGGTCTGTATAGTCTACAGAAGTGAGGAGTGAGGAGGGATTTGATAGCAGCCTTCAACTTCCTGAAGGGAGGTTCCAAAGAGGATGGAGAAAGGCTGATCTCAGTAGTGACAGATGGCAGAACAAGGAGCAATGGTCTCAAGTTGTGGAGGGAGAGGTCCAGGTTGGATATTAGGAAAAACTATTTCACTAGGAGAGGGGTGAAGCACTGGAATGGGTTACCTAGGGAAGTAGTGGAGTCTCCATCCCTAGAGGTGTTTAAGTCTTGGCTTGATGAAGCCCTGGCTGGGTTGATTTAGTTGGGATTGGTCCTGCCTGGAGCAGGGGGCTGGACTTGATGACCTCCTGAGGTCTCTTTCAGCTCTATGGTTCTATGATTCTATGAAAATTTTTTGATTGGCCTGGTGATCCGTGGACTGAAACGAGTTGAGAACCACTGATACAGACTCTCATATTTTCTTAGCCACTGACTTTTAAAGGGAAAATAAAATTGAAGCTTTCACATTTTGTCTGCTAACTTTTTTCACAAGCCACATCAGGGCTTGTGATCACCCTTCAATTAGGGGATGTTTGTCTAGCATATCAGGAACCTGCAGTAATGAAAAATGTAATTCATCATCTAAAAGGTGTATATTACAACAGACGTGTACAGGCTTCAGATGATTAATTAACAACTTATTTTTTAAAATAACTACAGCACTAATCACTGGGGGTATGTCTACACTACTCCGCTAGATTGAACTAGCGGGGTAATGTAGGCATACAGCACTTGCAAATGAATCCTGGGATTTCAATTTCCCGGGCTTCATTTGCATAAGCGGGGAGCCGCCATTTTTAAAAGCCCGCTGGTTCGAACCCTGTGCAGTGCAGCTACACGGGGCATGAACTAGGTAGTTCGAACTAGGCTTCCTAGTTCGAACTGCTGTTACTCCTCGTGGAATGCACGGGGTTCGAACCAGCGGGGTTTTAAAAATGGCGGCTCCCCGCTTATGCAAATGAAGCCCGGGAAATTCAAATCCCGGGCTTCATTTGCAAGTGCGGTATGCCTACATTACCCCACTAGTTCGAACTAGCGGGGTAGTATAGACATACCCTACCTGTTCTTAACATTTAAAAATAATAGCCTGTGGCTACATCTACACGGCAGAGCTTTTGCACAAAAATGACTGGTTTTGCGCAAAACTCAGAGCGTCCACACCACAAGCATGTTTTTTGCATAAGAAAAAGTACCGTAGATCATCAGAAGTCAGGGCTTTTTGCACAAGAGTTATTCCTCTTTCTACAAGGAATAAGCCTTTTTGCACAAGAGCTCTTGCACAAAAAGTTGTGTGTGGACGGACAACAGGGGTTTCTTGCACAAGAAACCCGTATCGGAAGAAGCACAGATGCTTTTTCTTGCGCAAGAGCGTCCATGAGCTCTTCCACAAAAAGTTCTTGCGCAAGAAGCCTGTAGTGTAGATGTAGTCTGTATGTCTGAATCTCCCTCACAATGAGTTCACAAAACTACCCCCTGTTAGTAAGGGGTTAAAGTAATTTCTTTACAACAGTACACATTAGAATCATTCTCTTCATCTTTTCCAGCTGCAAACAGGTTGGCAAGCCACTGTGCTCCTGGCTCAGATAGCAAAGCATAATATAGTTGCAAACTGCAATTCTGTACCAAGACCTTTATCATGCAAACTGTGGCATTAACAAAATCTACAGGCACAAAAGCAAGGCTGCATTCTGGTATGTTTTGTCTGATGTAAGAACTACAGAGAAAGCTGATGTCAGGTTCTAGATGCTCCCTAGATGTCAGCATGTTGGTGTTCTCTCTCTCTCTCTCTCAATAAACATTTCCTGTGGGATGACTGAGGGTATGTCTACACTACAAAGTTAGTTCGAACTAACGGATGTTAGTTCGAACTAACTTTCCTAGGCGCTACACTAGCGCTTCGTTAGTTCGAACTTAATTCGAACTAACGGAGCGCTTAGTTCGAACTAGGTAAACCTCATTGTACGAGGATTAAGCCTAGTTCGAACTAGCTAGTTCGAATTAAGGGCTGTGTAGACCCTTAATTCGAACTAGTGGGAGGCTAGCCCTCCCCAGCTTTCCCTGGTGGCCACTCTGGCCAACACCAGGGAAACTCTATTGCCCCCCTCCCGGCCCCGGAGCCCTTAAAGGGCCACGGGCTGGCTACACAGTTTATGCCAGTTGCAAGGCTGCAAGCACCCGTGCCAGCACACCCTGCACCTGCCACACCATGAGCCAGCCACCCGAGGACACCCAGCCCTCCACTGCTCCCCAGGACCAGCCTGGCAGCTCCCAGGAGCCTGCCCAGGGGCGCAAAAGGTGGGCGCCCGCTTGGTCAAGTGCGGAGATCGTGGACCTCATCGAGGTTTGGGGGGAAGCCTCCAATGTCCACGATCTCTGCACTAGCCACAGGAACGCGGCCATCTATAGCCGCATGGCTGACAGCCTGGTCACCAGGGGCCACCAGCACAGCCGGGAGCAGGTGCGCTGCAAGATCAAAGATCTGCGGCAGTCCTACTCCCGGGCCTGCCAGCCAGGGGCCGACCCGGAGGCCTGCCCCCACTTCCATGCCCTGGACCGCCTCCTGGGGGCTCATGCCGTCCCTGCCCCCCGGGACGTGATAGACCCTGGAGCAGAGGGCCCGCTCCAGGAGACGGAGGAGGAGGAGGAGAAGGAGGGCTCTGAGAGCCAGGAGCCTGCCGCCAGCCTGCCCAGGACCCGGGACCCCGAGGCACCCCACAGAGCCGCTCGCCTGTGTCGTCCGAGGCCGGGGAGACGTCCACCTGTGAGTACCATCGTGCTCCCCTTATGTGTATGGGGGGCTGGGGCGAGAGGGAGCCCCGGGACCGTGCACCTGGGCCTTGCCCACCACGGAGCAGCAGCTGGGGATCCTGCAGGGGCCCTGGCCTTGCAGAGGGGAGCTGGGTTTCACACACCTGGGCCCCTGGGGTAATTGACCGCTGGTCTTGTTGCACCACAGTTGCAGCACCTGGGCCTGCAGGGCGCACCACACTGCCTGCAGCAGCTGCCCATGCCCGGGCAAGCAGGAGAGCCAGGAACCAGGAGGACTACCACAGGCGGCACCTCCGGTTCCTGGAGCACCAGCTCCACATCCAGGAGGACCTGAGGCTGTGCCGGAGGAGTTTGCAGGCCCTGGAGGAGCAGGGCCGTGCCCTGCGAGGCCACCTCCAGAGCCTGCTCGACCGCTTCCCATTTCCTCCTGCTCCTGCTCCACCTGCTCCTCCTGCTGCTCCCCCTGCTCCTCCTGCTCCCCCTCCTGCTCCCGCTCCTGCTTCCTCCACACCCCCCGTCCTTCCTGCCCCCCCCCACAACCATTTCCCACCGATGCCCCCGGACCCACAGTGTGGCAAGACGCGAGAGGCAGCCGGACTCCCACCCCTGAGCTTTCCTTTCCCTTCCTCCCTTCCCTCCCCTTCCAGCTCCCTCGTCCCAGGTTTCCCCCTCCCCTCTCCCACCCTCATTCCTCCCTTCCCCCACCCCAGTTATGTGAAATAAACATACGTTTTTGTTTGAAAAACAGGTGTCTTTATTTTACAGTTGGTAGGGATGGGAAAGGGGAAGGGGGGTAGGGTGGAAGAAGGCCCCAGTGGGGCATGCAAGGGAGAGGTCAGTCCTCCTCCTCCACCAGGAAGCTCTCCCGCAGGGCTTCCCGGATCCGGATGGCCCCCCGCTGAGCTTCCCGGATGGCGGCGGTGCGGGGCTGACCGTAGTGGCCAGCCATGCGGTCAGCCTCAGCCATCCAGGCTGGCAGGAAAGCCTCCCCCTTTCGCTCACACAAATTGTGGAGCACACAACATGCTGCCGCCACGGGAGGGATGTTGTGCTCGGCCAGGTCCAGACGGGTGAGGCGGCATCGAAAGCGGGCTTTCAGTCGCCGAAGGCCCCCTCCACCACGATGCGGGCCCTGGTCAGCCTGGCATTGAAGGCCTGGCGGGAGGGATTGAGGTGCCCCGTGTAGGGCTTCATCAGCCACGGCTGCAGTGGGTGCATCCCCCACCTGGCACACGGGCATGTCCACGTCCCCAACCCTGATGTGGCAGTCGGGGAAGAAGGTCCCGGCCTGCAGCCGCTGGCACACGGAGGAGTTGCGGTACACCCGGGCGTCATATGCTTTGCTGGACCAGCCCATGTTAATGTCCATGAACTGTCCCCGGTGGTCACACACGGCCTGCAGGATCACGGAGAAGTACCCCTTGCGGTTCACGTACTGGGAGGCCTGGTGTTCCGGGGCACGGATAGGGATGTGCGTCCCGTCAATGGCCCCCCCACAGTTGGGGAAGCCGAGGGCGCCGAAGCCCCGGATGATGGCGTCTGGGTCGGCGAGGCGGACCACCCTGCGGAGCAGCACCCGGTTGATGGCCTTGACCACCTGCGGAGAGAGACACAACAAAGCGCCAATCATTGGGGCGCCCGGGTGGCTGGGAGCATTCGTGCCCTGGCAGTGCCCCACACCCCACTCCCGGAAGCAACCCTCCTGGCGGCGTGTAGTACGGCCGGGACAGACCGACCCCTCCGGTGCGGGGCGCTTTCGCCTCCTCCCACCCCCCCTTTGTTCCTGGGGCGGCCCATCCCCTCCTCACAGCCCCCTTCTCTCCGGCTCGGTGGCCGACGAGTGCCATACCTGCATGAGCACCGCTCCGACGGTGGATCTCCCCACGTCAAACTGGTTCCCGACGGATCGGTAGCTGTCCGGCGTGGAGAGCTTCCATAGGGCAATGGCCACCCGCTTCTGGAGGGGGATTGCGGGCCTCATGCGAGTGTCCCTTCTGCGCAGGGCAGGGGCGAGCCACTCGCAGAGCTCCAGGAAGGTGTCCCTCCTCATCCTGAAGTTCTGGGTCCACTGTTGGTCCTCCCAGCGCTCCAGGACGATGCGGTCCCACCTGTCGGTGCTGGTGTCCAGACGCCAGACGCGGCGGGGCACGCCGGTGCCAGGGCGCTGCCGCGGCTCCTCCACAGCCCCCAGGGCAGCCAGGCGGAGAGGCAGGGGGCTGACGTGCACCAGGAGGTGCCAGGCAGCCTCGAGCCATTGGTGGCAGGCTTGCAGCAGCAAGTCCAGAAAGTGCACCAGAAGGTGCAGGGCGAGCTGTGGCTCCATGTTGCCACCTGCGGCGGCCCCCCCGAAGGGAAGCACCGACACAGACGGGCACAGAGACCAACGCTTTGCTGTCCCTCGGCGAGGTTGGCAAGCAAGCAGGAAAAGCTGAGAACCGGCTATCCAGGGGGGTCCCTTTAAGCTCGAGCCTCAGATAGCCTCAGACAGCAACTACAAAGCAACACAAAGCAACTACTGACCTGCTGCCCTGCCAGAACCGGTTTCAGCTGCCCTTAAATGTGACCCAGCATCCAATCAGCGTGGACACGCCAGTTCGAATTAGCAAAACGCTAATTCGAACTAGTTTTTAGTTCTAGATGCGCTAGTTCGAATTAGCTTAGTTCGAATTAACTAATTTGAACTAAGTTAGTTCGAATTAGCGCTGTAGTGTAGACATACCCTGAGTGACTTCATCACATCGCTCTGCAGCCACAGCACAAAGCCGCACAGCAGCCCTGTCTGGGCACATTCCACCTACTCAGCTCTGGCCGCAGCCTTTCAGGCAGCCTGTCTATATGTACAGTATGATGGGGGCTAATTTGGCTATTACAAATCAGGAAAGAGATCCTGGAGTTATCGTGTACAATTCTCTGAAAACTTCCACACAGTATGCAGCGACGGTCAAAAAGGCAAATAGGATGCTAGGAATTCTTAAGAAAGGGATAGAAAATAAGACACAGAATATCTTACTGTCCCTGTATAAAACTATGATACTCCCACATCTTGAATATTGTGTACAGATGTGGTCTCCTCACCTCAAAAAAGATATTTTGTCCTTGGAAAGGGTTCAGAAAAGGGCAACTAAAATGAAGAGAGGTTAAAGCAATTGGGACTCTTCAGTTTAGAAAAGAGGAGACTGAGGGGGGATATGATACAGGTATTTAAAATCATGAGTGGTGTGGAGAGGGCAGATAAAGAAAAGTTATTTATTAGTTCCCATAATAGAAGAACTAGAGGACACCAAATGAAATTAATGGGTAGCAGGTTTAAAACTAATAAGCAAAAGTTCTTCTTCACACAGCGTGTAGTCAACCTGTGGAACTCCTTGCCAGAGGAGGCTGTGAAGGCTAGGACTATAACAGAGTTTAAAGAGAAGCTAGATAATTTCATGGAGGTTAGGTCCATAAAAGGCTATTAGCCAGGGGATAGAATTGGTGTCCCTGGCCTCTGTTTGTCAGAGGCTGGAGAGGGATGGCAGGAGACAAATCGCTTGATCATTGTCTTCAGTCCACCCGGTGCTGGCCACCGTTGGCAGACAGGCTATTGGGCTAGATGGACCTTTGGTCTGACCCAGTATGGCTGTTCTTATGTCTCCTGCACCGGACACTGCTTCGGCTGCTGCAAAGCCCACTCGTGCAAGGAACGGAGGCAGGTTTCCATGCTCTGGGGCACCACAACTTGCTTCAGGGCAACACTTCTGTCATTCCTGGCACTCATGGGCATCTGGGCCAGCAGGGTGAGGAAAAGCACCCGGCACAGGGTGAGGCCCCCCATATCCTTGGCCCTCCTCCAGTGCCCCATCCTCTGCTGTAGCCCAAGTGGTTGCATCCTGAGCCCAGCACTGAGCTGCCCCAGTGAGACCCAAACCCAACTCCAGACGGG
The DNA here is from genome assembly GCF_049634645.1 of Pelodiscus sinensis. Lineage (NCBI taxonomy): Eukaryota > Metazoa > Chordata > Testudines > Trionychidae > Pelodiscus > Pelodiscus sinensis. The sequence goes on along the minus strand of NC_134720.1, from coordinate 10,499,714 downwards.
CTCCCTCCCACCCAGCCATATGCAGGGCTGCAGAAGGGAGCGATGCTTCTGCAAGGCAGGTGAGGAGATGCCCAGCAGCACTGACCAGAGTGGCCTGGGCCCCCTTTGCCTGGAGCTGCAGCCCCTCACCCTCCCTCCCTCCTCTGCGTGGTTGGAGCACCAGCGCTGGCTTCCTGCTGCAGCAGGTGGCAGAGAGAGTGGAGAGAAAGCCCCGAGTCTTACTGCATGGGAAAGAAGCATTCCCCCTCCCAGGCTGGGGAAACATTGGCCAGAATTTGGTCAATGGGAGCAGTAGGAAGCTGAGCAAGGGACTTGCATGGGACCTGAAATCCAGTATATGCCCCCATCTCCTTGTGCCCAGCCCCTGCACCCCCATCCACCTCACCTCCCTGCTGAGGCTCCAATCCCCTGAACTTCCTCCTCCCCACTCAGACACCCTCCCTGCCAGATGCCCTGCCCCCTTCTCCCTAGCCACACACCCTGCCCCAAAGTCACCCCTTCCCCACCCCAGCCCCAGGCACACACCTTATCCTCAACCTTCCTCTGCTCCCTCCCCCCACTGCCATGGCCAACCCCCCCACCCCAAGCAATGTACCCTGCCCCCAAGTCCACCTCAGCCCTCTTCTCCTACTCATGCACCTTGCCCCCAAGTCATCTTCTCCCTCCTCCCCACACCAGCCCTCACACCCTCAGCCACTTCTGCATCCCATCTCCTGCTCAGATCCTGCACCCCCAATCTGTATCCCACTCACTGGCAACCCTGTCCTGCACATGGAACCCCTCATTTTTGGTTCTGCCCCAGAGCCTAAGGGAGTCCCCAAAATCCACTAACCCTGGAACCCCAGAAAAGATCATCTGGCCTTGGGCTTCGAACTTCATCCCTGTTGCCTGCCCCCATGGGACTGGAGTACCAAGGGAGTGAGGTGTTTCAGTTGGGGGGCCACATATGTAAGGGTTGGGGGGTTTGTTCCTTCTCACTTGTGTGATCTCCACCTGATTTTCCTGTGGGCCAATGGTTCCCAATTCAAAAATAGTCCCCCAGCCCAGCCATAACTACAGACCGTGCTTTTTTTTGTGACAGCACCAGGCCAGGCAGTACCATCACCTATTTTCCCAGCCCACAGAAAGGGAATGGGATTTCCCCCATGCATAATGGCACCTGTTTTTCTGGGGCAGCTCAGCTCCTGATGGAAGCCTGCTCAGGACGTGTGGTGTTTTTTTCTCCCCGTGGGGCGCTGTGGCTTTTAAAGGGGCCATGACTGAATTTCAGCCCACTAGGGGGAGACAAGTTGTCTCTTTTTTTTTTCCTACCCAAGTTTGCCCCAGAGTACCAGCACCTTTTTTCTTACAAAAAAAAGCACTGAATACAGACCGTGTTGAAACCTTTTTGCATTGGACATAATATTTTACTTTATTTAAAATGAAGCCTGGCCAACAAGGCCCCCATCTGGTCACAATGTTCTGTCCCAGGCCTAGATCCTGGGGCAGGCACCACCACCACCACCACCCCGGCTGCCGCATGAATAGGAGAAGAGGCCATGATCGGGCTGCGACAGTCAGATGGGGGTGATGAGCAGGGAGGGTGCAGGGTCTTAGAATTATCTTTTCTGTTTAGGAAGGTAACAAAAAGGTAGAGAAATTGGTCAGAGATGAACTTAGTGCTTAGGCATCTTCAGAGCTGGGCTCTCAGACTAGTCACATCTGATCACAATGTAATTTTGCCCAGATGCCCATTTTACACAACTAAAGTCAATCTGCTCAAATGCTGAATGCTCTAAGCTCCCATGAACAGGGGTAGGAATGCAGAGAGTCTTACAGGTGTAGGATGGAACCATAAGTGCTGCTGGGATCAGCCCAATGGCACAGAGCTAGCCTAATAAGACACTGGCATATGGGCCCAGTAAATATTTTGTTTCACTTCAATAGAACAGATTTACTGCTTGGCAAAATATCACCTCTCCCTTAAGTTAACCATAGGTGGGTTGCTTTTCACTTGTCTTTCTGCAATGAGCTTTGAAGGCCATATCCTTTGTAATTTCAAAGGAATGGTTAGGGGATGACTAGTCAGTGCATTGTTTAGGGGAGGAGGTGGGCAAAAGGAGGCCATAGGGACTATGTTTACACTGGCGGTTTCTTGTGCAAGAATACATCCAGACTGCTTTGTTCTTTTGTGCAAGAGCATCCATGGCAGTGTGGACACTCTTGTGCAAGAAAACTCTGAGGGCCATTTCAGCCATAGAACTTTCTTGCACAATAAGCCCCTGCCGTGCCTCCACACTGCCCTCTTGTGCAAGAAGGCTTACACTTGTTACAAAAGAGCATCGCTCTTGAACAAGAAGCCCATCTCCTGACACCCTACTGAAAATCTTCTTGCGCAAGAGCAGGCAGACAGTGTGGATGCTCTGTGGGTTCTTGCACAAGAACTCACCAGTGTAGATATAGCCAGGAAGTGCTCCTGATCTAGTAGAACCACAGGTTCAAGCATCTCTACAGTTGTCCATACATCAAACTCCTGGCACCTTGTGTGATGCTGGTGCTGTCCCTAGGACTGTGGGATGCTGGTTCATGGCTGGGGCTCATAGGTGCTACAGTAACAGAACCACCACCCTCCACCAGAACAATCTCCAGCCTGTCTGCCTATCCTCCTCAGAATGGAAGGTTGACACTAAACTCGTCTCCTCCCTTTCTGTAAAGGAGACAAAACTGCCAGTAAAAGGAGGGGCACATAACCCCTGCATGGTGAGGTGGAAGACCCTTTGGGAGCAGAGGGGAAGCATCAGTGACTGTTTTGAGGGGGGGGACATAGGGATGCATGCTGCTGCAGGCATGAAGGGGGAAATGGGGAATGCAGATGAGCACACAGCCTGCCACTGGGAAGGGGAATCAACAAACAGCTTCAGCCATGGGGAGAAGCTATAAAGAAGCCCTGAACTAGAGATACATGGGAGTAGGGCTCATAGGGATATTGGGAAATAGAGAGAAGTGAGGCTCCCTGTGGATAAACAGGCTTCAGCCACAAAGGTTGTCTCCAATTTCACACACACAAACTCAGAGTGTAAAAATAAAAAAAACTGTTTAATATGCCAGACCAGTAATTAAAAAAAAAAAGTCAGACTTTACCAACCAAGATAAAACCACCCAAAAACCCAAAGCAATTCCAAATTCACTTGAGATGTGCATTTACAATTCTGCACTACTGCTGCAGCTGATTCATCTGTTTCTTTGGGAGCAGCATTCCCCATGCAACTCTGCACACTTTAAGGATCTGCTATTGTTATTATTAGATTCGCATCCTGGTAGGTCTAAAAAGCTTTCCGCTTGCACACGTAGACTGCCTTACATATGAGGAGCTCACAGGATGTAGGTTGTTCAATGCACAGCTGGTATAGGTAGCAAGCATGCAATACAATACAATACAGACTTAGACCCCAGTCCTGCTTTCAGATCCATGCAGACTCCATCCTGAGCCTATGTTGATCCAAGTGTAGGATTTGGAGTTTTAATGTTTTGAAACTGCAAGGTCTCGCATAAACAAGGGATCTGCTCTGAGTCCTTTATCACCCCTATAGCCATGCTGGCATTTGAGGAATACAGTACCACAGCAGGTGCCCCCTCTGTCATAGTGATCCAATAAGCTGTGAGCAATGAAACTGCTTTCTGAGTGCAGTGTCTCACACTTCCAGCAGATGATGATTTCACATTTTGGACACATTTTCCCCAAGTGGGGCTGCTTTAGAGAACACATCTCCTCCTTAGGTGGCTTCATCTTTTTGGAACCTTTCCTGTGTAAACATCTTTTCTTGTCTTCAAAAACCTGATTCCTCCCCTGTGGGCTGAAACAACAGAAGGAACACAGACAAATTTAGCCTATAAAGCTTTAGTAGCAAAATAATATCCTATTTAGCAGTTAATGTCCTATTTATAAAGCCACCCCGAGGCTTTCTCCCTGACACATTCTGAACACATTTTTAAACACCACTGAAGAGTGTGTGTAAAAGGAATAAGCAGAGTCTAGTGTTTACAATATGATACAGGTCACAAGGCTTTGCTTTTTAGAAGCTGGAAATGGGGAGGATTTTATTTGGCCATTTTAAAATGGTAAAACAAACCTGTTTTGAATGTCATCTTTTAGGGAAAGTTACCTTGGTATCTCGAAAGAGGTTTTACTTTAGAACAGCAGTTCCTCTTTGGCACTACACACAGCCTCACATACACACTTTTCCTGGAGCTTATCCGGCAATGAGTCCCATGAACCCATGTGGAGGCTTCCATAGGGCTCTGTGCAAGTGTCTGCCTGTGCAGAGATTATTGCAGGCATCAGGCCCTAGTTAGTAATACAAAGTCCACACAAAGGGCATATTTGCCTTTGTGAACTCCTATGCAGCTGCAGTGGCTAGCAGGAAAGCATGACAATGCTCTTTCCTTGAACAGAGACAACTGGATGGCTTGAAAGGGACACTGCTAGCACTCTCAAAAATAAGTGTGAATGACCTTTATAAATGAGTGCCCCTCCTCCAAATTGAATGCTAACTAAGGTCTCACTACTGCAAACACTTGCATGGTAGTCTCTACTATCGTGAATAAAATTCTCAGTCAGTACTTCTAAGAATCCTACTGTCTTTGTACATATAAATACATTCAGTCCCCATGAGGCCTGGCTCAGTCAACTTGGTGGTGGTGTAAAATACTAAGAGTGAGCAGCTAGAACACTACTGCTTTTTATAGCAGAATTGGGGGGAGGGGAATCTGTTTTCACCTCTCCTCACTTTCAGATGACTTCACAGTATCCCTGTCTTGGAAAGGACACTTTTCATCATATCTAAAAGTTCGATTCTTACCCTCTTCCATCCTCAGAACAAGTTCCTGTGAAGTCATGTAGAGTAACCCAAATCTGTAACCCACAAAAATCTGTCAATGTTTCATCACTATTCATGTCACAGAATCCAATTCTATAACCCTACTGGCTTTAATGGAATTATTCCATACTTGAGCCAGTGTAATCTAGAACTGAGTTTGGATCCAAAGGGTCATTTCTGGCTACTTTATTTTAATCTGTACCAAGCATGTAACAAACTGATGTAGCTATCATACCTAATTGCTGATTCTAGCAAGAAGAGCGTGCAAGTATCATAATTTCCTGGTTCTAATTATCAAAAAGACAGCCTGCTTTTAGCGAAGCCGTAAAGAAAGCATCTTCTGTCAGGGATTGGGCTAGGACATTTTTAAAAGTATTAACAATCCCCAATAATTTCTGCCCTGTGCATGCACTCAGTTTCTCTCATCTGGAATGACACAAAAACACTCATCGAATCTCCACTGGGTAATAAGCATTTCACGAGGCTAACAAGTCTGCAAAAAAGCACTTAAGAATCATTTTTGTCACTGAAGCAAGCAGAAAGGAGTCTGAAACTATACAGGAGAAAACCTTCTGAACAAAGAAGCATCAGTTTTACATGATCATATTTCAGAGAAAGAGCTGAAGTTTGAGGCCACAAATTTGAACTGTGGATTTACACTTGCACAATTGGAAGATTACATCAATTTCAGCTGCCATACCTCGTCTTCTGATGTGATTCCAAGATACAACACGGATTCTCCAGCTTTATCATTTATTTGGAATTTATTTCCAGAGATTCCATATCTCACAGTGTTGACAAGTACAGTACAAGGATACCAATAAGTAAACATGGGCACTGGGAAACAAATCTTCCCAGAATTTAATCTTTCTGTACTTCAGTTTCCCAATTTAAAAATTAACTGCCACTGACTAAAGATTATGATATGGGATCCTACACAGTATCTATGACAGATCTTATCACAAATAACCCCTTGGAGCATTCAACCCAAGGCATACTTACAGTTTACTCTTGGAAGGCCCAGAGAAAAAATTCAGGGCAGAAAACCTTTTCTTAAAAATATGCTCTCTTTTTTTCCTTCCATATTTCATATCACCTACATTCACTTCTTTACTCTCCCTCTTTGCTGTCTGCCAGCTCATCTTACCTGTAACAGCAACAGTAGGACAAAGAAGTGTAGGACACAAATGTGGCATCTAATCCACAATCACAAAACTACACAAGTAATGATGAATGGAATTGTATAGACAAATTTCTGTACTAACCTAGAGATGTTCCTGGAAGGCAGGTGATTTTGTAAAAGTCAGACAGTAGGCACTTTCCATCAGGTGCAGCAAACAGTTGCTTTGGAAAGCCTAAGGAAGGAAGAAGTCGTAAGTGTGGCTGTTCTTATTTAACTAAGCTATGGGGAGGAGGCATGGCTGCTAAATTAGATGCTGCCATGTGCTACTAATCTAATTTCCAAAGAAATAGGAAGTTGCTCACTTGATAAAAGCAAATAATAGGAGATAATAAAACAATCCTGATGGAGAAGGGAAACAGCAAGCCAATTTCTTGAAGTGGCACAAACATAAAGAAACAGGCAGGGAGGGCACTTGGTCACTGCTAGAAAATAATTTCTTCTTTTTCCGGATAAAACATTTCATTAATCTTAATTTCCACATTGTGTTGCATTGTCTCCAAGCATTAGCCTTGTGGCCTTGGTGATTAAATTAGTCTCTCTGTTCCACATTTGATCATCAGTAATTCTATTTCCTTTTGGTTGATTGACTCACACAGTAGCTTTCACTTGATCCAAATTGCTGGGAAGTAGCTCTGGCCCATCCTGCCCATTTGTCATAGTTTGAAGTATTTTCCAATAATTGTTTTCTAAAATAACTCACACAACCCTAATTTTTAAGAATTAATATAAGTGAGGTAGCAGTCTGTTGCATTAAAGAGTGATCAGAAAATCCATAATTGCAGTGCTACCTATTTTCTTTAATTTTAGCCTTCTTATCCTCACATACCACAGCTGAGCTTCTACAACAAGCTCTATGCCAGCACAAAGATCTGTCTATGTACAGCTGTCATTGCAAAATCAGCACCAATATAGCTCTCACTATTATTCACTTCATTTTACTTGGTACAAAGAATGCACCATGACCTGTGTGAATGGGGAAAATAGGAAAAGCTCAGGAGTAGCACAACCACTCAGCAGGTAACTCTACCCACATTCTCACTAGGCAGCTGCACACACCTTTAGCAGAGCAGAGGGAAACCCTTTTGTGACATAATTTTTGTCTGTGCAGTGACCAAAGGTGCAATGAAAAACACTTGTGACTGGCTTCTTGGAATGCACAAGGAAGCATTCTCCTCAGAAAACTGCTCCAACAGCACTGAGATAAGAAAGTTGCAGGGGTCAGACAGTTAGAACCCTTACCATTTTAAGGGCTCTCTGCAGATTTTAATGCTTCCCACAACCTTCCTCAAACTCAAGACCTGCCTAGAGAAAAGGAAGTGTGTTCTCCTATGGCAACTTTGTAGAGCGGACCATGTTTTCCACCTAAGTGGTGGCAGCTGGAGAGACAAGGATTCGCTCTACCTCTCTGTGCTGAGTTCAGACCCCTGCAGATTACTCGGTTTTAATATTAACGCTGAAGTCAAGATACTTATTGGTTTTTCCCCTAACAGGAGAAGGAAGAGAAATATAACATAAGGCAAGCACTGAAAATGTATGGGAAAGTGGGTAATGAACTAGCTAACCTATTGAAAGTGGACCTGTTTTAAAGCCTATTGAGGTCAGTGGAAAGACTCTCATTTCAAAAGATTTTGGTCAGGTCCTGTATCCAGAGTTTTTACAGGCCTGAGTCCACCCAGTAAAGGAAAATTGTCCATATTCTCTTTACTGTGTGTATTCAATAGTCTAATATAGCTAGTCCTCCTCTTGTACTTACACTTAAGTATGTGATTATGTGCTGTACTGAGCTGATGCACAACTGAATCCTTACCTTTTTTCTTCCATCACATTTATATTTTGGGGTCTTTTGCTTTGCATTGCTTTTAACACCTTAACTAACTGTGTTTGTACTGAGGATTATAAGAAGTGAAAACTTGGACAGATGACTAGGGAGGAGTATAAATATATTGCTCGAGAATGCAGGCAAGTAATCAGGAAGGCAAAAGTGCAATTGGAATTGCAGCTAGGAAGTGATGTGAAGGATAATAAGAAAGGTTTCTACAGACATGTTATCAATAAGAGTGGGTGATCAGAGTGGGTGTGGGGCCCTTATTGGATGAGGGAGGTAACCTAGTAGCTGATGTGGGAAAAGCTGAAGTACTCAGTGCTTTTTTTTTGCCTCTGTCTTCACAGACAAGGTCAGCTCCCAGCCAACTACACTAGGCAACACAGTATGGGAAGAAGGTGGCAGCCCTTGATGAAGAAAGAACAGGTTAAGAACTATTTAGAAAAGCTAAACATACACATATCCATGGGTCTGGATTTAATGCATCCAAGGGTACTGAGGGAGTTGGCAAATGTCTTTGTAGAGCCTTTGGCCATTATCTTTGAAAACTCGTGGAGATTGGGAAAGATCCCGGATGATTGGAAAAAGGCAAATGAAGTGCCCATCTTTAAAAAAGGGAAGACGAACAATCCAGGGAACTAAGACCAATCAGCCTTACCTCAGTCCCCAGAAAAATTGTGGAGGGGAACCTCAAGGAATCCATTTTGAAGCACTTGGAAGACGGGAAGTGATCAGGAATAGTCAATGTGGATTCATCAAGAGCAAATCATTCCTGACAAACCTGATTAGCTTCTATGATGAGGTAACTGGCTCTGTGGACATGGGGAAGTCAGTGGATGTGATATACCTTGACTTTAGCAAAGCTTTTGACACTGTCTCCCACAATACTCTTGCCAGTAAGTTAAGGGAATATGGATTGGATAAATGGACTGTAAGATGGATAGAAATCTGGCTAGACTGTCAGGCCCAACAGATAGTGATCAATGGCTCGATGTCAGGTTGGCGGTCGGTTTCAAGTGGAGTGCCCCAAAGATCGGTTGTAGGGCCAGTTTTGTTCAAGATCTTTATTAAAGACCTGGATGAGGGGATGGATTGCACCCTCAGCAAGTTTGGGGATGGCACTAAACTAGGGGGAGAGGTAGTTACATTGGAGATCAGGGATAGGGTCCAGCGCACCATGAGGTCACTCCAGGCCTGCTGCTGCCACTCCAAGTCGGCGTTCAGGTGGCACGACAGGGTGGTATGGATGTCATGCATCACCCCGATGGGCTGGTGCATCAGCTCCTCCCTATGCCTGGCTCGTCTGCAGCTCTCCTAGACTCTGGCAGATGGCTGCAGTGGCATGGCACGGTCCTCTGTCCTGACTGTGGAGAAGACACAAGAGGGAGGGGCCATCAGTCCTCTCTGCACACACATTCCCTGTGGCTGTGCCCTCCTGTGTGAGCAGTGACCGCACCAATCCACCGCCTGCAGGAGGGGGTTGTCCCAGGTGCAAGGCCATGTGTGGCCTGTACAGCACGCCTTGTCTCACAGGGACCCCGAGGTGGCCAGAGGACCATATTACCCACCTCCTCTCCCTCCATCCCCACAAAGACACACCATGGCCAGGCAGGCAAGGGAAGTGTGTGGCCAGAGTGTGACCCCCTGACAAGTGGCAGAGGAGCCATGTGCAGCCTGCCTTTCCCTGGGGTGTGCACACACACTCAGCTGCAGCTTGCTCTTCTGTGTGTGTGAGCAGCTGCTTCCTCACACATGCCCATGTGCTGTGTGCAGTGCTCCTACACCCTTGCACCTAGCCTGCTTGCAGCTGGGTGAGCCCTCCCCCCCGCCTCCTGGGGGCAGGACTCGTATGCCCACGCATGAGGCTGGCAGCAGGCTCCCGGGCATGTTGAGGGGCTGGCTGTTGTAGCTGTGTGCCACACTCTCCTTCTGCACATGGTTGCATGGGTCCAGACTGCAGCAGCATGTGCTGGCCTAGCAGCCTGTACCACACTGTGCGTCCCGCCCCTGTGCGCCCACCTTCCCCGCCCTGTGTGTGTGTTGTGCATGCCAACATACCTAAAAATGCCTCCTCGAATGCCTGGGATATGTCCAGGTTGGCAGGAACTGGCTCCAGGGACAGGATGACAGTCCCACTGTCCTGGTTGTTGTCCTTCTCTGTCAGTGGTGGGACCTGCCCCTCCATCCCCTCCTGGTCAGGGACATGGTCTCAATACTGGACTATCAGCTGCTCCAGCCCAGAGTCCACTGAGATGGATGGGGAAGAGGATTCTCTCCCCGCCCCCCCCAGGATGTGGTGGAGCTCCTTGTAGTAGGGGCAGGTGTGGGGTCCTGCCTCTGAGTGCCCCCTCTGCTCAGTCTCCCTCACATATCCCTGACAGAGCTCCTTCACCTTTGCCCAGACCTGTTCCAGGGTGCACTTCGCTCCGTCTGCATTCCTGCACTTTGCCCTGGGTTGTTGGAGCGACTCCTCCTCACCCCGCAATTCCAGGAGAGTCCTGATTTCTGTGCTCGACCACGATGGTGTGCAGCACTTGCTACCGCTGCTGGGGTGGGGGGGGCTGGGAGCCCTGTGGCTGCTCCCTGGCAGGGCCAGGAGGGTCTCGGCCATTTGCTTGATCCGCCATCTGACGGGGCCCGAAGTGTCGTTTTCAGCTAAAAACTCGATTTCACCCATCACGGCCTGGGGCGGTGGGGGGGGGAGTTTTCAGGCTCCAGAGGTCAATTTTGGCCTCCGCGGTCGGGGGCAGTGTTTTTGGCTGAAAAGGTGCTTTTGGCCATCGTGGCCCGGAGAGGGGCGTTTTTTGGCCCCAGAGGTTGATTTTGGCCTCTGCAGCCCATTTTTGGGCGCCCAAGGTCGATTTCTATAACAGTGGCACAGGGCGTCGTTTTCAGCTAAAAAGTCGATTTCGCCCATTGTGGCCGGTGGGGCATTTTGGTGCTCTGGAACTCAATTTTGGCCTCCACAGCCCCAGGTGATGTTTTTTGGCTCCGGAGGTCAATTTCAGCCTCTGCGGCCCCAGGGCAGCGTTTTTGGCTGAAAAGTCAATTTTGCCCATCGGTGCCTGGGGGGGCCTTTTTGGGCTTCGGAGTTCAATTTTGGCATCCACGGCCCGGGGTGGTGTTTTCAGGCTCTGGAGCTCAATTTCGGCCTCCATGGCCCGGGGCAGCATTTTCGGCTGAATAGTGGATTTCAGCCATCGTGGCCCAGGGTCTCCATTTGAGGTGCAGGAGATCGATTACAGCCTCCATGGATCGGGGCAATGTTTTCGGGCTCCGGAGGTTGATTTCAGCCTCCACGGCCCAGGGTGGAATTTTCAGACTCAGGAGTTCGATTTCGTCCTCCGTGGCGCGGGGTGTCATTTTTGCCTCAAAAGTCAATTTCGGCCATTCCGACCCAGGGGGACTTTTTTGGTCTCTGAAGGTCGATTTTGACCATTGCAGCTGCGGGGTGGCATTTTCGGGCTTAGGACGTCGATTTCGGCCTCCGCATTCTGCAGTGCTGTTTTTGGCTGAACAGTCTATTTTGGCCATCGCAGCCCGGCGGGGCCATATTTGGGCTCCGGAGGTCGACTTCGGCCTCCATGGTGCGGGGCAGTGTTTTCGGCTGAAAAGTTGCTTTCGGCCATCGTGGACCCGGGGGGGGTTGTTTTTAGGCTCCAGAGGTCAATTTCTACCACTGCGGCACGGGGCGTTGTTTTTGGCTGAAAAGTGGATTTCGGCCATTGTGGCCCGACGGGGTGTTTTCAAGCTTTGGAGGTCAATTTTGGCCTCCGTGGACCGGTGTGGCATTTTCAGGCTCTGGAGGTCGATTTCAACCTCCGTGGCCTGGGGTGGCTTTTTCGGGCTCTGGAGGTCGATCTTGGTCTCTGCGGCCAAGGTCGTAGTTTTTGGGTAAAAACTCGATTTCGCCCATCACAGCCGGGAGGTGGGCGTTTTGGGGCTCCAGAGGTCGATTTCAGCCTCCGAGTCCTGGGGCAGCGTTTTCATGACACCCGAAGTCAATTTTAGTCTCTTTGGCTTGGGGCGTGGTTTTCGGCTGGAAAATCAATTTCGCTCATCGTGGACTGGGGGGGCCTTTTCAGGATCCGGAGGTCGATTTCAGCCTCTGCGGCCCGGGGCAGCGGTTTTGGGCTCTGGAGGTCGATTTCGGCCTCTGCAGACCCAGGCAGCGTTTTCAGCTGAAAAGGTGCTTTCGGCCATCGTGGCCCAAGGGGGCGTTTTTTGGCTCTGGAGGTTGATTTTGGCGTCCGCAGACCGAGGTAGCATTTTTGGGCTCCTGAGGTCGATTTCTACTACCGAGGTACGGGGCGTTGTTTTCAGCTGAAAAGTCGATTTCAGCCATTGTGGCCGTCAGGATGTTTTTGGGCGGTGGAGGTCCATTTCAGCCTCCACGCCCCATGGCAGCGTTTTCGGGTAAAAAGTTGATTTTGGCCATCGCGGCCCAGGGGGCGTTTTGGGGCTCCGGATGTCAATTTCGGCTTCCCTTGGGCAGTGTTTTTGGCTGAAAAGTGGATTTACCCCATTACTGCCCGGGGTGGGCCTTTTCAGACTCCGGAGGCCAATTTCAGCTTCTGCTGCCCAGGGCAGCACTTTTGGGCTCTTGAAGTCGATTTCGGCCTACACAGCCCGGGGTGGCGTTTTCGGGCTCAGGAGGTCCATTTCATCCTCGATGGCGTGGGGTGTCATTTTCGCCTAAAAAGTCGATTTCGGCCATTCTGGCCCGAGGGGGCGTTTTGGGGTTCCGGAGGTAGATTTCGGCCTCCATGGCCATGGGTCGGTGTTTTCATCATAAAAGTCGATTTTGGCCATTGCGACCCGGGGAGCGTTTTCGGGCTTTGGATGTCAATTTTGGCCTATGCATTCCACGGCGTTGTTTTCAGCTGAAAAGTCTATTTTCGGCATCACGGCCTGGGGGGCCCGTTTTTGGGACCCGGAGGTCGATTTCGGCCTCCGTGGTCTGGGGCTGCATTTTCAGCTGAAAAGTTGCTTTCGGCCATCGTGGGCCAGGGAGGCATTTTTGGGCTTCAGCGGTTGATTTCTGCCACTGCTGTACGGGGCCTCATTTTTGGCTGAAATGTCAATTTTGGCCATCGTGGCCTGGGGGGGGCGTTTTCAGGCTCTGGAGGTAGATTTCCAACTCCTCAGCCTGAGGTGGTGTTTACAGGATTCAGAGATCGATTTCGGCCTCCACAGCCCAGGGCTTTGTTTTTGGCTGAAAAATCGATTTCGGCCATCGCAGCCCAGGGGTCGTTTTTGGGCGGCGGAGGTCAATTTTGGCCTCCACGGCCCATGGCAGTGTTTTTGGACTCCCAAGGTCGATTTCTACCACCGTGGCACGGAGTATCGTTTTCAGCTGAAAAGTCAATTTTGTGGCTGGCGGGGTGTTTTTGGGTGGCGGTAGTCAATTTCGGCCTCCACAGCCCATAGCAGCGTTTTTGGGTGAAAAGTAGATTTCGGCTATCTTGGCCCAGGGGGGCGTTTTGGGGCTCCGGAGGTCGATTTCGGCCTCTGATGCCCCAGGCTGGCGTTTTCGGTTGAAAAGTTGATTTCACCCATCGGTGCCCAGGGAGGCCTTTTCAGACTCTGGAGTTCAATTTCTGTGTCCGCGGTCTGGGGAGGTATTTTCTAGCCTGGAGCTCAATTTCGGCCTCCATGGCCCGGGGCAGCATTTTCGGCTGAATAGTGGATTTCAGCCATCGTGGCCCAGGGTCTCCATTTGAGGTGCCGGAGATCGATTACAGCCTCCATGGATCGGGGCAATGTTTTCGGGCTCCGGAGGTCAATTTCAGCCTCCATGGCCCGGGACAGTGTTTTGGAGGTCCAGAGTTTGATTTCAGCCTCCACAACCCGATGCGGCATTTTTGGGATTCACAGATCGATTTCGGCTTTCACAGCCCGGGGCGCCAGTTTCAGCTCAAAAGTCAATTTCAGCCATCGCGGCCCAGCTGCACGTTTTCCAGGCTCTGGAGGTTGATATCAGCCATAGCAGCCCGTGGGGTGTTTTTGGGCTCCCGAGGTCGATTTCAGCCTCTGTGGTCCAAGGCGGCATTTTCGGGCCTCAGAGGTCGATTTATGCCACAGCATCATGGATTGTCATTTTCAACTGAAAACTGGATTTCAGCCATTGTGGCTCAGCGGGGCATTTTCAGGGTCTGGATGTCAATTTCATCCTCCACGGCCTGGGGTGGCATTTTCGGACTCAGGAGGTCGTGGCCCGGCAGGGAGTTTTTGGGCTCCGGAGGTCGATATCAGCCATCATGGCCCAGGGGGGCATTTTCAGGCTCCCAAGGTCAATTTCTGCCACCGCAACATGTGGCATCATTTTCAGGTGAAAAGTGGATTTTGGCCATTGTGGCCCATCAGAGTGTTTTTGGGCTCTGGAGCCTGGTCTCCGCTGCCTGGGGCATCATTTTCAGCTTAAAAGTTGATATTGGCCTCTGCTGCTCGGGGCTATATTTTTGGGCTGTGGGGGTAGATTTCGGCCTTCGCAGTCCGGGGTGCCATTTTCGGCTGAAAAGTCGATTTCGCCAATCGCGGTCCAGGGTGGTGTTTTCGGACTCCAGATGATGATTTTGGCCTCCTCGGCCCCAGGGCAGTGTTTTCGGCTGAAAAGTTGATTTCGGCCATCGCGGCCCGTGGGCGTCATTTCAGGCTCCGGAGGTCGATTTTGGCCTCCATGGCCCCGGGGCAACATTTTCAGTAGAAAAGTCAATTTCGGCCATCGCGGCAAGCTGGTGCGTTTTTGGGCTCCAAAGGTCGATTTTGGCCTCTGGTAGCCCGGGGGAAGCATTTTTGGCTGAAAAGTTGATTTTGGCCATCATGGCCCGGGAGCGCCATTTCAGGCTCCTGAGGTCGATGATGGCTTCCGCGGCCAGGAAGGGCGTTATCGGGCTCTGGAGGAGGTCGATTACGGTGTTCGCGGCGCGGGGCGTCATCTTTGGGCTCTGGAACTCGATTTCAGCCTCCACAACCCCGGGGCGGTGGTTTTGGCTGAAAAATCGATTTCGGCCACTGTGGCCTGGGAGCGCCATTTCAGACTGCAGAGGTCGATTTCAGCCATCATGGCCCAGGGGGGTGGGGTTTGGGCTCTGTGACGGTGCGTTGGGGGTCCCCTGTCTCCTGCACCCCGAAATGGCACAAACAGACCGCACCAGCCGGTGGAATAGAGGAAGTTTATTGCCTCTCCAGGATACAGCACAGCACAGATGTAATCTGGTCACAGAGCTGGGCTAGGATGCCTCAGGCCCCCTTGAGTTGGGGGGAGACTGGGCCCCTAAACTCCAGCTCCTCTCCCTAGGCTGTCTCCTCCATCCTCACAGACAGCCCGCCACCAACTCTCTCACTTCCAGCCCTGCCCCCCAGCCAGGGCAGCATTCCACCTTCCTTTGTTCCTCTCCATGGGGGGTGTCTGGTCACTGGTTTGCATAGTGACTCATCCTGTTTTGCTGGGTCATGGCCCCCACGACAGCCAGTGGGGGTTACCCCAGAGCCAGCAGCATAGAAACCAGCCAGGTACCCCCACTACGTCACAGGCTCCGAAGGTTAATTTGGCATCCGTGGCCCGAGGCAGCCCAAGGCAGCATTTTCAGTTCAAAAGTCGATTTCGGCCATTGCGGCCCAGGACGGCGTTTTCGGGCCTCAGAGGTCGATTTCTGCTACTGTGGCATGGGGCGTCATTTTCAGCTGAATAGTGGATTTTGGCCATTGTGGCCCGGCAGGGCATTTTCAGGGATCGGAGGCCGGTTTCAGCCTCTTCGACCCCAGGGCATTGGTTTAGGCTGAAAAGTCGAATTTTGGCCATCGTTGCCAAAATGGGGTGTTTCTGGGTTGCGGAGGTCAATTTTGGCCTCCGCAGCCCTGGGGTGTCCTTTTTCAGCTGAAAATTCGATTTCGGCCATCGTGGCACAGGAGCGCCATTTCAGACTGCAGAGGATGATTATGGCCTCTGAGGCCAGAGGGGCATTTTTGGGCTCCAGAGGTCAATTTCAGCGTCCCTGGTGTGAGGCGGCGTTTTCGGGCTCTGGAGCTCTATTTAGGTCTGCACGGCCTTTGGCGATGTTTTTGGGCTCCGGAGGTCAATTTTGGGCTCAGGAGGTCGATTTTGTCCTCTGTGACATGTGGCGTCATTTTCGGCTGACAGGTTGATTTCGGTCATTGTGGCCCGGGGAAGCATTTTCAGAATCTGGAGTTCGATTTCTGCCTCTATGCCCCCAGGCAATGTTTTCGGCTTCCAGAGTTTGATTTTGGTCTCCGCCAACGAGGGCCTCATTTCCGCTGAAAAGTCGATTTCGGCCATCGCAGCGCTGGGGGGCGTTTTTAGGCTCCGGAGCTTGATTTTGGCCTCTGCGGCCCGGAGTGGCATTTTCGGGCTCAGGAGGTCGATTTCAGCCTCTGTGACCCGTGGCATCATTTTCGGTTGAAAACTCGATTTCGTCCATCATGGCGAGGGGGCGTTTTTGGGTTCCAGAGGTTGATTTCGGCCTCCGTGGCCCAAGGCAGCATTTTCAGGCTTCAAAGGTTGATTTTTGGCCTCCGCAGCCTCGAGCAGTGTTTTCAGGCTCCGGAGGTCAATTTAGGCCTCTAGAATGCCAGGGAGGCATTTTCAGACTCTGGAGTTTGATTTCGATTTCGGGCTCCACGACCCAGGGCGTCATTATGGCTGAAAAGTTGATTTCAGTCATTGCGGCCCGACGGGGCGTTTTCGGGCTCCAGAGGTCAATTTCAGTCTCTGTGGCCCGGGGCAGCGTTTTTGGTCTCCGGAGGTTGATTTTGGCTTCCATGGCCCATGACAGCATTTTTGGTTCTCAAGGGCGATTTCTGCAACCACGGCATGGGGCGTCGTTTTTAGCTGAAAAGTGGATTTCGGCCATTGTGGCCTGGTGGTCTTTTTCGAGGTTTGGAGGTCAGTTTCGGCCTCCGTGACCGTGGGTCGTCGGTTTTGGCTGAAAAATCGATTTTGGCCGTCGTTGCCCAGGTGGGCGTTTCTGGGATCCGGAGGTAAATTTTGGCCTCTGCTGCCTGGGGCTGTTTTCAGGCTCCGGAGGTCGATATTGGACTTCAAGGCCAGGGCATCGTTTTTGGCTGAAAAGTCGATCTCGGTCATCGTGGCCCTGGGGGGGCATTTTTGGGCTCCAGAAGTCGATATCAGGCATTGTGTCCCGGGAGGGGGGCATTTTTGGGCTCCAGAGGTCTATTTCGGCCTCCACGGCTCGAGGTGGCGTTTTCGGGCTTCAGAGGTCGATTTCTGCTACCGTGGCACAAGGCAGTTTTTTCAATTGAAAAGTCGATTTTGGCCATTTTGGCCCGGGAGGGGGACGTTTTTGTGATCCGGAGGTTGGTCTCCGCTGCCTCGGGCATCGTTTTAGGCTTAAAAGTCAGTTTTGGCCTTCACTCCCCGGGGCACTTGTTTTCGGGCTCCGGAGGTTGATTTCGGCCATCACGGCTCGGGGTGGTGTTTTCAGGCTCCAGAGGACGATTTTGGCCTCCAGCGATCCAGGGTGGCATTTTTGAGCTCTGAAGTTCGATTTTGGCCTCTGGGGATGCAAGGGAGGAGTTTTCAGCTGAAAAGTCTATTTCGGTCATCGTAGCCCAGGGGCGTCATTTCAGGCTCTGGAGGTCGATTTCGGTCTCCGCAGTCTGGGGTGGCATTTTTGAGCTCTGGAGGTCGATTTTGATCTCCGCAGCCCGGTGCATCATTTTTGGCTGAAAAGTCGATTTTGGCCATCGCAACCTGGGAGGGCGGTTTCGGGCTATGGTTGTCGATTTCGGCATCCGTGGCCCTGGGAGTCATTTTCATCTGAAAAGTCGATTTCATCCATCAAGGCCCGGCGGGGCGTTTTCAGGCTCTGGAGGTCAATTTCAGCCTCCGCGGTCTGGGGTGTTATTTTTGGTCTCCAGAGGTTGATTTTTTGGCCTCTTCAGCCCTGGGGCGGCGTTTTTGGCTGAAAAGTCAATTTCAGCCGTTGTGGCCTGGGAACGCCATTTCAGGCTCAAGAGGTTAATTGCAGCCTCCGTGGCCCCAGGCAGCATTTTCGGGCTCCAGAGGTCGATTTCAGCATCCGTGGCACGGGGCGGCCTTTTTGGGCTCTGGAGCTCAATTTCAGCCTCCCCGGCCTCGGACGATGTATTCGGGCTCTGGAGGTCGATTTCAGCTTCCACGGCCTTGGGCGTCATTTTTGGGCTCTGGAGCTCGATTTCAGCCTCCATGGCTCGGGGTGGCATTTTCTGACCCTGGAGCTCGATTTCAGCCTCCACTACCGAAAGGTTGATTTTGGCCATCGCGTCGGGGGGGGGGGGGCATTTTTGGACTCCGGAGATTGATTTCGACATCCGTGGCCCTGGGGGTCATTTTCATCTGAAAAGTCAATTTCGTACATCGTGGCCCAGCACCTGTATGTGTCTCTTGTTTTAGTGCATGCATAGAATAGGTCTCTTTAAAGATTAAGCTGTCACTTGGTACTGTTATTTTTCTATCTTCTTTTTCCTTTGTAACCATTTTAAGACCTGTACTTGTTAGCAGTTAAGAAGTAGAACAAAAGGTACTGTAACCATATGCTTTATAAGTTTCCCTTTAATAAACCTGTAACTGTTTAAGCTTTAACCTGACTCCTCCTGTTGCTGTAACAGAGCCAGACACAATTAAAAGAACTCCTGCCGGTCAAAGAGGTAGACACAGTGAGAGCTGGGCGTTTGGTCTCTGCCACCTCCACAGGACAGACCCTTGGGGCACCTGTCAGCCTCCCTAGGCTGCCCGTTTGTCAGTTGATGGTCAGGGCAGTGCGTGGTATGTGTGAGTGTTCATGTGGGTTATACCCCCGAGTCTTCAACTGCTAGGACTGGGGTCCCTATGCAGCGGGCAGCCCAAAGAAGGCTGACGGATGCCCCAAGGGTGTGCAAGAAGAGCTTTTTTCATCTGTGTCTTTAGCTGCTAGGACTAGGGTCCCTACGCAGAGGGCAGCCTAGGGAAGGCTGATGGATGCCCCAAAGAGTCTGTCCCATGGAGGCGACAGGACCCAAACGCCCAGCTCTCCCTCACTGTGTCTGCCCTATGACCGGCTAGAGTTCTTTTAATTGCGTCTGGTTCTGTTACAGCAACTGAAGGACTCAGGTTAAAACTTAAACAGTTACAGGTTTATTAAAGAAGCTTATAAATCATATGGTTACAATGGCTATTGCTCTATTTCTTAACTGCTAGCAAATATAGATCTTAAAAAAAATGGTTACAAATAAAATAAAGATAGAAAATAGAAATAATGGTACCAAGCGACAGCTTAATTTTTAAAGAGCTCTATGTCTATGTGGACACTTAAGACAAAGGACACATTCAGGTACAATTTTTACCCCCTTCTGTGCCTCTCGACTCCAGCGTATCAGGCCAGGGCCAGTCCCTCAATTCCTAGGAAAGACAAATACTAGGTGGGCATCCCCGTGGAACCTCGGGAGGCCAATCACCTAATCTGATGAGCAGATAGATGGTAGATTGACGCTCAGAGGGAGTGTGCTGCTGGACCCATCTTTATATCCATAGGGACCCGTATCCTCTTTCTTATCTAAGATGCCAAATTGTGTTGGTCCGTCTATGTTCCAGTTCTTACAAGGGAGTTTCAACTTAATTTACACTTGCAAGAGAGATAACTAAATTGTAAGTAGTGGACATTCTTTACTGGGCGGGAGATTCTTCACCTCGTGGACGACTGTGTGTTTGTATCAATATAGGTGCCAGCCAAGGCAGTTCTTGCAGCCTTGAGGTCAGCAATTGGCGTATCTCTGTTTACAGCCATCCAGAGTCACAGCAGCCAGCATATCTGGATACATCAATTGCTGACCTCAAGGCTGCAAGAACTGCCTTGGCTGGCACCTATATTGATACGAACACACAGCCGTCCGCCGGGGGAGGATCCTACTGTCAAGGCATCAAAGACTATGCTGATTTTATTGCTTTCTATGCCCTGTATGCTCCAGGCACCTCAGAGGGGCAAGCAAGATGGATGTTACAGGGGGGATTCCTGTCTGGCTACACCACTGCGAAGGGACCTTGCGTCCTGGCAATCAAAGACTCGGGTGTAATAAGCTCTCCCTGCAGACTCTTGGGGCACCCATCAGTGTTTCACAGGCTACCCGCTGCAAAGGGACCCTGTCCTAGCAGTTGAAGACTCGGGTGTTTAATAGGGCTCACAGACCACACACTACTCCAGCCATCAGCTGACAGTGGACCGGGGTAGCGTTTTCGGGATCTGGAGGTCGATTTTGGCCTCTGAGGCCAGGGGCAGCATTTTTGACTGAAAAGTCGATTTTGTCCATTGCGGCCCGGAGGGCATTTTCGAGCTTTGAAGGTTGATTTCAGCCTCCATGGCCCGGGGCAGTGTTTTCAGATTCCAGAGATCGATTTCGGCCTCAGTGGCCTGGGGTTGGTGTTTTCGGGTGCCGGTGGTTGATTTCAGCCATCGTGGCCCAGGGTGGTGTATTGGGACTCAGTCCGGGGGGGAGGAGCATTCTCAGGCTCCGAAGGTCAATTTAGGACTCTGTGGCCTAGGGTGTGGTTTTTTTCTGAAAAGTCGATTTTGGCCTCCTCGGCCCGGCATCGCATTTTGCGGGCAATGACTGTCGATTTCGGCCTTCTCGGTTCAGGGCAGCTTTATTGTCTAAAGAGTTGATTTTGGCCATCGCAGCCAAGGGGGCATTTTCAGGATCCGGAGTTCGATTTTGGACTCCAAGGCCCAGAGGTACATTTTCGGGCTCCAGACGTCAATTTCAGTCTCTGTGGCCTGGATAGTGTTTTTGGCTTCAAAAGTCGATTTCGGCCATCACAGCCTGGGGGGCGTTTCTGGGCTCCGGATGTTGATTTCGTCTTACGCGGCCGGGGTCGGCATTTTCGACTTCAAATGTCAATTTCGACCATCACAGCCCGGAGGCAGCATTTTCAGTTTCTGGACATTGATTTCAGCCTCCGTGGCCCGGGTCTGCGTTTTTGGCTTCAAAAGTTGATTTGAGCCATTCTGGTTCGGGGGCGGGGGTGTGTTTTCAGGCTCCGGACGTTGATTTGGGCCATCACAGCCCGGGGGGGGGCAAATTCGGGCTCCAAACGTCGATTTCGGCCTCTGTGGCCCTGGTCGGCATTTTTGGCTTCAAAAGTCGATTTTGGCCATCATGGTCCGGGGGGCATTTTCGGTGTCTGGACATCAATTTTGGACTCTGCAGCCAGGGTTGGCGTTTTCAACTAGAAGAGTCGATTTCAGCCATCGCTGCCCGGAGGCGTCATTTTCAGTTTCTGGACGTTGATTTCGGGTTCCGCAGCCCGGGTAGGTGTTTTCAACTTCAAAAGTCAATTTCAGCCATCGCAGCCCAGATCGGCATTTTTGGCTTCAAAAGTTGATTTTGTCCAGTGGGGAGTTTCAGGCTCCGGATGCTGATTTCGACCTCCATGGCCAGGGTCAGCTGTAGAGGCCGAAATCGACGTCTGGAGTCCGAAAACGCCCCCTCCAGTCCACGATGGATGAAATGGACCTTTGAAAACAAAAACGCCGACCCAGGCTGTGGACGCCAAAATCAACATCTGGAGCCTGAAAACCCCCCACACTCCGACCTCGGAGGCCAAAATTCACTTTTGAAGCCGAAAACGCCATCCCACGCTGTGGAGGCCAAAATAGACTTTTGACGTCATAAACACCGACCCCAGCCGCAGGACCACGGAGGACGAAATGGACGTCTTGAACCCAAAAACTCCCCCCCAGGCCTCAGAGGCCAAAAATGACTTTTGAAGCCTAAAATGCCCCCCTGGGCCACGATGGCCAAAATCGACTTTTCCATCTGAAAACGTAGACCCGGGCTGCGGAGGCTGAAATGGATGTCTGGAGCCTGAAAATGCCCCCCTGGGCCAAAATCGACTTTTCCAGCCAAAAACGCCAATCCAGGATGCGGATTCCAAAGTTGACGTCCGAAGCCCAAGAATCGACATCTGGACCCCAAAAATGGCGACCTCAATCGCGGAGGCCGAAATAGACGTCTGGAGCCCGAAAATGCACCTCCAGGCTGCGATGGCCTAAATCCACTTTTCCAGCCGAAAACACCGCCCCACGCCTTGGAGGCCGATATTGATGTCTGGAGCCCAAAAATGCCCCCTCCTCCCGGGGCCACAAGGGCCAGAATAAACTTTTGAAGCTAAAAACGCCAACCTGGGCCGAGGTCGAAATTGACTTTTGAAGCCGAAAACACCCCCCCCCCCCCCCGGGGCTGCTATATCCAAAATCGACTTTCTGAGCCCCAAAAAATTCCCCCAGGCTACAGAGGCCGAAATTGACATCCGGAGACCGAAAACACCCCCCACGGCCGCGATGGCCGAAGTCAACCTTTGAGGCCAAAAGCGCAGAACCTGGCCGCGAAGTCTGAAATCGAAGTCCGGAGCCCGAAAATGCCCTCCTGGGCCTCACAGCCCAAAATCGACTTTTAGAGGCAAAAACACTGACCCGGGATGCGCAGGCTGAAATCAATGTCCAGAGCCCAAAAACAATCCCCAGGGCCACGATAGCCGAAACTGACCTTTGAAGCCAAAAACGCTGACCAGGGCTGCGATGGCTGAAATTGACTTTTCCAGCCGAAAACGCCAACCCGGGCTGTAGAGAATGATATCGACGTCCAGATCCCAAAAACACCCGCTCCCGGGGCTGCGATAGCCAAAATTGACCGCTGAAGCCAAAAACGCTGACCTGGGCCACAAAGGCTGAAATTGACTTCTGGAGCCTGAAAATGACCCTCTGGGCCGCGATGGCAGAAATACACTATTCTAACCGAAAACGACGACCCGGGCCGCAGAGTCCAAAATTGATTTTTGATGACAAAAATGCCGACTTGGGCCACGATGGCCGAAATTGACTTTTGAAGCCGAAAACACTGACCAGGACCACAGAGGACGAAATGGATGTCCTGAACCCGAGAACGCCTTCCCGGATCCCTGAGGCCAAAATCGAGTTTTGAAGCTGAAAATGCTGACCTGGGCTGCGGAGGCCGAAATCAAGGTCCAGAGCCAGAAAACGGCTTCCTCCCGGCCTCAGAGGCCGAAAACGACTTTTGAAGCCCAAAATGCTCCTTGGGCCACGATGGCCAAAATAAACTTTCCATCCAAAAATGTTGACCCGGGCCTCGGAGGCCAAAATGGATGTCCGGAGCCTGAAAAAGTCCCCCTGGACCTCAGAGGCCGAAAATGACTTTTGAAGTCCAAAATGCTCCCTTGCCAAAATCAACTTTTCCAGCCAAAAATGCCGACCCGGGACACGGATTCCGAAATTGATGTCCAGAGCCCAAAAACACATTCCCGGGCCATAATGGCCAAAATCGGCGTCCAGATCCCGAAAGCGTCTCCCTGGGCTGCAGAGGCCAAAACTGACACCCAGAGCATGAAAACACACCCTCCCCCATGCCACAATGGCCGAAATCAACTTTTGAAGCAGAAAATGCCGACTCAGGCTCCAGAGGTCGAATTCAACATCCAGAGCAGGAAAACGCACACCAAGGCCATGATGGATGAAATCAACTTTTCCAGCAGAAAAAGTTGACCCGGGCCACGGAGGGCAAAATCGATGTCCAAATCCCAAAAACTCCTCCCCGGAACACGGAGGCCAAGAGCAACACCCAGAGCACGAAAACGTCTCTCCCCCCCGTTCCACGATGGCCAAAATCGACTTTTGAAACTGAAAATGCCGATCCTGGCCGAGGAGGCCGATATCGACACTCAGAGCCCAAAAATGCCCTCCCCCCCGGCCACTATGGCTGAAATTGACTTTTGATACCAAAAACGCCAACTCGAGCCATGATGTCCGAAATAGACTTTTGAAGCCGAAAATGCTGACCCGGGCAGCAGAGGACAAAAACGACATCTGGAGCAAGAAAATGCCCCTGTGGGCTGCGATAGTCAAAATCAACTTTTGAGGCCAAAAATGTTGACCCTGGATGTGGAGGCCAAAATCGAGGTCCGAAGCCCGAAAACACCCCCTCAGGCACCCCTCATATCCAAAATAGACGTTTCCAGCCGAAATCGCAGACCCGGGCCGCGGAGCCCAAAATAGACGTCCGGATACCAAAAATGCCCCCCTGGGCTGCGTAGGCTGAAAACGACACCTGGAGCAAGAAAACGACCCCCTATGCCACTATGGCCGAAATCAACTTTTTAAGCCAAAAATGCCAAAATCGACAGCCAGAGCCTGAAAACACACCCCTGTGTGAATGCCTGAAATCGACATCTGGAACCCAAAAATGCCACCCCCTGGCGCAGCGATGGCCGAAATAGACTTTTGAAGCTGAAAACGCTGTTCCAAGTTGCAGAGGCCAAAATCGGTATCCATAGCTCGAAAACGCCACTACGGGCCATGATGGCCGAAATCAATTTTTGAAGCCGAAAATGACGATACGTGCTGCCGAGGCTGAAATTGACGTTTGGCGCTTAAAAACACCCCCCTAGGCAGTGATGGCCGAAATCGAATTTACCAGCTGAAAATACCTACCCGAGCAGCGGAGCACAAAATCGATATCCATAACACGAAAACACCCCCGCAGTCCACAATGGTCAAAAACAACTTTTCACGCTGACCCGGGCCACGGAGGCAGAAATCGACGTCTGGAGCCCGAAAACCCCCCACCGGGCCGTGGAGACAGAAATCAACACCCGGAGGATGAAAATGCCGTGATGGCCGAAATTGCCTTTTTCAGCAGAAAACACTGACCCAGGCTGCGGAAGCGGAAATCGACGTCCAGAGCTGGAAAACGCTGACCCAGGCCACGGAGGTGGAAATTGACGTCCGGATCCTGAAAACGCCGAACCGGGCTGCGGAGGCAGAAACAGAGGTCCGGTGACTGAAAAGGCCGACCCGGGCCGCGGAGGCCAAAATTGACATTCAGAGACAGAAAACGCCTCCCTGGGTTGCAATGGCCGAAATTGACATCTGGTGCCCGAAAATGCACCCCCGGCCTGCGATGTCGGAAATCAAATTTTCCAGCCAAAATGGCCGACCTGGGCCG
Organism: Pelodiscus sinensis; assembly: GCF_049634645.1. NCBI lineage: Eukaryota > Metazoa > Chordata > Testudines > Trionychidae > Pelodiscus > Pelodiscus sinensis. The sequence continues at coordinate 10,474,843 of NC_134720.1, read as the reverse complement.
CGAAGACCGAAATCTGCGTCCTGAGCCCGAAAACAGCACGCTGGGTCGGAGAGGCCGAAATCAACTTTTGAAGCCAAAAACGCCAACGTTGTTCACGGCAGCTGAAATCTACTTTTGCAGATGAAATCGCCGACCCGAGCCTCAGAGCCCGAAATCGACATCTGGAGCCTGAAAACGCTCCTCCCCTCCCGGGGACAATATGTCCGAAATCGACTTTTCCAGGAGAAAGCACAGACCTGGGCCAGACAGGCCACATTCTACTTTTGCATCAACTTTTCATCCGCAACGGCCACCCCAGGCTTAGGATGCTGAAATCGACCTCCAAAATCCGAAATAAACCCTCTGGACTACAATGGCCAAAATCGACTTTTAAGCCGAAAATGAGGACCCGGGCCGCGGAGGCTGAAAACGAATACAGGCGCCCAAAAAAGTCACATTGGGCCACGGAGGACGAAATCGCAGAGGTCACAATCGACTTCCGATGACTAAAACATCCCCCCGGGCCGTAATAGCCGAAAACACCCTAAAATGCATCCCAGGCTGAGAAGGCCGAAATTGAACTCCGGACCCAAAAACGCCACCCCTAGAAGACAGAGGACCTGTGGGCCCCTGATGACAGGCTATCCCTCCTCACCTGCTTCTCCTGAGAGAGTGAGAGTGCAGGTGGGGGATGACTCACCCCATGATATCCTTGCCAGCAGATGTTGTTGGTGCAGCAACTAATGAGGTGTATGAAGTGTATGAACTAATGAGGTGTATGTCCTTCGGACATGCTTACAATCATACAAGTGAAATCCTGGCCAAAATATTTTCACAGGCTTACTGGGGATATTCTTACCTTAGGACAACTGACACACTGGGCATTAAAACAAAGAAATGCGTCTTTTTAGAGGTGCAATACCTTTTGTAGACTAGATGTACTCTAGAGAATTTGTCTGATAACTCACCAACCTGTAGAGAGGGATCTACAATGCCATTTTGAGCCTCTGACAGGTGACCCTGACTGATTTGTGTTCGAAGTTACCAACTCTTGTCCCTGCTACTACCCCTACCACCACAGTGCACCTGCTCCTACTGGCTGACATGGAGCTGCCCCTTGGGAGCCTCCCTTGGAAGACCGGGGAGGGTGGGTGCTCTTGGCTGTCCCTCCCCACCCGACTTCGGTACCCTGTATCCAGAGAGGTAGAAGGGGATGGTGTGAGCTTGGTACTGCAAAGATATTTCACACTCACACCACTGTATGCTTGTCTGTCTGCCATTCTCACAAAGATACATTGTCCTTCCCGCTCAACACTTGACCAAACACGTCCATCGATGTGTGTAGGTTTCTACTTGTAGTGCTTTCAACGTGGGTTCTTTGCAGCGTATGACTGGCGGTGGCTGGCGCATCCATGCTTCTCGTGAGAGTGTAAACGTTGGGAGACAGCCCCATGGTACCCTTGGCAGCAGACATTGTTTGTGAAGCGCCGAATGAGGTATGGGGTAGTCTTTCTTCGATTCAGAGACGCGATACCACTCGTTGACTAATGATGTACTCTAGAAAGTTTTGTCTGAATGCTCACCAACGTGTAGAGAGGGATCCACTAGTGGAAAAGGGGCGGGTCGCTTCATGCTATCCTTGCAAGTAGACATTCTTCCTGCAGCGCCCAATGAGGTATGCAGGAGTTTTCCTTCGTACATGCTTACTATGATAAAGCCAAATCCTGGCCAACACATATTCACACGAGGTATGCCTTTCGAGGAATCTGCTCATTAGAGAAGGCTGATTGGAGTAATTTCAAGACACCTTTCCCTGTGTCTATGACTTACTCCGTGGGAGGCCCTTTTCCACACAACCTCTTAGCTTGTCTCACGATAATGTGGAAAAACTCTCACAATCTGCAGAACGCGCATTCAGTCATGTAGGGGACATTCTTTGTTTCAGCGTAGCAACTCCCTTAAATAGAATAAAACAATTGAACAGGATCTATATAATTTGAAGACTCTACTCCGAACTGCAGGATAGGTGGGGACTTCTTTCAAAAAAAACCTTTCGCTGCGACTGTGAATATCGTTTGGGAGGCACTTTTTCATGCAACTTGTCCTCTTGTCATAGAAATACGTGGGGTGAAAAAGTCCCATTCTGGGGGAAAGCTCCGCAGATCGCCAGGTAAGAGGCTTCCTGGGGACATTCTTACTTCTAGAACACTGACAAACTGGGCAATAAACCAAAAAAATTCCGTTTTATCAGAGGAGCGATACCTTTCGCCGACTACATGTACTCTATAGAGTTTGTCTGATAGCTCACCAACGTGTAGAGAGGGATCTACTATTCGATTTTGACACTAACAGGTGACCTTGACTAGTTAGTGTGCGAAGCTACCAACTCTTGGCACTGCTGGTTGCCCGACATCACAAGACACCTGCCAATGTTCGCTGACATGGAGCTTCCCTTTGGAATCCTTCTTGGGAGAAGGGGGAGCTCTTGATGACAGTCTGTTCCCTGCTCACCCCACTTCGGTCCTCTCGAGAGAGAGAGAGAGAGAGACAGAAGAGGGTGACGGTAGCTTCGCGTTGCAAAATTCTTTCACACTCAAACCACTGTATGTTTTGCGCTCTGCCATTCTCACAAAGACGCGTTGTCGTTCCCGCTCACTTCTTAACCAAACACGTCCCTGGTGTGACGGCGCGTTGGGGGTCCCCCGTCTCCTGCACCCCGAAATGGCACAAACAGACTGCACCAGCCGGTGGAATAGAGGAAGTTTATTGCCTCTCCAGGATACAGCACAGCACAGATGTAGTCTGGCCACAGAGCTGGGCTAGGATGCCTCAGGCCCCCTTGAGATGGGGGAGACTGGGCCCCTAAACTCCAGCCCCTTCTCCTAGGCTGTGTCCTCCATGCTCTCCCACAGTAACTAACCAAATTCCCTTGCAGCCCTGCCCCCCCAGCCAGGGCAGAATTCCACCTTCCTTTGTTCCTCTCCATGGGGGGTGTCTGGCCACTGGTTCAACCAGTTTGGCCTTACCTCTGCCTAGCGAGGTTTTCCCTGCTGGGTCTTGCTCCAGACAGCAGGGGTCACCACAGCCCAGTAATTACCCCCACTACGTCACACCTGGCTAGCTGTAAATTTCTACTTGTAGTGCTTTCAAAGTGGGTTCTTTGCAGCGTTTGTCTAGTGGTGGCTGGCATATGCCTGCTTCTCCTAAGAGGGTGAGTGTGGAAGGGGGCGGGCGGGTGGCTTCATTCTTTCCTGCAGCGCCCAATGAGGTCTGCAGGAGTTTTCCCTCGGACATGCTTACTATCATAAAGCCAAATCTTGGCCAAAGTATTTTCACAGGAGGTATGCCTCGCGAGGAATCTGCTCATTACAGAAGGCTGGCTGGCGAAATTTCAAGACACCTATTCCTGCCTCTATGACTTTTCCATACCACTTAGCTTGTCTCACGGTGGTATGGAAAAGCTCTCACAGGCTGCAGAACGCGCACTCAGTCAAGTAGGAGACCAGTCTTAGTTTCAGCGGATGGACTCGCTTAAGTAGCATCAGACAATTGTACAGGTGCTATAAAATTGGAAGACTCTACTCCGCACTGCAGGTTAGGTGCAGGCTTATTTCAAAAAAAAAATCTTACCGTGAGTCTGTGAATTTCGTTTGGGAGGCACTTTTTCATGCAACTTGTTCTCTTGTCTCCGAAATGCGTGGGGGAGAGGGAGGGGAAAAGAACCATTCTGGGAAAAGCTCCGCAGATCGCCAGGTTACAAGCTTCCTGGGGACATTCTTACTTTTAGAACACCGACACACGGGGCAATAAACCAAACCAACCCGTTTTTTCAGAGGAGCGATTCCTTTCGTCGACTACGTGTACTCTAGAGAGTTTGTCTGCTAGCTCACCAACGTATTTAGAGGCATCTACTATTCGATTTTCACCCTCTGCCAGGTGATCCTGACTGGTTAGTGTGAGAAGCTACCAACTCTTGGCACTGCTGTTTCCCCGCCATCACAAGAATACTGCCAGTGCTCGCTGACATGGAGCTTCCCCTTGGAATCCTTCCTGGGAGAAGCGGGAGCTCTTGATGACAGTCTGTTCCCTGCTCACCCCACTTCGGTCCTGTCTCCCGAGAGAGACAGAAGAGGGGGACGGCAGCTTCGCGTTGCAAACTTCTTTCACACTCAAACCACTGTATGTTTTGCGCTCTGCCATTCTCACAAAGACGCACTGTCGTTCCCGCTCACTACTTAACCAAACCCGTCTTTGGCTAGGTGGAAGTTTCTACTTGTAGTGCTTTCAACGTGGGTTCTTTGCAGCGTTTGCCTAGCGGTGGCTGGCGAATGCCTGCTTCTCCTAAGAGGGTGAGTGTGGAAGGGGGCGGGCGGGTGGCTTCATTCTTTCCTTGCAAGTAGACATTCTTCCTGCAGCGCCCAATGAGGTCTGCAGGAGTTTTCCTTCGGACATGCTTACTATCATAAAGCCAAATCTTGGCCAAAGCATTTTCACATATGCCTCGCCAGGAATCTGCTCATTACAGAAGGCTGGCTGGCGAAATTTCAAGACTCGGTTCCTTGCGTTTATGACTTGGCCCGTGGGAGGCCCTTTTCCACTCAACCTCTTAGCTTGGCTCACGGTTGTGTGGAAAAGCTCTCACAGGCTGCAGAACGGGCACTCAGTCAAGTAGGGGAACAGTCTTAGTTTCAGCGCATGGACTCGCTTAAGTAGCATCAGACACTTGTACAGGGGCTATACAATTGGAAGACTCTACTCCGCGCTGCAGGTTAGGTGCATGCTTATTTCAAAAAAAACCTTTCCGTGCGTCTGTGAATTTGGTTTGGGAGGCACTTTTTCATACAACTTGTTCTCTTGTCTCCGAAATGCGAGGGGGTGGGAGGGGAAAAGAACCATTCTGGGGAAAGCTCCGCAGATCGCCAGGTTACAAGCTTCCTGGGGACATTCTTACTTTTAGAAAACCGACACACGGGGCAATAAACCAAACCAACCCGTTTTTTCAGAGGAGCGATACCTTTCGTCGACTACGTGTGCTCTAGAAAGTGTGTCTGATAGCTCACCAATGTATGGAGAGGGATCTACTATTAGATTTTCAGCCTCTGCCAGGTGATCCCGAATGGTTAGTGTGAGAAGCTACCAACTCTTGGCACTGCTGTTTCCCCGCCATCACAAGAATACTGCCAATGCTCGCTGACATGGAGCTTCCCCTTGGAATCCTTCCTGGGAGAAGCGGGAGCTCTTGATGACAGTCTGTTCCCTGCTCACCCCACTTGGGTCCTGTCTCCCGAAAGAGACAGAAGAGGGGGATGGCAGCTTCGCGTTGCAAACTTCTTTCACACTCAAACCACTGTATGTTTTGCGCTCTGCCATTCTCACAAAGACGCACTGTCGTTCCCGCTCACTACTTAACCAAACCCGTCTTTGGCTAGGTGGAAGTTTCTACTTGTAGTGCTTTCAACGTGGGTTCTTTGCAGCGTTTGCCTAGCGGTGGCTGGCGAATGCCTGCTTCTCCTAAGAGGGTGAGTGTGGAAGGGGGCGGGCGGGTGGCTTCATTCTTTCCTTGCAAGTAGACATTCTTCCTGCAGCGCCCAATGAGGTCTGCAGGAGTTTTCCTTCGGACATGCTTACTATCATAAAGCCAAATCTTGGCCAAAGCATTTTCACATATGCCTCGCCAGGAATCTGCTCATTACAGAAGGCTGGCTGGCGAAATTTCAAGACTCGGTTCCTTGCGTTTATGACTTGGCCCGTGGGAGGCCCTTTTACACTCAACCTCTTAGCTTGGCTCACGGTTGTGTGGAAAAGCTCTCACAGGCTGCAGAACGGGCACTCAGTCAAGTAGGGGAACAGTCTTAGTTTCAGCGCATGGACTCGCTTAAGTAGCATCAGACACTTGTACAGGGGCTATACAATTGGAAGACTCTACTCCGCGCTGCAGGTTAGGTGCATGCTTATTTCAAAAAAAACCTTTCCGTGCGTCTGTGAATTTGGTTTGGGAGGCACTTTTTCATACAACTTGTTCTCTTGTCTCCGAAATGCGAGGGGGTGGGAGGGGAAAAGAACCATTCTGGGGAAAGCTCCGCAGATCGCCAGGTTACAAGCTTCCTGGGGACATTCTTACTTTTAGAAAACCGACACACGGGGCAATAAACCAAACCAACCCGTTTTTTCAGAGGAGCGATACCTTTCGTCGACTACGTGTGCTCTAGAAAGTGTGTCTGATAGCTCACCAATGTATGGAGAGGGATCTACTATTCGATTTTCAGCCTCTGCCAGGTGATCCCGAATGGTTAGTGTGAGAAGCTACCAACTCTTGGCACTGCTGTTTCCCCGCCATCACAAGAATACTGCCAATGGTCGCTGACATGGAGCTTCCCCTTGGAATCCTTCCTGGGAGAAGCGGGAGCTCTTGATGACAGTCTGTTCCCTGCTCACCCCACTTCGGTCCTGTCTCCCGAGAGAGACAGAAGAGGGGGACGGCAGCTTCGCGTTGCAAACTTCTTTCACACTCAAACCACTGTATGTTTTGCGCTCTGCCATTCTCACAAAGACGCACTGTCGTTCCCGCTCACTACTTAACCAAACCCGTCTTTGGCTAGGTGGAAGTTTCTACTTGTAGTGCTTTCAACGTGGGTTCTTTGCAGCGTTTGCCTAGCGGTGGCTGGCGAATGCCTGCTTCTCCTAAGAGGGTGAGTGTGGAAGGGGGCGGGCGGGTGGCTTCATTCTTTCCTTGCAAGTAGACATTCTTCCTGCAGCGCCCAATGAGGTCTGCAGGAGTTTTCCTTCGGACATGCTTACTATCATAAAGCCAAATCTTGGCCAAAGCATTTTCACATATGCCTCGCCAGGAATCTGCTCATTACAGAAGGCTGGCTGGCGAAATTTCAAGACTCGGGTCCTTGCGTTTATGACTTGGCCCGTGGGAGGCCCTTTTACACTCAACCTCTTAGCTTGGCTCACGGTTGTGTGGAAAAGCTCTCACAGGCTGCAGAACGGGCACTCAGTCAAGTAGGGGAACAGTCTTAGTTTCAGCGCATGGACTCGCTTAAGTAGCATCAGACACTTGTACAGGGGCGATACAATTGGAAGACTCTATTCCGCACTGCAGGTTAGGTGCATGCTTATTTCAAAACAAACCTTTCCGTGCGTCTGTGAATTTGGTTTGGGAGGCACCTTTTTCATACAACTTGTTCTCTTGTCTCCGAAATGCGAGAGGGTGGGAGGGGAAAAGAACCATTCTGGGGAAAGCTCCGCAGATCGCCAGGTTACAAGCTTCCTGGGGACATTCTTACTTTTAGAAAACCGACACACGGGGCAATAAACCGAAACAATCCGTTTTTTCAGAGGAGCGCTTCCTTTCGTCGACTACGTGTACTCTAGAGAGTTTGTCTGCTAGCTCACCAACGTATTTAGAGGGATCTACTATTCGATTTTCAGCCTCTGCCAGGTGATCCTGACTGGTTAGTGTGAGAAGCTACCAACTCTTGGCACTGCTGTTTCCCCGCCATCACAAGAAAACTGCCAATGGTCGCTGACATAGAGCTTCCCCTTGGAATCCTTCCTGGGAGAAGCGGGAGCTCTTGATGACAGTCTGTTCCCTGCTCACCCCACTTCGGGCCTGTCTCCCGAGAGAGACAGAAGAGGGGGACGGCAGCTTCGCGTTGCAAACTTCTTTCACACTCAAACCACTGTATGTTTTGCGCTCTGCCATTCTCACAAAGACGCACTGTCGTTCCCGCTCACTACTTAACCAAACCCGTCTTTGGCTAGGTGGAAGTTTCTACTTGTAGTGCTTTCAACGTGGGTTCTTTGCAGCGTTTGCCTAGCGGTGGCTGGCGAATGCCTGCTTCTCCTAAGAGGGTGAGTGTGGAAGGGGGCGGGCGGGTGGCTTCATTCTTTCCTTGCAAGTAGACATTCTTCCTGCAGCGCCCAATGAGGTCTGCAGGAGTTTTCCTTCGGACATGCTTACTATCATAAAGCCAAATCTTGGCCAAAGCATTTTCACATATGCCTCGCCAGGAATCTGCTCATTACAGAAGGCTGGCTGGCGAAATTTCAAGACTCGGTTCCTTGCGTTTATGACTTGGCCCGTGGGAGGCCCTTTTACACTCAACCTCTTAGCTTGGCTCACGGTTGTGTGGAAAAGCTCTCACAGGCTGCAGAACGGGCACTCAGTCAAGTAGGGGAACAGTCTTAGTTTCAGCGCATGGACTCGCTTAAGTAGCATCAGACAATTGTACAGGGGCTATACAATTGGAAGACTCTACTCCGCACTGCAGGTTAGGTGCATGCTTATTTCAAAAAAAACCTTTCCGTGCGTCTGTGAATTTGGTTTGGGAGGCACTTTTTCATACAACTTGTTCTCTTGTCTCCGAAATGCGAGGGGGTGGGAGGGGAAAAGAACCATTCTGGGGAAAGCTCCGCAGATCGCCAGGTTACAAGCTTCCTGGGGACATTCTTACTTTTAGAAAACCGACACACGGGGCAATAAACCGAAAAAATCCATTTTTTCAGAGGCGCGATTCCTTTCGTCGACTACGTGTACTCTAGAGAGTTTGTCTGCTAGCTCACCAACGTATTTAGAGGGATCTACTATTCGATTTTCAGCCTCTGCCAGGTGATCCTGACTGGTTAGTGTGAGAAGCTACCAACACGTGGCACTGATGTTTCCCCGCCATCACAAGAATACTGCCAATCGTCGCTGACATAGAGCTTCCCCTTGGAATCCTTCCTGGGAGAAGCGGGAGCTCTTGATGACAGTCTGTTCCCTGCTCACCCCACTTCGGTCCTGTCTCCCGAGAGAGACAGAAGAGGGGGACGGCAGCTTCGCGTTGCAAACTTCTTTCACACTCAAACCACTGTATGTTTTGCGCTCTGCCATTCTCACAAAGACGCACTGTCGTTCCCGCTCACTACTTAACCAAACCCGTCTTTGGCTAGGTGGAAGTTTCTTCTTGTAGTGCTTTCAACGTGGGTTCTTTGCATCGTTTGCCTAGCGGTGGCTGGCGAATGCCTGCTTCTCCTAAGAGGGTGAGTGTGGAAGGGGGCGGGCGGGTGGCTTCAGTCTTTCCTTGCAAGTAGACATTCTTCCTGCAGCGCCCAATGAGGTCTGCAGGAGTTTTCCTTCGGACATGCTTACTATCATAAAGCCAAATCTTGGCCAAAGCATTTTCACAGGAGGTATGCCTCGCGAGGAATCTGCTCTTTGCAGAAGCCTGGCTCGCGAAATTTCATGACACGTTTCCTTGCGTTTATGACTTGGCCCGTGGGAGGCCCTTTTACACTCAACCTTTTAGCTTGGCTCACGGTTGTGTGGAAAACCTCTCACAGGCTGCAGAACGCGCACTCAGTCAAGAAGGGGAACAGTCTTAGTTTCAGCGCATGGACTCGCTTAATTAGCATTAGACAATTGTACAGGTGCTATACAATTGGAAGACTCTACTCCGCACTGCAGGTTAGGTGCATGCTTATTTCAAAAAAAACCTTTCCGTGCGTCTGTGAATTTGGTTTGGGAGGCACTTTTTCATACAACTTGTTCTCTTGTCTCCGAAATGCGAGGGGGTGGGAGGGGAAAAGAACCATTCTGGGGAAAGCTCCGCAGATCGCCAGGTTACAAGCTTCCTGGGGACATTCTTACTTTTAGAAAACCGACACACGGGGCAATAAACCGAAACAATCCGTTTTTTCAGAGGCGCGATTCCTTTCGTCGACTACGTGTACTCTGGAGAGTTTGTCTGCTAGCTCACCAACGTATTTAGAGGGATCTACTATTCGATTTTCAGCCTCTGCCAGGTGATCCTGACTGGTTGGTTAGTGTGAGAAGCTACCAACTCTTGGCACTGCTGTTTCCCCGCCATCACAAGAATACTGCCAATGGTCGCTGACATAGAGCTTCCCCTTGGAATCCTTCCTGGGAGAAGCGGGAGCTCTTGATGACAGTCTGTTCCCTGCTCACCCCACTTCGGTCCTGTCTCCCGAGAGAGACAGAAGAGGGGGACGGCAGCTTCGCGTTGCAAACTTCTTTCACACTCAAACCACTGTATGTTTTGCGCTCTGCCATTCTCACAAAGACGCACTGTCGTTCCCGCTCACTACTTAACCAAACCCGTCTTTGGCTAGGTGGAAGTTTCTACTTGTAGTGCTTTCAACGTGGGTTCTTTGCAGCGTTTGCCTAGCGGTGGCTGGCGAATGCCTGCTTCTCCTAAGAGGGTGAGTGTGGAAGGGGGCGGGCGGGTGGCTTCATTCTTTCCTTGCAAGTAGACATTCTTCCTGCAGCGCCCAATGAGGTCTGCAGGAGTTTTCCTTCGGACATGCTTACTATCATAAAGCCAAATCTTGGCCAAAGCATTTTCACATATGCCTCGCCAGGAATCTGCTCATTACAGAAGGCTGGCTGGCGAAATTTCAAGACTCGGTTCCTTGCGTTTATGACTTGGCCCGTGGGAGGCCCTTTTCCACTCAACCTCTTAGCTTGGCTCACGGTTGTGTGGAAAAGCTCTCACAGGCTGCAGAACGGGCACTCAGTCAAGTAGGGGAACAGTCTTAGTTTCAGCGCATGGACTCGCTTAAGTAGCATCAGACAATTGTACAGGGGCTATACAATTGGAAGACTCTACTCCGCACTGAAGGTTAGGTGCATGCTTATTTCAAAAAAAACCTTTCCGTGCGTCTGTGAATTTGGTTTGGGAGGCACTTTTTCATACAACTTGTTCTCTTGTCTCCGAAATGCGAGGGGGTGGGAGGGGAAAAGAACCATTCTGGGGAAAGCTCCGCAGATCGCCAGGTTACAAGCTTCCTGGGGACATTCTTACTTTTAGAAAACCGACACACGGGGCAATAAACCGAAACAATCCGTTTTTTCAGAGGCGCGATTCCTTTCGTCGACTACGTGTACTCTGGAGAGTTTGTCTGCTAGCTCACCAACGTATTTAGAGGGATCTACTATTCGATTTTCAGCCTCTGCCAGGTGATCCTGACTGGTTGGTTAGTGTGAGAAGCTACCAACTCTTGGCACTGCTGTTTCCCCGCCATCACAAGAATACTGCCAATGGTCGCTGACATAGAGCTTCCCCTTGGAATCCTTCCTGGGAGAAGCGGGAGCTCTTGATGACAGTCTGTTCCCTGCTCACCCCACTTCGGTTCTGTCTCCCGAGAGAGACAGAAGAGGGGGACGGCAGCTTCGCGTTGCAAACTTCTTTCACACTCAAACCACTGTATGTTTTGCGCTCTGCCATTCTCACAAAGACGCACTGTCGTTCCCGCTCACTACTTAACCAAACCCGTCTTTGGCTAGGTGGAAGTTTCTACTTGTAGTGCTTTCAACGTGGGTTCTTTGCAGTGTTTGCCTAGCGGTGGCTGGCGAATGCCTGCTTCTCCTAAGAGGGTGAGTGTGGAAGGGGGCGGGCGGGTGGCTTCAGTCTTTCCTTGCAAGTAGACATTCTTCCTGCAGCGCCCAATGAGGTCTGCAGGAGTTTTCCTTCGGACATGCTTACTATCATAAAGCCAAATCTTGGCCAAAGCATTTTCACAGGAGGTATGCCTCGCGAGGAATCTGCTCATTGCAGAAGCCTGGCTGGCGAAATTTCAAGACACGTTTCCTTGCGTTTATGACTTGGCCCGTAGGAGGCCCTTTTACACTCAACCTTTTAGCTTGGCTCACGGTTGTGTGGAAAAGCTCTCACAGGCTGCAGAACGCGCACTCAGTCAAGAAGGGGAACAGTCTTAGTTTCAGCGCATGGACTCGCTTAATTAGCATTAGACAATTGTACAGGTGCTATACAATTGGAAGACTCTTCTCCGCACTGCAGGTTAGTTGCAGGCTTATTTCAAAAAAAAAACCCTTACCGTGCGTCTGTGAATTTGGTTTGGGAGGCACTTTTTCATGCAACTTGTTCTCTTGTCTCCGAAATGCGTGGGGGAGAGGGAGGGGAAAAGAACCATTCTGGGGAAAGCTCCGCAGATCGCCAGCTAAGAGGCTTCTTGGGGACATTCTTACTTTTAGAACACCGACACACGGGGCAATAAACCAAACCAACCCGTTTTTTCAGAGAAGCGATACCTTTCGTCGACTACGTGTGCTCTAGAAAGTGTGTCTGATAGCTCACCAATGTATGGAGAGGGATCTACTATTCGATTTTCAGCCTCTGCCAGGTGATCCCGAATGGTTAGTGTGAGAAGCTACCAACTCTTGGCACTGCTGTTTCCCCGCCATCACAAGAAAACTGCCAATGGTCGCTGACATGGAGCTTCCCCTTGGAATCCTTCCTGGGAGAAGCGGGAGCTCTTGATGACAGTCTGTTCCCTGCTCACCCCACTTCGGTCCTGTCTCCCGAGAGAGACAGAAGAGGGGGACGGCAGCTTCGCGTTGCAAACTTCTTTCACACTCAAACCACTGTATGTTTTGCGCTCTGCCATTCTCACAAAGACGCACTGTCGTTCCCGCTCACTACTTAACCAAACCCGTCTTTGGCTAGGTGGAAGTTTCTACTTGTAGTGCTTTTAACGTGGGTTCTTTGCAGCGTTTGCCTAGCGGTGGCTGGCGAATGCCTGCTTCTCCTAGAGGGTGAGTGTGGAAGGGGGCGGGCGGGTGGCTTCATTCTTTCCTTGCAAGTAGACATTCTTCCTGCAGCGCCCAATGAGGTCTGCAGGAGTTTTCCTTCGGACATGCTTACTATCATAAAGCCAAATCTTGGCCAAAGCATTTTCACAGGAGGTATGCCTCGCGAGGAATCTGCTCATTGCAGAAGCCTGGCTCGCGAAATTTCAAGACACGTTTCCTTGCGTTTATGACTAGGCCCGTGGGAGGCCTTTTTACACTCAACCTTTTAGCTTGGCTCACGGTTGTGTGGAAAAGCTCTCACAGACTGCAGAACGCGCACTCAGTCAAGTAGGGGAACAGTCTTAGTTTCAGCGCATGGACTCGCTTAAGTAGCATCAGACAATTGTACAGGGGCTATACAATTGGAAGACTCTACTCCGCACTGCAGGTTAGGTGCATGCTTATTTCAAAAAAAACCTTTCCGTGCGTCTGTGAATTTGGTTTGGGAGGCACTTTTTCATACAACTTGTTCTCTTGTCTCCGAAAGGCGAGGGGGTGGGAGGGGAAAAGAACCATTCTGGGGAAAGCTCCGCAGATCGCCAGGTTACAAGCTTCCTGGGGACATTCTTACTTTTAGAAAACCGACACATGGGGCAATAAACCGAAACAATCCGTTTTTTCAGAGGAGCGATTCCTATCGTCGACTACGTGTACGCTAGAGAGTTTGTCTGCTAGCTCACCAACGTATTTAGAGGGATCTACTATTCGATTTTCAGCCTCTGCCAGGTGATCCTGACTGGTTAGTGTGAGAAGCTACCAACTCTTGGCACTGCTGTTTCCCCGCCATCACAAGAAAACTGCCAGTGCTCGCTGACATGGAGCTTCCCCTTGGAATCCTTCCTGGGAGAAGCGGGAGCTCTTGATGACAGTCTGTTCCCTGCTCACCCCACTTCGGTCCTGTCTCCCGAGAGAGACAGAAGAGGGGGACGGCAGCTTCGCGTTGCAAACTTCTTTCACACTCAAACCACTGTATGTTTTGCGCTCTGCCATTCTCAAAAAGACGCACTGTCGTTCCCGCTCACTACTTAACCAAACCCGTCTTTGGCTAGGTGGAAGTTTCTACTTGTAGTGCTTTCAACGTGGGTTCTTTGCAGCGTTTGCCTAGCGGTGGCTGGCGAATGCCTGCTTCTCCTAAGAGGGTGAGTGTGGAAGGGGGCGGGCGGGTGGCTTCATTCTTTCCTTGCAAGTAGACATTCTTCCTGCAGCGCCCAATGAGGTCTGCAGGAGTTTTCCTTCGGACATGCTTACTATCATAAAGCCAAATCTTGGCCAAAGCATTTTCACAGGAGGTATGCCTCGCGAGGAATCTGCTCTTTGCAGAAGCCTGGCTCGCGAAATTTCATGACACGTTTCCTTGCGTTTATGACTTGGCCTGTGGGAGGCCCTTTTACACTCAACCTTTTAGCTTGGCTCACGGTTGTGTGGAAAAGCTCTCACAGGCTGCAGAACGCGCACTCAGTCAAGAAGGGGAACAGTCTTAGTTTCAGCGCATGGACTCGCTTAATTAGCATTAGACAATTGTACAGGTGCTATACAATTGGAAGACTCTTCTCCGCGCTGCAGGTTAGTTGCAGGCTTATTTAAAACAAAAAACCCTTACCGTGCGTCTGTGAATTTGGTTTGGGAGGCACTTTTTCATGCAACTTGTTCTCTTGTCTCCGAAATGCGTGGGGGAGAGGGAGGGGAAAAGAACCAGTCTGGGGAAAGCTCCGCAGATCGCCAGCTAAGAGGCTTCCTGGGGACATTCTTACTTTTAGAACACCGACACAGGGGGCAATAAACCAAACCAACCCGTTTTTTCAGAGGAGCGATACCATTCGTCCACTACGTGTACTCTAGAAAGTGTGTCTCATAGCTCACCAATGTATGGAGAGGGATCTACTATTCGATTTTCAGCCTCTGCCAGGTGATCCCGAATGGTTAGTGTGAGAAGCTACCAACTCTTGGCACTGCTGTTTCCCCGCCATCACAAGAATACTGCCAATGGTCGCTGACATAGAGCTTCCCCTTGGAATCCTTCCTGGGAGAAGCGGGAGCTCTTGATGACAGTCTGTTCCCTGCTCACCCCACTTCGGTTCTGTCTCCCGAGAGAGACAGAAGAGGGGGACGGCAGCTTCGCGTTGCAAACTTCTTTCACACTCAAACCACTGTATGTTTTGCGCTCTGCCATTCTCACAAAGACGCACTGTCGTTCCCGCTCACTACTTAACCAAACCCGTCTTTGGCTAGGTGGAAGTTTCTACTTGTAGTGCTTTCAACGTGGGTTCTTTGCAGCGTTTGCCTAGCGGTGGCTGGCGAATGCCTGCTTCTCCTAAGAGGGTGAGTGTGGAAGGGGGCGGGCGGGTGGCTTCAGTCTTTCCTTGCAAGTAGACATTCTTCCTGCAGCGCCCAATGAGGTCTGCAGGAGTTTTCCTTCGGACATGCTTACTATCATAAAGCCAAATCTTGGCCAAAGCATTTTCACAGGAGGTATGCCTCGCGAGGAATCTGCTCATTGCAGAAGCCTGGCTGGCGAAATTTCAAGACACGTTTCCTTGCGTTTATGACTTGGCCCGTAGGAGGCCCTTTTACACTCAACCTTTTAGCTTGGCTCACGGTTGTGTGGAAAAGCTCTCACAGGCTGCAGAACGCGCACTCAGTCAAGAAGGGGAACAGTCTTAGTTTCAGCGCATGGACTCGCTTAATTAGCATTAGACAATTGTACAGGTGCTATACAATTGGAAGACTCTTCTCCGCACTGCAGGTTAGTTGCAGGCTTATTTCAAAAAAAAAACCCTTACCGTGCGTCTGTGAATTTGGTTTGGGAGGCACTTTTTCATGCAACTTGTTCTCTTGTCTCCGAAATGCGTGGGGGAGAGGGAGGGGAAAAGAACCATTCTGGGGAAAGCTCCGCAGATCGCCAGCTAAGAGGCTTCTTGGGGACATTCTTACTTTTAGAACACCGACACACGGGGCAATAAACCAAACCAACCCGTTTTTTCAGAGAAGCGATACCTTTCGTCGACTACGTGTGCTCTAGAAAGTGTGTCTGATAGCTCACCAATGTATGGAGAGGGATCTACTATTCGATTTTCAGCCTCTGCCAGGTGATCCCGAATGGTTAGTGTGAGAAGCTACCAACTCTTGGCACTGCTGTTTCCCCGCCATCACAAGAAAACTGCCAATGGTCGCTGACATGGAGCTTCCCCTTGGAATCCTTCCTGGGAGAAGCGGGAGCTCTTGATGACAGTCTGTTCCCTGCTCACCCCACTTCGGTCCTGTCTCCCGAGAGAGACAGAAGAGGGGGACGGCAGCTTCGCGTTGCAAACTTCTTTCACACTCAAACCACTGTATGTTTTGCGCTCTGCCATTCTCACAAAGACGCACTGTCGTTCCCGCTCACTACTTAACCAAACCCGTCTTTGGCTAGGTGGAAGTTTCTACTTGTAGTGCTTTTAACGTGGGTTCTTTGCAGCGTTTGCCTAGCGGTGGCTGGCGAATGCCTGCTTCTCCTAGAGGGTGAGTGTGGAAGGGGGCGGGCGGGTGGCTTCATTCTTTCCTTGCAAGTAGACATTCTTCCTGCAGCGCCCAATGAGGTCTGCAGGAGTTTTCCTTCGGACATGCTTACTATCATAAAGCCAAATCTTGGCCAAAGCATTTTCACAGGAGGTATGCCTCGCGAGGAATCTGCTCATTGCAGAAGCCTGGCTCGCGAAATTTCAAGACACGTTTCCTTGCGTTTATGACTAGGCCCGTGGGAGGCCTTTTTACACTCAACCTTTTAGCTTGGCTCACGGTTGTGTGGAAAAGCTCTCACAGACTGCAGAACGCGCACTCAGTCAAGTAGGGGAACAGTCTTAGTTTCAGCGCATGGACTCGCTTAAGTAGCATCAGACAATTGTACAGGGGCTATACAATTGGAAGACTCTACTCCGCACTGCAGGTTAGGTGCATGCTTATTTCAAAAAAAACCTTTCCGTGCGTCTGTGAATTTGGTTTGGGAGGCACTTTTTCATACAACTTGTTCTCTTGTCTCCGAAAGGCGAGGGGGTGGGAGGGGAAAAGAACCATTCTGGGGAAAGCTCCGCAGATCGCCAGGTTACAAGCTTCCTGGGGACATTCTTACTTTTAGAAAACCGACACATGGGGCAATAAACCGAAACAATCCGTTTTTTCAGAGGAGCGATTCCTATCGTCGACTACGTGTACGCTAGAGAGTTTGTCTGCTAGCTCACCAACGTATTTAGAGGGATCTACTATTCGATTTTCAGCCTCTGCCAGGTGATCCTGACTGGTTAGTGTGAGAAGCTACCAACTCTTGGCACTGCTGTTTCCCCGCCATCACAAGAAAACTGCCAGTGCTCGCTGACATGGAGCTTCCCCTTGGAATCCTTCCTGGGAGAAGCGGGAGCTCTTGATGACAGTCTGTTCCCTGCTCACCCCACTTCGGTCCTGTCTCCCGAGAGAGACAGAAGAGGGGGACGGCAGCTTCGCGTTGCAAACTTCTTTCACACTCAAACCACTGTATGTTTTGCGCTCTGCCATTCTCAAAAAGACGCACTGTCGTTCCCGCTCACTACTTAACCAAACCCGTCTTTGGCTAGGTGGAAGTTTCTACTTGTAGTGCTTTCAACGTGGGTTCTTTGCAGCGTTTGCCTAGCGGTGGCTGGCGAATGCCTGCTTCTCCTAAGAGGGTGAGTGTGGAAGGGGGCGGGCGGGTGGCTTCATTCTTTCCTTGCAAGTAGACATTCTTCCTGCAGCGCCCAATGAGGTCTGCAGGAGTTTTCCTTCGGACATGCTTACTATCATAAAGCCAAATCTTGGCCAAAGCATTTTCACAGGAGGTATGCCTCGCGAGGAATCTGCTCTTTGCAGAAGCCTGGCTCGCGAAATTTCATGACACGTTTCCTTGCGTTTATGACTTGGCCCGTAGGAGGCCCTTTTACACTCAACCTTTTAGCTTGGCTCACGGTTGTGTGGAAAAGCTCTCACAGGCTGCAGAACGCGCACTCAGTCAAGAAGGGGAACAGTCTTAGTTTCAGCGCATGGACTCGCTTAATTAGCATTAGACAATTGTACAGGTGCTATACAATTGGAAGACTCTTCTCCGCGCTGCAGGTTAGTTGCAGGCTTATTTAAAACAAAAAACCCTTACCGTGCGTCTGTGAATTTGGTTTGGGAGGCACTTTTTCATGCAACTTGTTCTCTTGTCTCCGAAATGCGTGGGGGAGAGGGAGGGGAAAAGAACCAGTCTGGGGAAAGCTCCGCAGATCGCCAGCTAAGAGGCTTCCTGGGGACATTCTTACTTTTAGAACACCGACACAGGGGGCAATAAACCAAACCAACCCGTTTTTTCAGAGGAGCGATACCATTCGTCCACTACGTGTACTCTAGAAAGTGTGTCTCATAGCTCACCAATGTATGGAGAGGGATCTACTATTCGATTTTCAGCCTCTGCCAGGTGATCCCGAATGGTTAGTGTGAGAAGCTACCAACTCTTGGCACTGCTGTTTCCCCGCCATCACAAGAATACTGCCAATGGTCGCTGACATGGAGCTTCCCCTTGGAATCCTTCCTGGGAGAAGCGGGAGCTCTTGATGACAGTCCGTTCTCTGCTCACCCCACTTCGGTCCTGTCTCCCGAAAGAGACAGAAGAGGGGGACGGCAGCTTCGCGTTGCAAACTTCTTTCACACTCAAACCACTGTATGTTTTGCGCTCTGCCATTCTCACAAAGACGCACTGTCGTTCCCGCTCACTACTTAACCAAACCAGTCTTTGGCTAGGTGGAAGATTCTACTTGTAGTGCTTTCAACGTGGGTTCTTTGCAGCGTTTGCCTAGCGGTGGCTGGCGAATGCCTGCTTCTCCTAAGAGGGTGAGTGTGGAAGGGGGCGGGCGGGTGGCTTCATTCTTTCCTTGCAAGTAGACAGTCTTCCTGCAGCGCCCAATGAGGTCTGCAGGAGTTTTCCTTCGGACATGCTTACTATCATAAAGCCAAATCTTGGCCAAAGCATTTTCACAGGAGGTATGCCTCGCGAGGAATCTGCTCATTGCAGAAGCCTGGCTCGCGAAATTTCATGACACGTTTCCTTGCGTTTATGACTTGGCCTGTGGGAGGCCCTTTTACACTCAACCTTTTAGCTTGGCTCACGGTTGTGTGGAAAAGCTCTCACAGGCTGCAGAACGCGCACTCAGTCAAGAAGGGGAACAGTCTTAGTTTCAGCGCATGGACTCGCTTAATTAGCATTAGACAATTGTACAGGTGCTATACAATTGGAAGACTCTTCTCCGCACTGCAGGTTAGTTGCAGGCTTATTTCAAAAAAAAAACCCTTACCGTGCGTCTGTGAATTTGGTTTGGGAGGCACTTTTTCATGCAACTTGTTCTCTTGTCTCCGAAATGCGTGGGGGAGAGGGAGGGGAAAAGAACCATTCTGGGGAAAGCTCCGCAGATCGCCAGCTAAGAGGCTTCTTGGGGACATTCTTACTTTTAGAACACCGACACACGGGGCAATAAACCAAACCAACCCGTTTTTTCAGAGAAGCGATACCTTTCGTCGACTACGTGTGCTCTAGAAAGTGTGTCTCATAGCTCACCAATGTATGGAGAGCGATCTACTATTCGATTTTCAACCTCTGCCAGGTGATCCTGACTGGTTGGTTAGTGTGAGAAGCTACCAACTCTTGGCACTGCTGTTTCCCCGCCATCACAAGAAAACTGCCAATGGTCGCTGACATGGAGCTTCCCCTTGGAATCCTTCCTGGGAGAAGCGGGAGCTCTTGATGACAGTCTGTTCCCTGCTCACCCCACTTCGGTCCTGTCTCCCGAGAGAGACAGAAGAGGGGGACGGCAGCTTCGCGTTGCAAACTTCTTTCACACTCAAACCACTGTATGTTTTGCGCTCTGCCATTCTCACAAAGACGCACTGTCGTTCCCGCTCACTACTTAACCAAACCCGTCTTTGGCTAGGTGGAAGTTTCTACTTGTAGTGCTTTTAACGTGGGTTCTTTGCAGCGTTTGCCTAGCGGTGGCTGGCGAATGCCTGCTTCTCCTAGAGGGTGAGTGTGGAAGGGGGCGGGCGGGTGGCTTCATTCTTTCCTTGCAAGTAGACATTCTTCCTGCAGCGCCCAATGAGGTCTGCAGGAGTTTTCCTTCGGACATGCTTACTATCATAAAGCCAAATCTTGGCCAAAGCATTTTCACAGGAGGTATGCCTCGCGAGGAATCTGCTCATTGCAGAAGCCTGGCTCGCGAAATTTCAAGACACATTTCCTTGCGTTTATGACTTGGCCCGTGGGAGGCCTTTTTACACTCAACCTTTTAGCTTGGCTCACGGTTGTGTGGAAAAGCTCTCACAGACTGCAGAACGCGCACTCAGTCAAGTAGGGGAACAGTCTTAGTTTCAGCGCATGGACTCGCTTAAGTAGCATCAGACAATTGTACAGGGGCTATACAATTGGAAGACTCTACTCCGCACTGCAGGTTAGGTGCATGCTTATTTCAAAAAAAACCTTTCCGTGCGTCTGTGAATTTGGTTTGGGAGGCACTTTTTCATACAACTTGTTCTCTTGTCTCCGAAAGGCGAGGGGGTGGGAGGGGAAAAGAACCATTCTGGGGAAAGCTCCGCAGATCGCCAGGTTACAAGCTTCCTGGGGACATTCTTACTTTTAGAAAACCGACACACGGGGCAATAAACCGAAACAATCCGTTTTTTCAGAGGAGCGATTCCTTTCGTCGACTACGTGTACGCTAGAGAGTTTGTCTGCTAGCTCACCAACGTATTTAGAGGGATCTACTATTCGATTTTCAGCCTCTGCCAGGTGATCCTGACTGGTTAGTGTGAGAAGCTACCAACTCTTGGCACTGCTGTTTCCCCGCCATCACAAGAAAACTGCCAGTGCTCGCTGACATGGAGCTTCCCCTTGGAATCCTTCCTGGGAGAAGCGGGAGCTCTTGATGACAGTCTGTTCTCTGCTCACCCCACTTCGGTCCTGTCTCCCGAGAGAGACAGAAGAGGGGGACGGCAGCTTCGCGTTGCAAACTTCTTTCACACTCAAACCACTGTATGTTTTGCGCTCTGCCATTCTCACAAAGACGCACTGTCGTTCCCGCTCACTACTTAACCAAACCCGTCTTTGGCTAGGTGGAAGTTTCTACTTGTAGTGCTTTCAACGTGGGTTCTTTGCAGCGTTTGCCTAGCGGTGGCTGGCGAATGCCTGCTTCTCCTAAGAGGGTGAGTGTGGAAGGGGGCGGGCGGGTGGCTTCATTCTTTCCTTGCAAGTAGACATTCTTCCTGCAGCGCCCAATGAGGTCTGCAGGAGTTTTCCTTCGGACATGCTTACTATCATAAAGCCAAATCTTGGCCAAAGCATTTTCACATATGCCTCGCCAGGAATCTGCTCATTACAGAAGGCTGGCTGGCGAAATTTCAAGACTCGGGTCCTTGCGTTTATGACTTGGCCCGTGGGAGGCCCTTTTACACTCAACCTCTTAGCTTGGCTCACGGTTGTGTGGAAAAGCTCTCACAGGCTGCAGAACGGGCACTCAGTCAAGTAGGGGAACAGTCTTAGTTTCAGCGCATGGACTCGCTTAAGTAGCATCAGACAATTGTACAGGGGCTATACAATTGGAAGACTCTACTCCGCACTGCAGGTTAGGTGCATGCTTATTTCAAAAAAAACCTTTCCGTGCGTCTGTGAATTTGGTTTGGGAGGCACTTTTTCATACAACTTGTTCTCTTGTCTCCGAAATGCGAGGGGGTGGGAGGGGAAAAGAACCATTCTGGGGAAAGCTCCGCAGATCGCCAGGTTACAAGCTTCCTGGGGACATTCTTACTTTTAGAAAACCGACACACGGGGCAATAAACCGAAACAATCCGTTTTTTCAGAGGAGCGATTCCTATCGTCGACTACGTGTACGCTAGAGAGTTTGTCTGCTAGCTCACCAACGTATTTAGAGGGATCTACTATTCGATTTTCAGCCTCTGCCAGGTGATCCTGACTGGTTAGTGTGAGAAGCTACCAACTCTTGGCACTGCTGTTTCCCCGCCATCACAAGAAAACTGCCAGTGCTCGCTGACATGGAGCTTCCCCTTGGAATCCTTCCTGGGAGAAGCGGGAGCTCTTGATGACAGTCTGTTCCCTGCTCACCCCACTTCGGTCCTGTCTCCCGAGAGAGACAGAAGAGGGGGACGGCAGCTTCGCGTTGCAAACTTCTTTCACACTCAAACCACTGTATGTTTTGCGCTCTGCCATTCTCACAAAGACGCACTGTCGTTCCCGCTCACTACTTAACCAAACCCGTCTTTGGCTAGGTGGAAGTTTCTACTTGTAGTGCTTTCAACGTGGGTTCTTTGCAGCGTTTGCCTAGCGGTGGCTGGCGAATGCCTGCTTCTCCTAAGAGGGTGAGTGTGGAAGGGGGCGGGCGGGTGGCTTCATTCTTTCCTTGCAAGTAGACATTCTTCCTGCAGCGCCCAATGAGGTCTGCAGGAGTTTTCCTTCGGACATGCTTACTATCATAAAGCCAAATCTTGGCCAAAGCATTTTCACAGGAGGTATGCCTCGCGAGGAATCTGCTCTTTGCAGAAGCCTGGCTCGCGAAATTTCATGACACGTTTCCTTGCGTTTATGACTTGGCCTGTGGGAGGCCCTTTTACACTCAACCTTTTAGCTTGGCTCACGGTTGTGTGGAAAAGCTCTCACAGGCTGAAGAACGCGCACTCAGTCAAGAAGGGGAACAGTCTTAGTTTCAGCGCATGGACTCGCTTAATTAGCATTAGACAATTGTACAGGTGCTATACAATTGGAAGACTCTTCTCCGCGCTGCAGGTTAGTTGCAGGCTTATTTAAAACAAAAAACCCTTACCGTGCGTCTGTGAATTTGGTTTGGGAGGCACTTTTTCATGCAACTTGTTCTCTTGTCTCCGAAATGCGTGGGGGAGAGGGAGGGGAAAAGAACCATTCTGGGGAAAGCTCCGCAGATCGCCAGCTAAGAGGCTTCCTGGGGACATTCTTACTTTTAGAACACCGACACAGGGGGCAATAAACCAAACCAACCCGTTTTTTCAGAGGAGCGATACCATTCGTCCACTACGTGTACTCTAGAAAGTGTGTCTCATAGCTCACCAATGTATGGAGAGGGATCTACTATTCGATTTTCAGCCTCTGCCAGGTGATCCCGAATGGTTAGTGTGAGAAGCTACCAACTCTTGGCACTGCTGTTTCCCCGCCATCACAAGAATACTGCCAATGGTCGCTGACATGGAGCTTCCCCTTGGAATCCTTCCTGGGAGAAGCGGGAGCTCTTGATGACAGTCTGTTCTCTGCTCACCCCACTTCGGTCCTGTCTCCCGAAAGAGACAGAAGAGGGGGACGGCAGCTTCGTGTTGCAAACTTCTTTCACACTCAAACCACTGTATGTTTTGCGCTCTGCCATTCTCACAAAGACGCACTGTCGTTCCCGCTCACTACTTAACCAAACCCGTCTTTGGCTAGGTGGAAGATTCTACTTGTAGTGCTTTCAACGTGGGTTCTTTGCAGCGTTTGCCTAGCGGTGGCTGGCGAATGCCTGCTTCTCCTAAGAGGGTGAGTGTGGAAGGGGGCGGGCGGGTGGCTTCATTCTTTCCTTGCAAGTAGACAGTCTTCCTGCAGCGCCCAATGAGGTCTGCAGGAGTTTTCCTTCGGACATGCTTACTATCATAAAGCCAAATCTTGGCCAAAGCATTTTCACAGGAGGTATGCCTCGCGAGGAATCTGCTCATTGCAGAAGCCTGGCTGGCGAAATTTCAAGACACGTTTCCTTGCGTTTATGACTTGGCCCGTAGGAGGCCCTTTTACACTCAACCTTTTAGCTTTGCTCACGGTTGTGTGGAAAAGCTCTCACAGGCTGCAGAACGCGAACTCAGTCAAGTAGGGGAACAGTCTTAGTTTCAGCTCATGGACTCGCTTAATTCTCATTAGACAATTGTACAGGGGCTATACAATTGGAAGACTCTACTCCGCACTGCAGGTTAGGTGCATGCTTATTTCAAAAAAAACCTTTCCGTGCGTCTGTGAATTTGGTTTGGGAGGCACTTTTTCATACAACTTGTTCTCTTGTCTCCGAAATGCGAGGGGGTGGGAGGGGAAAAGAACCATTCTGGGGAAAGCTCCGCAGATCGCCAGGTTACAAGCTTCCTGGGGACATTCTTACTTTTAGAAAACCGACACACGGGGCAATAAACCGAAACAATCCGTTTTTTCAGAGGCGCGATTCCTTTCGTCGACTACGTGTACTCTGGAGAGTTTGTCTGCTAGCTCACCAACGTATTTAGAGGGATCTACTATTCGATTTTCAGCCTCTGCCAGGTGATCCCGAATGGTTAGTGTGAGTAGCTACCAACTCTTGGCACTGCTGTTTCCCCGCCATCACAAGAATACTGCCAATGCTCGCTGACATGGAGCTTCCCCTTGGAATCCTTCCTGGGAGAAGCGGGAGCTCTTGATGACAGTCTGTTCTCTGCTCACCCCACTTCGGTCCTGTCTCCCGAGAGAGACAGAAGAGGGGGACGGCAGCTTCGCGTTGCAAACTTCTTTCACACTCAAACCACTGTATGTTTTGCGCTCTGCCATTCTCACAAAGACGCACTGTCGTTCCCGCTCACTACTTAACCAAACCCGTCTTTGGCTAGGTGGAAGTTTCTACTTGTAGTGCTTTCAACGTGGGTTCTTTGCAGCGTTTGCCTAGCGGTGGCTGGCGAATGCCTGCTTCTCCTAAGAGGGTGAGTGTGGAAGGGGGCGGGCGGGTGGCTTCATTCTTTCCTTGCAAGTAGACATTCTTCCTGCAGCGCCCAATGAGGTCTGCAGGAGTTTTCCTTCGGACATGCTTACTATCATAAAGCCAAATCTTGGCCAAAGTATTTTCACATATGCCTCGCCAGGAATCTGCTCATTGCAGAAGCCTGCCTCGCGAAATTTCAAGACACGTTTCCTTGCGTTTATGACTTGGCCCGTGGGAGGCCCTTTTACACTCAACCTTTTAGCTTGGCTCACGGTTGTGTGGAAAAGCTCTCACAGGCTGCAGAACGCGCACTCAGTCAAGAAGGGGAACAGTCTTAGTTTCAGCTCATGGACTCGCTTAATTAGCATTAGACAATTGTACAGGTGCTATACAATTGGAAGACTCTACTCCGCACTGCAGGTTAGGTGCATGCTTATTTCAAAAAAAACCTTTCCGTGCGTCTGTGAATTTGGTTTGGGAGGCACTTTTTCATACAACTTGTTCTCTTGTCTCCGAAAGGCGAGGGGGTGGGAGGGGAAAAGAACCATTCTGGGGAAAGCTCCGCAGATCGCCAGGTTACAAGCTTCCTGGGGACATTCTTACTTTTAGAAAACCGACACACGGGGCAATAAACCGAAACAATCCGTTTTTTCAGAGGCGCGATTCCTTTCGTCGGCTACGTGTACTCTGGAGAGTTTGTCTGCTAGCTCACCAACGTATTTAGAGGGATCTACTATTCGATTTTCAGCCTCTGCCAGGTGATCCTGACTGGTTGGTTAGTGTGAGAAGCTACCAACTCTTGGCACTGCTGTTTCCCCGCCATCACAAGAATACTGCCAATGGTCGCTGACATAGAGCTTCCCCTTGGAATCCTTCCTGGGAGAAGCGGGAGCTCTTGATGACAGTCTGTTCCCTGCTCACCCCACTTCGGTCCTGTCTCCCGAGAGAGACAGAAGAGGGGGACGGCAGCTTCGCGTTGCAAACTTCTTTCACACTCAAACCACTGTATGTTTTGCGCTCTGCCATTCTCACAAAGACGCACTGTCGTTCCCGCTCACTACTTAACCAAACCCGTCTTTGGCTAGGTGGAAGTTTCTACTTGTAGTGCTTTCAACGTGGGTTCTTTGCAGCGTTTGCCTAGCGGTGGCTGGCGAATGCCTGCTTCTCCTAAGAGGGTGAGTGTGGAAGGGGGCGGGCGGGTGGCTTCATTCTTTCCTTGCAAGTAGACATTCTTCCTGCAGCGCCCAATGAGGTCTGCAGGAGTTTTCCTTCGGACATGCTTACTATCATAAAGCCAAATCTTGGCCAAAGCATTTTCACAGGAGGTATGCCTCGCGAGGAATCTGCTCTTTGCAGAAGCCTGGCTCGCGAAATTTCATGACACGTTTCCTTGCGTTTATGACTTGGCCTGTGGGAGGCCCTTTTACACTCAACCTTTTAGCTTGGCTCACGGTTGTGTGGAAAAGCTCTCACAGGCTGCAGAACGCGCACTCAGTCAAGAAGGGGAACAGTCTTAGTTTCAGCGCATGGACTCGCTTAATTAGCATTAGACAATTGTACAGGTGCTATACAATTGGAAGACTCTTCTCCGCGCTGCGGGTTAGTTGCAGGCTTATTTAAAACAAAAAACCCTTACCGTGCGTCTGTGAATTTGGTTTGGGAGGCACTTTTTCATGCAACTTGTTCTCTTGTCTCCGAAATGCGTGGGGGAGAGGGAGGGGAAAAGAACCATTCTGGGGAAAGCTCCGCAGATCGCCAGCTAAGAGGCTTCCTGGGGACATTCTTACTTTTAGAACACCGACACAGGGGGCAATAAACCAAACCAACCCGTTTTTTCAGAGGAGCGATACCATTCGTCCACTACGTGTACTCTAGAAAGTGTGTCTCATAGCTCACCAATGTATGGAGAGGGATCTACTATTCGATTTTCAGCCTCTGCCAGGTGATCCCGAATGGTTAGTGTGAGAAGCTACCAACTCTTGGCACTGCTGTTTCCCCGCCATCACAAGAATACTGCCAATGGTCGCTGACATGGAGCTTCCCCTTGGAATCCTTCCTGGGAGAAGCGGGAGCTCTTGATGACAGTCTGTTCTCTGCTCACCCCACTTCGGTCCTGTCTCCCGAAAGAGACAGAAGAGGGGGACGGCAGCTTCGTGTTGCAAACTTCTTTCACACTCAAACCACTGTATGTTTTGCGCTCTGCCATTCTCACAAAGACGCACTGTCGTTCCCGCTCACTACTTAACCAAACCCGTCTTTGGCTAGGTGGAAGATTCTACTTGTAGTGCTTTCAACGTGGGTTCTTTGCAGCGTTTGCCTAGCGGTGGCTGGCGAATGCCTGCTTCTCCTAAGAGGGTGAGTGTGGAAGGGGGCGGGCGGGTGGCTTCATTCTTTCCTTGCAAGTAGACAGTCTTCCTGCAGCGCCCAATGAGGTCTGCAGGAGTTTTCCTTCGGACATGCTTACTATCATAAAGCCAAATCTTGGCCAAAGCATTTTCACAGGAGGTATGCCTCGCGAGGAATCTGCTCATTGCAGAAGCCTGGCTGGCGAAATTTCAAGACACGTTTCCTTGCGTTTATGACTTGGCCCGTAGGAGGCCCTTTTACACTCAACCTTTTAGCTTGGCTCACGGTTGTGTGGAAAAGCTCTCACAGGCTGCAGAACGCGAACTCAGTCAAGTAGGGGAACAGTCTTAGTTTCAGCTCATGGACTCGCATAATTCTCATTAGACAATTGTACAGGGGCTATACAATTGGAAGACTCTACTCCGCACTGCAGGTTAGGTGCATGCTTATTTCAAAAAAAACCTTTCCGTGCGTCTGTGAATTTGGTTTGGGAGGCACTTTTTCATACAACTTGTTCTCTTGTCTCCGAAATGCGAGGGGGTGGGAGGGGAAAAGAACCATTCTGGGGAAAGCTCCGCAGATCGCCAGGTTACAAGCTTCCTGGGGACATTCTTACTTTTAGAAAACCGACACACGGGGCAATAAACCGAAACAATCCGTTTTTTCAGAGGCGCGATTCCTTTCGTCGACTACGTGTACTCTGGAGAGTTTGTCTGCTAGCTCACCAACGTATTTAGAGGGATCTACTATTCGATTTTCAGCCTCTGCCAGGTGATCCCGAATGGTTAGTGTGAGTAGCTACCAACTCTTGGCACTGCTGTTTCCCCGCCATCACAAGAATACTGCCAATGCTCGCTGACATGGAGCTTCCCCTTGGAATCCTTCCTGGGAGAAGCGGGAGCTCTTGATGACAGTCTGTTCTCTGCTCACCCCACTTCGGTCCTGTCTCCCGAGAGAGACAGAAGAGGGGGACGGCAGCTTCGCGTTGCAAACTTCTTTCACACTCAAACCACTGTATGTTTTGCGCTCTGCCATTCTCACAAAGACGCACTGTCGTTCCCGCTCACTACTTAACCAAACCCGTCTTTGGCTAGGTGGAAGTTTCTACTTGTAGTGCTTTCAACGTGGGTTCTTTGCAGCGTTTGCCTAGCGGTGGCTGGCGAATGCCTGCTTCTCCTAAGAGGGTGAGTGTGGAAGGGGGCGGGCGGGTGGCTTCATTCTTTCCTTGCAAGTAGACATTCTTCCTGCAGCGCCCAATGAGGTCTGCAGGAGTTTTCCTTCGGACATGCTTACTATCATAAAGCCAAATCTTGGCCAAAGCATTTTCACAGGAGGTATGCCTCGCGAGGAATCTGCTCTTTGCAGAAGCCTGGCTCGCGAAATTTCATGACACGTTTCCTTGCGTTTATGACTTGGCCCGTGGGAGGCCCTTTTACACTCAACCTTTTAGCTTGGCTCACGGTTGTGTGGAAAAGCTCTCACAGGCTGCAGAACGCGCACTCAGTCAAGAAGGGGAACAGTCTTAGTTTCAGCTCATGGACTCGCTTAATTAGCATTAGACAATTGTACAGGTGCTATACAATTGGAAGACTCTACTCCGCACTGCAGGTTAGGTGCATGCTTATTTAAAAAAAAACCTTTCCGTGCGTCTGTGAATTTGGTTTGGGAGGCACTTTTTCATACAACTTGTTCTCTTGTCTCCGAAAGGCGAGGGGGTGGGAGGGGAAAAGAACCATTCTGGGGAAAGCTCCGCAGATCGCCAGGTTACAAGCTTCCTGGGGACATTCTTACTTTTAGAAAACCGACACACGGGGCAATAAACCGAAACAATCCGTTTTTTCAGAGGCGCGATTCATTTCGTCGGCTACGTGTACTCTGGAGAGTTTGTCTGCTAGCTCACCAACGTATTTAGAGGGATCTACTATTCGATTTTCAGCCTCTGCCAGGTGATCCTGACTGGTTGGTTAGTGTGAGAAGCTACCAACTCTTGGCACTGCTGTTTCCCCGCCATCACAAGAATACTGCCAATGGTCGCTGACATAGAGCTTCCCCTTGGAATCCTTCCTGGGAGAAGCGGGAGCTCTTGATGACAGTCTGTTCCCTGCTCACCCCACTTCGGTCCTGTCTCCCGAGAGAGACAGAAGAGGGGGACGGCAGCTTCGCGTTGCAAACTTCTTTCACACTCAAACCACTGTATGTTTTGCGCTCTGCCATTCTCACAAAGACGCACTGTCGTTCCCGCTCACTACTTAACCAAACCCGTCTTTGGCTAGGTGGAAGTTTCTACTTGTAGTGCTTTCAACGTGGGTTCTTTGCAGCGTTTGCCTAGCGGTGGCTGGCGAATGCCTGCTTCTCCTAAGAGGGTGAGTGTGGAAGGGGGCGGGCGGGTGGCTTCATTCTTTCCTTGCAAGTAGACATTCTTCCTGCAGCGCCCAATGAGGTCTGCAGGAGTTTTCCTTCGGACATGCTTACTATCATAAAGCCAAATCTTGGCCAAAGCATTTTCACAGGAGGTATGCCTCGCGAGGAATCTGCTCTTTGCAGAAGCCTGGCTCGCGAAATTTCATGACACGTTTCCTTGCATTTATGACTTGGCCTGTGGGAGGCCCTTTTACACTCAACCTTTTAGCTTGGCTCACGGTTGTGTGGAAAAGCTCTCACAGGCTGCAGAACGCGCACTCAGTCAAGAAGGGGAACAGTCTTAGTTTCAGCGCATGGACTCGCTTAATTAGCATTAGACAATTGTACAGGTGCTATACAATTGGAAGACTCTTCTCCGCGCTGCGGGTTAGTTGCAGGCTTATTTAAAACAAAAAACCCTTACCGTGCGTCTGTGAATTTGGTTTGGGAGGCACTTTTTCATGCAACTTGTTCTCTTGTCTCCGAAATGCGTGGGGGAGAGGGAGGGGAAAAGAACCAGTCTGGGGAAAGCTCCGCAGATCGCCAGCTAAGAGGCTTCCTGGGGACATTCTTACTTTTAGAACACCGACACAGGGGGCAATAAACCAAACCAACCCGTTTTTTCAGAGGAGCGATACCATTCGTCCACTACGTGTACTCTAGAAAGTGTGTCTCATAGCTCACCAATGTATGGAGAGGGATCTACTATTCGATTTTCAGCCTCTGCCAGGTGATCCCGAATGGTTAGTGTGAGAAGCTACCAACTCTTGGCACTGCTGTTTCCCCGCCATCACAAGAATACTGCCAATGCTCGCTGACATGGAGCTTCCCCTTGGAATCCTTCCTGGGAGAAGCGGGAGCTCTTGATGACAGTCTGTTCCCTGCTCACCCCACTTCGGTCCTGTCTCCTGAGAGAGACAGAAGAGGGGGACGGCAGCTTCGCGTTGCAAACTTCTTTCACACTCAAACCACTGTATGTTTTGCGCTCTGCCATTCTCACAAAGACGCACTGTCGTTCCCGCTCACTACTTAACCAAACCCGTCTTTGGCTAGGTGGAAGTTTCTACTTGTAGTGCTTTCAACGTGGGTTCTTTGCAGCGTTTGCCTAGCGGTGGCTGGCGAATGCCTGCTTCTCCTAAGAGGGTGAGTGTGGAAGGGGGCGGGCGGGTGGCTTCATTCTTTCCTTGCAAGTAGACATTCTTCCTGCAGCGCCCAATGAGGTCTGCAGGAGTTTTCCTTCGGACATGCTTACTATCATAAAGCCAAATCTTGGCCAAAGCATTTTCACAGGAGGTATGCCTCGCGAGGAATCTGCTCTTTGCAGAAGCCTGGCTCGCGAAATTTCATGACACGTTTCCTTGCGTTTATGACTTGGCCCGTGGGAGGCCCTTTTACACTCAACCTTTTAGCTTGGCTCACGGTTGTGTGGAAAAACTCTCACAGGCTGCAGAACGCGCACTCAGTCAAGAAGGGGAACAGTCTTAGTTTCAGCGCATGGACTCGCTTAATTAGCATTAGACAATTGTACAGGTGCTATACAATTGGAAGACTCTTCTCCGCGCTGCGGGTTAGTTGCAGGCTTATTTAAAACAAAAAACCCTTACCGTGCGTCTGTGAATTTGGTTTGGGAGGCACTTTTTCATGCAACTTGTTCTCTTGTCTCCGAAATGCGTGGGGGAGAGGGAGGGGAAAAGAACCAGTCTGGGGAAAGCTCCGCAGATCGCCAGCTAAGAGGCTTCCTGGGGACATTCTTACTTTTAGAACACCGACACAGGGGGCAATAAACCAAACCAACCCGTTTTTTCAGAGGAGCGATACCATTCGTCCACTACGTGTACTCTAGAAAGTGTGTCTCATAGCTCACCAATGTATGGAGAGGGATCTACTATTCGATTTTCAGCCTCTGCCAGGTGATCCCGAATGGTTAGTGTGAGAAGCTACCAACTCTTGGCACTGCTGTTTCCCCGCCATCACAAGAATACTGCCAATGGTCGCTGACATGGAGCTTCCCCTTGGAATCCTTCCTGGGAGAAGCGGGAGCTCTTGATGACAGTCTGTTCTCTGCTCACCCCACTTCGGTCCTGTCTCCCGAAAGAGACAGAAGAGGGGGACGGCAGCTTCGCGTTGCAAACTTCTTTCACACTCAAACCACTGTATGTTTTGCGCTCTGCCATTCTCACAAAGACGCACTGTCGTTCCCGCTCACTACTTAACCAAACCCGTCTTTGGCTAGGTGGAAGATTCTACTTGTAGTGCTGTCAACGTGGGTTCTTTGCAGCGTTTGCCTAGCGGTGGCTGGCGAATGCGTGCTTCTCCTAAGAGGGTGAGTGTGGAAGGGGGCGGGCGGGTGGCTTCATTCTTTCCTTGCAAGTAGACATTCTTCCTGCAGCGCCCAATGAGGTCTGCAGGAGTTTTCCTTCGGACATGCTTACTATCATAAAGCCAAATCTTGGCCAAAGCATTTTCACAGGAGGTATGCCTCGCGAGGAATCTGCTCATTGCAGAAGCCTGGCTGGCGAAATTTCAAGACACGTTTCCTTGCGTTTATGACTTGGCCCGTAGGAGGCCCTTTTACACTCAACCTTTTAGCTTGGCTCACGGTTGTGTGGAAAAGCTCTCACAGGCTGCAGAACGCGCACTCAGTCAAGAAGGGGAACAGTCTTAGTTTCAGCGCATGGACTCGCTTAATTAGCATTAGACAATTGTACAGGTGCTATACAATTGGAAGACTCTTCTCCGCACTGCAGGTTAGTTGCAGGCTTATTTCAAAAAAAAAAACCTTACCGTGCGTCTGTGAATTTCGTTTGGGAGGCACTTTTTCATGCAACTTGTTCTCTTGTCTCCGAAATGCGTGGGGGAGAGGGAGGGGAAAAGAACCATTCTGGGGAAAGCTCCGCAGATCGCCAGCTAAGAGGCTTCTTGGTGACATTCTTACTTTTAGAACACCGACACACGGGGCAATAAACCAAACCAACCCGTTTTTTCAGAGGAGCGATACCTTTCGTCGACTACGTGTGCTCTAGAAAGTGTGTCTGATAGCTCACCAATGTATGGAGAGGGATCTACTATTCGATTTTCAGCCTCTGCCAGGTGATCCCGAATGGTTAGTGTGAGAAGCTACCAACTCTTGGCACTGCTGTTTCCCCGCCATCACAAGAATACTGCCAATGCTCGCTGACATGGAGCTTCCCCTTGGAATCCTTCCTGGGAGAAGCGGGAGCTCTTGATGACAGTCTGTTCTCTGCTCACCCCACTTCGGTCCTGTCTCCCGAGAGAGACAGAAGAGGGGGACGGCAGCTTCGCGTTGCAAACTTCTTTCACACTCAAACCACTGTATGTTTTGCGCTCTGCCATTCTCACAAAGACGCACTGTCGTTCCCGCTCACTACTTAACCAAACCCGTCTTTGGCTAGGTGGAAGATTCTACTTGTAGTGCTTTCAACGTGGGTTCTTTGCAGCGTTTGCCTAGCGGTGGCTGGCGAATGCCTGCTTCTCCTAAGAGGGTGAGTGTGGAAGGGGGCGGGCGGGTGGCTTCATTCTTTCCTTGCAAGTAGACATTCTTCCTGCAGCGCCCAATGAGGTCTGCAGGAGTTTTCCTTCGGACATGCTTACTATCATAAAGCCAAATCTTGGCCAAAGCATTTTCACAGGAGGTATGCCTCGCGAGGAATCTGCTCTTTGCAGAAGCCTGGCTCGCGAAATTTCATGACACGTTTCCTTGCGTTTATGACTTGGCCCGTGGGAGGCCCTTTTACACTCAACCTTTTAGCTTGGCTCACGGTTGTGTGGAAAAGCTCTCACAGGCTGCAGAACGCGCACTCAGTCAAGAAGGGGAACAGTGTTAGTTTCAGCGCATGGACTCGCTTAATTAGCATTAGACAATTGTACAGGTGCTATACAATTGGAAGACTCTTCTCCGCACTGCAGGTTAGTTGCAGGCTTATTTCAAAAAAAAAACCTTACCGTGTGTCTGTGAATTTCGTTTGGGAGGCACTTTTTCATACAACTTGTTCTCTTGTCTCCGAAATGCGAGGGGGTGGGAGGGGAAAAGAACCATTCTGGGGAAAGCTCCGCAGATCGCCAGGTTACAAGCTTCCTGGGGACATTCTTACTTTTAGAAAACCGACACACGGGGCAATAAACCGAAACAATCCGTTTTTTCAGAGGCGCGATTCCTTTCGTCGACTACGTGTACTCTGGAGAGTTTGTCTGCTAGCTCACCAACGTATTTAGAGGGATCTACTATTCGATTTTCAGCCTCTGCCAGGTGATCCTGACTGGTTGGTTAGTGTGAGAAGCTACCAACTCTTGGCACTGCTGTTTCCCCGCCATCACAAGAATACTGCCAATGGTCGCTGACATAGAGCTTCCCCTTGGAATCCTTCCTGGGAGAAGCGGGAGCTCTTGATGACAGTCTGTTCCCTGCTCACCCCACTTCGGTCCTGTCTCCCGAGAGAGACAGAAGAGGGGGACGGCAGCTTCGCGTTGCAAACTTCTTTCACACTCAAACCACTGTATGTTTTGCGCTCTGCCATTCTCACAAAGACGCACTGTCGTTCCCGCTCACTACTTAACCAAACCCGTCTTTGGCTAGGTGGAAGTTTCTACTTGTAGTGCTTTCAACGTGGGTTCTTTGCAGCGTTTGCCTAGCGGTGGCTGGCGAATGCCTGCTTCTCCTAAGAGGGTGAGTGTGGAAGGGGGCGGGCGGGTGGCTTCATTCTTTCCTTGCAAGTAGACATTCTTCCTGCAGCGCCCAATGAGGTCTGCAGGAGTTTTCCTTCGGACATGCTTACTATCATAAAGCCAAATCTTGGCCAAAGCATTTTCACAGGAGGTATGCCTCGCGAGGAATCTGCTCTTTGCAGAAGCCTGGCTCGCGAAATTTCATGACACGTTTCCTTGCGTTTATGACTTGGCCCGTGGGAGGCCCTTTTACACTCAACCTTTTAGCTTGGCTCACGGTTGTGTGGAAAAGCTCTCACAGGCTGCAGAACGCGCACTCAGTCAAGAAGGGGAACAGTGTTAGTTTCAGCGCATGGACTCGCTTAATTAGCATTAGACAATTGTACAGGTGCTATACAATTGGAAGACTCTTCTCCGCACTGCAGGTTAGTTGCAGGCTTATTTCAAAAAAAAAAACCTTACCGAGCGTCTGTGAATTTCGTTTGGGAGGCACTTTTTCATGCAACTTGTTCTCTTGTCTCCGAAATGCGTGGGGGAGAGGGAGGGGAAAAGAACCATTCTGGGGAAAGCTCCGCAGATCGCCAGCTAAGAGGCTTCTTGGGGACATTCTTACTTTTAGAACACCGACACACGGGGCAATAAACCAAACCAACCCGTTTTTTCAGAGGAGCGATACCTTTCGTCGACCACGTGTGCTCTAGAAAGTGTGTCTGATAGCTCACCAATGTATGGAGAGGGATCTACTATTCGATTTTCAGCCTCTGCCAGGTGATCCCGAATGGTTAGTGTGAGAAGCTACCAACTCTTGGCACTGCTGTTTCCCCGCCATCACAAGAATACTGCCAATGCTCGCTGACATGGAGCTTCCCCTTGGAATCCTTCCTGGGAGAAGCGGGAGCTCTTGATGACAGTCTGGTCCCTGCTCACCCCACTTCGGTCCTGTCTCCCGAAAGAGACAGAAGAGGGGGACGGCAGCTTCGCGTTGCAAACTTCTTTCACACTCAAACCACTGTATGTTTTGCGCTCTGCCATTCTCACAAAGACGCACTGTCGTTCCCGCTCACTACTTAACCAAACCCGTCTTTGGCTAGGTGGAAGTTTCTACTTGTAGTGCTTTCAACGTGGGTTCTTTGCAGCGTTTGCCTAGCGGTGGCTGGCGAATGCCTGCTTCTCCTAAGAGGGGGAGTGTGGAAGGGGGCGGGCGGGTGGCTTCATTCTTTCCTTGCAAGTAGACATTCTTCCTGCAGCGCCCAATGAGGTCTGCAGGAGTTTTCCTTCGGACATGCTTACTATCATAAAGCCAAATCTTGGCCAAAGCATTTTCACAGGAGGTATGCCTCGCGAGGAATCTGCTCTTTGCAGAAGCCTGGCTCGCGAAATTTCATGACACGTTTCCTTGCGTTTATGACTTGGCCTGTGGGAGGCCCTTTTACACTCAACCTTTTAGCTTGGCTCACGGTTGTGTGGAAAAGCTCTCACAGGCTGCAGAACGCGCACTCAGTCAAGAAGGGGAACAGTCTTAGTTTCAGCGCATGGACTCGCTTAATTAGCATTAGACAATTGTACAGGTGCTATACAATTGGAAGACTCTTCTCCGCGCTGCGGGTTAGTTGCAGGCTTATTTAAAACAAAAAACCCTTACCGTGCGTCTGTGAATTTGGTTTGGGAGGCACTTTTTCATGCAACTTGTTCTCTTGTCTCCGAAATGCGTGGGGGAGAGGGAGGGGAAAAGAACCAGTCTGGGGAAAGCTCCGCAGATCGCCAGCTAAGAGGCTTCCTGGGGACATTCTTACTTTTAGAACACCGACACACGGGGCAATAAACCAAACCAACCCGTTTTTTCAGAGGAGCGATACCATTCGTCCACTACGTGTACTCTAGAAAGTGTGTCTCATAGCTCACCAATGTATGGAGAGGGATCTACTATTCGATTTTCAGCCTCTGCCAGGTGATCCCGAATGGTTAGTGTGAGAAGCTACCAACTCTTGGCACTGCTGTTTCCCCGCCATCACAAAAATACTGCCAATGGTCGCTGACATGGAGCTTCCCCTTGGAATCCTTCCTGGGAGAAGCGGGAGCTCTTGATGACAGTCTGTTCTCTGCTCACCCCACTTCGGTCCTGTCTCCCGAAAGAGACAGAAGAGGGGGACGGCAGCTTCGCGTTGCAAACTTCTTTCACACTCAAACCACTGTATGTTTTGCGCTCTGCCATTCTCACAAAGACGCACTGTCGTTCCCGCTCACTACTTAACCAAACCCGTCTTTGGCTAGGTGGAAGTTTCTACTTGTAGTGCTTTCAACGTGGGTTCTTTGCAGCGTTTGCCTAGCGGTGGCTGGCGAATGCCTGCTTCTCCTAAGAGGGTGAGAGTGGAAGGGGGCGGGCGGGTGGCTTCAGTCTTTCCTTGCAAGTAGACATTCTTCCTGCAGCGCCCAATGAGGTCTGCAGGAGTTTTCCTTCGGACATGCTTACTATCATAAAGCCAAATCTTGGCCAAAGCATTTTCACAGGAGGTATGCCTCGCGAGGAATCTGCTCTTTGGAGAAGCCTGGCTCGCGAAATTTCATGACACGTTTCCTTGCGTTTATGACTTGGCCCGTGGGAGGCCCTTTTACACTCAACCTTTTAGCTTGGCTCACGGTTGTGTGGAAAAGCTCTCACAGGCTGCAGAACGCGCACTCAGTCAAGAAGGGGAACAGTGTTAGTTTCAGCGCATGGACTCGCTTAATTAGCATTAGACAATTGTACAGGTGCTATACAATTGGAAGACTCTTCTCCGCACTGCAGGTTAGTTGCAGGCTTATTTAAAAAAAAAAACCTTACCGTGTGTCTGTGAATTTCGTTTGGGAGGCACTTTTTCATGCAACTTGTTCTCTTGTCTCCGAAATGCGTGGGGGAAAGGGAGGGGAAAAGAACCATTCTGGGGAAAGCTCCGCAGATCGCCAGCTAAGAGGCTTCTTGGGGACATTCTTACTTTTAGAACACCGACACACGGGGCAATAAACCAAACCAACCCGTTTTTTCAGAGGAGCGATACCTTTCGTCGACTACGTGTGTTCTAGAAAGTGTGTCTGATAGCTCACCAATGTATGGAGAGGGATCTACTATTCGATTATCAGCCTCTGCCAGGTGATCCCGAATGGTTAGTGTGAGAAGCTACCAATTCTTGGCACTGCTGTTTCCCCGCCATCACAAGAATACTGCCAATGCTCGCTGACATGGAGCTTCCCCTTGGAATCCTTCCTGGGAGAAGCGGGAGCTCTTGATGACAGTCTGGTCCCTGCTCACCCCACTTCGGTCCTGTCTCCCGAAAGAGACAGAAGAGGGGGACGGCAGCTTCGCGTTGCAAACTTCTTTCACACTCAAACCACTGTATGTTTTGCGCTCTGCCATTCTCACAAAGACGCACTGTCGTTCCCGCTCACTACTTAACCAAACCCGTCTTTGGCTAGGTGGAAGTTTCTACTTGTAGTGCTTTCAACGTGGGTTCTTTGCAGCGTTTGCCTAGCGGTGGCTGGCGAATGCCTGCTTCTCCTAAGAGGGTGAGTGTGGAAGGGGGCGGGCGGGTGGCTTCATTCTTTCCTTGCAAGTAGACATTCTTCCTGCAGCGCCCAATGAGGTCTGCAGGAGTTTTCCTTCGGACATGCTTACTATCATAAAGCCAAATCTTGGCCAAAGCATTTTCACATATGCCTCGCCAGGAATCTGCTCTTTGCAGAAGCCTGCCTCGCGAAATTTCAAGACACGTTTCCTTGCGTTTATGACTTGGCCCGTGGGAGGCCCTTTTACACTCAACCTTTTAGCTTGGCTCACGGTTGTGTGGAAAAGCTCTCACAGGCTGCAGAACGCGCACTCAGTCAAGAAGGGGAACAGTCTTAGTTTCAGCGCATGGACTCGCTTAATTAGCATTAGACAATTGTACAGGTGCTATACAATTGGAAGACTCTACTCCGCACTGCAGGTTAGGTGCATGCTTATTTCAAAAAAAACCTTTCCGTGCGTCTGTGAATTTGGTTTGGGAGGCACTTTTTCATACAACTTGTTCTCTTGTCTCCGAAATGCGAGGGGGTGGGAGGGGAAAAGAACCATTCTGGGGAAAGTTCCGCAGATCGCCAGGTTACAAGCTTCCTGGGGACATTCTTACTTTTAGAAAACCGACACACGGGGCAATAAACCGAAACAATCCGTTTTTTCAGAGGCGCGATTCCTTTCGTCGACTACGTGTACTCTGGAGAGTTTGTCTGCTAGCTCACCAACGTATTTAGAGGGATCTACTATTCGATTTTCAGCCTCTGCCAGGTGATCCTGACTGGTTGGTTAGTGTGAGAAGCTACCAACTCTTGGCACTGCTGTTTCCCCGCCATCACAAGAATACTGCCAATGGTCGCTGACATAGAGCTTCCCCTTGGAATCCTTCCTGGGAGAAGCGGGAGCTCTTGATGACAGTCTGTTCCCTGCTCACCCCACTTCGGTCCTGTCTCCCGAGAGAGACAGAAGAGGGGGACGGCAGCTTCGCGTTGCAAACTTCTTTCACACTCAAACCACTGTATGTTTTGCGCTCTGCCATTCTCACAAAGACGCACTGTCGTTCCCGCTCACTACTTAACCAAACCCGTCTTTGGCTAGGTGGAAGTTTCTACTTGTAGTGCTTTCAATGTGGGTTCTTTGCAGCGTTTGCCTAGCGGTGGCTGGCGAATGCCTGCTTCTCCAAAGAGGGTGAGTGTGGAAGGGGGCGGGCGGGTGGCTTCATTCTTTCCTTGCAAGTAGACATTCTTCCTGCAGCGCCCAATGAGGTCTGCAGGAGTTTTCCTTCGGACATGCTTACTATCATAAAGCCAAATCTTGGCCAAAGCATTTTCACAGGAGGTATGCCTCGCCAGGAATCTGCTCTTTGCAGAAGCCTGGCTCGCGAAATTTCAAGACACGTTTCCTTGCGTTTATGACTTGGCCCGTGGGAGGCCCTTTTACACTCAACCTTTTAGCTTGGCTCACGGTTGTGTGGAAAAGCTCTCACAGGCTGCAGAACGCGCACTCAGTCAAGAAGGGGAACAGTCTTAGTTTCAGCTCATGGACTCGCTTAATTAGCATTAGACAATTGTACAGGTGCTATACAATTGGAAGACTCTACTCCGCACTGCAGGTTAGGTGCATGCTTATTTCAAAAAAAACCTTTCCGTGCGTCTGTGAATTTGGTTTGGGAGGCACTTTTTCATACAACTTGTTCTCTTGTCTCCGAAATGCGAGGGGGTGGGAGGGGAAAAGAACCATTCTGGGGAAAGCTCCGCAGATCGCCAGGTTACAAGCTTCCTGGGGACATTCTTACTTTTAGAAAACCGACACACGGGGCAATAAACCGAAACAATCCGTTTTTTCAGAGGCGCGATTCCTTTCGTCGACTACGTGTACTCTGGAGAGTTTGTCTGCTAGCTCACCAACGTATTTAGAGGGATCTACTATTCGATTTTCAGCCTCTGCCAGGTGATCCTGACTGGTTGGTTAGTGTGAGAAGCTACCAACTCTTGGCACTGCTGTTTCCCCGCCATCACAAGAATACTGCCAATGGTCGCTGACATAGAGCTTCCCCTTGGAATCCTTCCTGGGAGAAGCGGGAGCTCTTGATGACAGTCTGTTCCCTGCTCACCCCACTTCGGTCCTGTCTCCCGAGAGAGACAGAAGAGGGGGACGGCAGCTTCGCGTTGCAAACTTCTTTCACACTCAAACCACTGTATATTTTGCGCTCTGCCATTCTCACAAAGACGCACTGTCGTTCCCGCTCACTACTTAACCAAACCCGTCTTTGGCTAGGTGGAAGTTTCTACTTGTAGTGCTTTCAACGTGGGTTCTTTGCAGCGTTTGCCTAGCGGTGGCTGGCGAATGCCTGCTTCTCCTAAGAGGGTGAGTGTGGAAGGGGGCGGGCGGGTGGCTTCATTCTTTCCTTGCAAGTAGACATTCTTCCTGCAGCGCCCAATGAGGTCTGCAGGAGTTTTCCTTCGGACATGCTTACTATCATAAAGCCAAATCTTGGCCAAAGCATTTTCACAGGAGGTATGCCTCGCGAGGAATCTGCTCTTTGCAGAAGCCTGGCTCGCGAAATTTCATGACACGTTTCCTTGCGTTTATGACTTGGCCTGTGGGAGGCCCTTTTACACTCAACCTTTTAGCTTGGCTCACGGTTGTGTGGAAAAGCTCTCACAGGCTGCAGAACGCGCACTCAGTCAAGAAGGGGAACAGTCTTAGTTTCAGGGCATGGACTCGCTTAATTAGCATTAGACAATTGTACAGGTGCTATACAATTGGAAGACTCTTCTCCGCGCTGCGGGTTAGTGGCAGGCTTATTTAAAACAAAAAACCCTTACCGTGCGTCTGTGAATTTGGTTTTGGAGGCACTTTTTCATGCAACTTGTTCTCTTGTCTCCGAAATGCGTGGGGGAGAGGGAGGGGAAAAGAACCAGTCTGGGGAAAGCTCCGCAGATCGCCAGCTAAGAGGCTTCCTGGGGACATTCTTACTTTTAGAACACCGACACAGGGGGCAATAAACCAAACCAACCCGTTTTTTCAGAGGAGCGATACCATTCGTCCACTACGTGTACTCTAGAAAGTGTGTCTCATAGCTCACCAATGTATGGAGAGGGATCTACTATTCGATTTTCAGCCTCTGCCAGGTGATCCCGAATGGTTAGTGTGAGAAGCTACCAACTCTTGGCACTGCTGTTTCCCCGCCATCACAAGAATACTGCCAATGCTCGCTGACATGGAGCTTCCCCTTGGAATCCTTCCTGGGAGAAGCGGGAGCTCTTGATGACAGTCTGTTCTCTGCTCACCCCACTTCGGTCCTGTCTCCCGAAAGAGACAGAAGAGGGGGACGGCAGCTTCGCGTTGCAAACTTCTTTCACACTCAAACCACTGTATGTTTTGCGCTCTGCCATTCTCAAAAAGACGCACTGTCGTTCCCGCTCACTACTTAACCAAACCCGTCTTTGGCTAGGTGGAAGATTCTACTTGTAGTGCTTTCAAAGTGGGTTCTTTGCAGCGTTTGCCTAGCGGTGGCTGGCGAATGCCTGCTTCTCCTAAGAGGGTGAGTGTGGAAGGGGGCGGGCGGGTGGCTTCATACTTTCCTTGCAAGTAGACATTCTTCCTGCAGCGCCCAATGAGGTCTGCAGGAGTTTTCCTTCGGACATGCTTACTATCATAAAGCCAAATCTTGGCCAAAGCATTTTCACAGGAGGTATGCCTCGCGAGGAATCTGCTCATTGCAGAAGCCTGGCTGGCGAAATTTCAAGACACGTTTCCTTGCGTTTATGACTTGGCCCGTAGGAGGCCCTTTTACACTCAACCTCTTAGCTTGGCTCACGGTTGTGTGGAAAAGCTCTCACAGGCTGCAGAACGCGCACTCAGTCAAGAAGGGGAACAGTCTTAGTTTCAGCGCATGGACTCGCTTAATTAGCATTAGACAATTGTACAGGTGCTATACAATTGGAAGACTCTTCTCCGCACTGCAGGTTAGTTGCAGGCTTATTTCAAAAAAAAAAACCTTACCGTGCGTCTGTGAATTTCGTTTGGGAGGCACTTTTTCATGCAACTTGTTCTCTTGTCTCCGAAATGCGTGGGGGAGAGGGAGGGGAAAAGAACCATTCTGGGGAAAGCTCCGCAGATCGCCAGCTAAGAGGCTTCTTGGGGACATTCTTACTTTTAGAACACCGACACACGGGGCAATAAACCAAACCAACCCGTTTTTTCAGAGGAGCGATACCTTTCGTCGACTACGTTTGCTCTAGAAAGTGTGTCTGATAGCTCACCAATGTATGGAGAGGGATCTACTATTCGATTTTCAGCCTCTGCCAGGTGATCCCGAATGGTTAGTGTGAGAAGCTACCAACTCTTGGCACTGCTGTTTCCCCGCCATCACAAGAATACTGCCAATGCTCGCTGACATGGTGCTTCCCCTTGGAATCCTTCCTGGGAGAAGCGGGAGCTCTTGATGACAGTCTGTTCTCTGCTCACCCCACTTCGGTCCTGTCTCCCGAGAGAGACAGAAGAGGGGGACGGCAGCTTCGCGTTGCAAACTTCTTTCACACTCAAACCACTGTATGTTTTGCGCTCTGCCATTCTCACAAAGACGCACTGTCGTTCCCGCTCACTACTTAACCAAACCCGTCTTTGGCTAGGTGGAAGTTTCTACTTGTAGTGCTTTCAACGTGGGTTCTTTGCAGCGTTTGCCTAGCGGTGGCTGGCGAATGCCTGCTTCTCCTAAGAGGGTGAGTGTGGAAGGGGGCGGGCGGGTGGCTTCATTCTTTCCTTGCAAGTAGACATTCTTCCTGCAGCGCCCAATGAGGTCTGCAGGAGTTTTCCTTCGGACATGCTTACTATCATAAAGCCAAATCTTGGCCAAAGCATTTTCACATATGCCTCGCCAGGAATCTGCTCATTACAGAAGGCTGGCTGGCGAAATTTCAAGACTCGGTTCCTTGCGTTTATGACTTGGCCCGTGGGAGGCCCTTTTACACTCAACCTCTTAGCTTGGCTCACGGTTGTGTGGAAAAGCTCTCACAGGCTGCAGAACGGGCACTCAGTCAAGTAGGGGAACAGTCTTAGTTTCAGCGCATGGACTCGCTTAAGTAGCATCAGACAATTGTACAGGGGCTATACAATTGGAAGACTCTACTCCGCACTGCAGGTTAGGTGCATGCTTATTTCAAAAAAAAACCTTTCCGTGCGTCTGTGAATTTGGTTTGGGAGGCACTTTTTCATACAACTTGTTCTCTTGTCTCCGAAAGGCGAGGGGGTGGGAGGGGAAAAGAACCATTCTGGGGAAAGCTCCGCAGATCGCCAGGTTACAAGCTTCCTGGGGACATTCTTACTTTTAGAAAACCGACACACGGGGCAATAAACCGAAACAATCCGTTTTTTCAGAGGAGCGAGTCCTTTCGTCGACTACGTGTACTCTAGAGAGTTTGTCTGCTAGCTCACCAACGTATTTAGAGGGATCTACTATTCGATTTTCAGCCTCTGCCAGGTGATCCTGACTGGTTAGTGTGAGAAGCTACCAACTCTTGGCACTGCTGTTTCCCCGCCATCACAAGAAAACTGCCAATGGTCGCTGACATGGAGCTTCCCCTTGGAATCCTTCCTGGGAGAAGCGGGAGCTCTTGATGACAGTCTGTTCTCTGCTCACCCCACTTCGGTCCTGTTTCCCGAAAGAGACAGAAGAGGGGGACGGCAGCTTCGCGTTGCAAACTTCTTTCACACTCAAACCACTGTATGTTTTGCGCTCTGCCATTCTCACAAAGACGCACTGTCGTTCCCGCTCACTACTTAACCAAACCCGTCTTTGGCTAGGTGGAAGTTTCTACTTGTAGTGCTTTCAACGTGGGTTCTTTGCAGCGTTTGCCTAGCGGTGGCTGGCGAATGCCTGCTTCTCCTAAGAGGGTGAGTGTGGAAGGGGGCGGGCGGATGGCTTCATTCTTTCCTTGCAAGTAGACATTCTTCCTGCAGCGCCCAATGAGGTCTGCAGGAGTTTTCCTTCGGACATGCTTACTATCATAAAGCCAAATCTTGGCCAAAGCATTTTCACAGGAGGTATGCCTCGCGAGGAATCTGCTCTTTGCAGAAGCCTGGCTCGCGAAATTTCATGACACGTTTCCTTGCGTTTATGACTTGGCCTGTGGGAGGCCCTTTTACACTCAACCTTTTAGCTTGGCTCACGGTTGTGTGGAAAAGCTCTCACAGGCTGCAGAACGCGCACTCAGTCAAGAAGGGGAACAGTCTTAGTTTCAGCGCATGGACTCGCTTAATTAGCATTAGACAATTGTACAGGTGCTATACAATTGGAAGACTCTTCTCCGCGCTGCGGGTTAGTTGCAGGCTTATTTAAAACAAAAAACCCTTACCGTGCGTCTGTGAATTTGGTTTGGGAGGCACTTTTTCATGCAACTTGTTCTCTTGTCTCCGAAATGCGTGGGGGAGAGGGAGGGGAAAAGAACCAGTCTGGGGAAAGCTCCGCAGATCGCCAGGTTACAGGCTTCTTGGGGACATTCTTACTTTTAGAACACCGACACACGGGGCAATAAACCAAACCAACCCGTTTTTTCAGAGGAGCGATACCTTTCGTCGACTACGTGTGCTCTAGAAAGTGTGTCTGATAGCTCACCAATGTATGGAGAGGGATCTACTATTCGATTTTCAGCCTCTGCCAGGTGATCCCGAATGGTTAGTGTGAGAAGCTACCAACTCTTGGCACTGCTGTTTCCCCACCATCACAAGAATACTGCCAATGCTCGCTGACATGGTGCTTCCCCTTGGAATCCTTCCTGGGAGAAGCGGGAGCTCTTGATGACAGTCTGTTCTCTGCTCACCCCACTTCGGTCCTGTCTCCCGAGAGAGACAGAAGAGGGGGACGGCAGCTTCGCGTTGCAAACTTCTTTCACACTCAAACCACTGTATGTTTTGCGCTCTGCCATTCTCACAAAGACGCACTGTCGTTCCCGCTCACTACTTAACCAAACCCGTCTTTGGCTAGGTGGAAGTTTCTACTTGTAGTGCTTTCAACGTGGGTTCTTTGCAGCGTTTGCCTAGCGGTGGCTGGCGAATGCCTGCTTCTCCTAAGAGGGTGAGTGTGGAAGGGGGCGGGCGGGTGGCTTCATTCTTTCCTTGCAAGTAGACATTCTTCCTGCAGCGCCCAATGAGGTCTGCAGGAGTTTTCCTTCGGACATGCTTACTATCATAAAGCCAAATCTTGGCCAAAGCATTTTCACATATGCCTCGCCAGGAATCTGCTCATTACAGAAGGCTGGCTGGCGAAAT
The DNA here is from genome assembly GCF_049634645.1 of Pelodiscus sinensis. Taxonomy (NCBI): domain Eukaryota; kingdom Metazoa; phylum Chordata; order Testudines; family Trionychidae; genus Pelodiscus; species Pelodiscus sinensis. Next base: position 10,430,304 of record NC_134720.1, on the reverse strand, counting down.
TTCAAGACTCGGTTCCTTGCGTTTATGACTTGGCCCGTGGGAGGCCCTTTTACACTCAACCTCTTAGCTTGGCTCACGGTTGTGTGGAAAAGCTCTCACAGGCTGCAGAACGGGCACTCAGTCAAGTAGGGGAACAGTCTTAGTTTCAGCGCATGGACTCGCTTAAGTAGCATCTGACAATTGTACAGGGGCTATACAATTGGAAGACTCTACTCCGCACTGCAGGTTAGGTGCATGCTTATTTCAAAAAAAAACCTTTCCGTGAGTCTGTGAATTTGGTTTGGGAGGCACTTTTTCATACAACTTGTTCTCTTGACTCCGAAAGGCGAGGGGGTGGGAGGGGAAAAGAACCATTCTGGGGAAAGCTCCGCAGATCGCCAGGTTACAAGCTTCCTGGGGACATTCTTACTTTTAGAAAACCGACACACGGGGCAATAAACCGAAACAATCCGTTTTTTCAGAGGAGCGAGTCCTTTCGTCGACTACGTGTACTCTAGAGAGTTTGTCTGCTAGCTCACCAACGTATTTAGAGGGATCTACTATTCGATTTTCAGCCTCTGCCAGGTGATCCTGACTGGTTAGTGTGAGAAGCTACCAACTCTTGGCACTGCTGTTTCCCCGCCATCACAAGAAAACTGCCAATGGTCGCTGACATGGAGCTTCCCCTTGGAATCCTTCCTGGGAGAAGCGGGAGCTCTTGATGACAGTCTGTTCTCTGCTCACCCCACTTCGGTCCTGTTTCCCGAAAGAGACAGAAGAGGGGGACGGCAGCTTCGCGTTGCAAACTTCTTTCACACTCAAACCACTGTATGTTTTGCGCTCTGCCATTCTCACAAAGACACACTGTCGTTCCCGCTCACTACTTAACCAAACCCGTCTTTGGCTAGGTGGAAGTTTCTACTTGTAGTGCTTTCAACGTGGGTTCTTTGCAGCGTTTGCCTAGCGGTGGCTGGCGAATGCCTGCTTCTCCTAAGAGGGTGAGTGTGGAAGGGGGCGGGCGGATGGCTTCATTCTTTCCTTGCAAGTAGACATTCTTCCTGCAGCGCCCAATGAGGTCTGCAGGAGTTTTCCTTCGGACATGCTTACTATCATAAAGCCAAATCTTGGCCAAAGCATTTTCACAGGAGGTATGCCTCGCGAGGAATCTGCTCTTTGCAGAAGCCTGGCTCGCGAAATTTCATGACACGTTTCCTTGCGTTTATGACTTGGCCTGTGGGAGGCCCTTTTACACTCAACCTTTTAGCTTGGCTCACGGTTGTGTGGAAAAGCTCTCACAGGCTGCAGAACGCGCACTCAGTCAAGAAGGGGAACAGTCTTAGTTTCAGCGCATGGACTCGCTTAATTAGCATTAGACAATTGTACAGGTGCTATACAATTGGAAGACTCTTCTCCGCACTGCAGGTTAGTTGCAGGCTTATTTCAAAAAAAAAAACCTTACCGTGCGTCTGTGAATTTCGTTTGGGAGGCACTTTTTCATGCAACTTGTTCTCTTGTCTCCGAAATGCGTGGGGGAGAGGGAGGGGAAAAGAACCATTCTGGGGAAAGCTCCGCAGATCGCCAGCTAAGAGGCTTCTTCGGGACATTCTTACTTTTAGAACACCGACACACGGGGCAATAAACCAAACCAACCCGTTTTTTCAGAGGAGCGATACCTTTCGTCGACTACGTGTGCTCTAGAAAGTGTGTCTGATAGCTCACCAATGTATGGAGAGGGATCTACTATTCGATTTTCAGCCTCTGCCAGGTGATCCCGAATGGTTAGTGTGAGAAGCTACCAACTCTTGGCACTGCTGTTTCCCCGCCATCACAAGAATACTGCCAATGCTCGCTGACATGGTGCTTCCCCTTGGAATCCTTCCTGGGAGAAGCGGGAGCTCTTGATGACAGTCTGTTCTCTGCTCACCCCACTTCGGTTCTGTCTCCCGAGAGAGACAGAAGAGGGGGACGGCAGCTTCGCGTTGCAAACTTCTTTCACACTCAAACCACTGTATGTTTTGCGCTCTGCCATTCTCACAAAGACGCACTGTCGTTCCCGCTCACTACTTAACCAAACCCGTCTTTGGCTAGGTGGAAGTTTCTACTTGTAGTGCTTTCAACGTGGGTTCTTTGCAGCGTTTGCCTAGCGGTGGCTGGCGAATGCCTGCTTCTCCTAAGAGGGTGAGTGTGGAAGGGGGCGGGCGGGTGGCTTCATTCTTTCCTTGCAAGTAGACATTCTTCCTGCAGCGCCCAATGAGGTCTGCAGGAGTTTTCCTTCGGACATGCTTACTATCATAAAGCCAAATCTTGGCCAAAGCATTTTCACATATGCCTCGCCAGGAATCTGCTCATTACAGAAGGCTGGCTGGCGAAATTTCAAGACTCGGTTCCTTGCGTTTATGACTTGGCCCGTGGGAGGCCCTTTTACACTCAACCTCTTAGCTTGGCTCACGGTTGTGTGGAAAAGCTCTCACAGGCTGCAGAACGGGCACTCAGTCAAGTAGGGGAACAGTCTTAGTTTCAGCGCATGGACTCGCTTAAGTAGCATCAGACAATTGTACAGGGGCTATACAATTGGAAGACTCTACTCCGCACTGCAGGTTAGGTGCATGCTTATTTCAAAAAAAACCTTTCCGTGCGTCTGTGAATTTGGTTTGGGAGGCACTTTTTCATACAACTTGTTCTCTTGTCTCGGAAAGGCGAGGGGGTGGGAGGGGATAAGAACCATTCTGGGGAAAGCTCCGCAGATCGCCAGGTTACAAGCTTCCTGGGGACATTCTTACTTTTAGAAAACCGACACACGGGGCAATAAACCGAAACAATCCGTTTTTTCAGAGGAGCGAGTCCTTTCGTCGACTACGTGTACTCTAGAGAGTTTGTCTGCTAGCTCACCAACGTATTTAGAGGGATCTACTATTCGATTTTCAGCCTCTGCCAGGTGATCCTGACTGGTTAGTGTGAGAAGCTACCAACTCTTGGCACTGCTGTTTCCCCGCCATCACAAGAAAACTGCCAATGGTCGCTGACATGGAGCTTCCCCTTGGAATCCTTCCTGGGAGAAGCGGGAGCTCTTGATGACAGTCTGTTCTCTGCTCACCCCACTTCGGTCCTGTTTCCCGAAAGAGACAGAAGAGGGGGACGGCAGCTTCGCGTTGCAAACTTCTTTCACACTCAAACCACTGTATGTTTTGCGCTCTGCCATTCTCACAAAGACGCACTGTCGTTCCCGCTCACTACTTAACCAAACCCGTCTTTGGCTAGGTGGAAGTTTCTACTTGTAGTGCTTTCAACGTGGGTTCTTTGCAGCGTTTGCCTAGCGGTGCCTGGCGAATGCCTGCTTCTCCTAAGAGGGTGAGTGTGGAAGGGGGCGGGCGGATGGCTTCATTCTTTCCTTGCAAGTAGACATTCTTCCTGCAGCGCCCAATGAGGTCTGCAGGAGTTTTCCTTCGGACATGCTTACTATCATAAAGCCAAATCTTGGCCAAAGCATTTTCACAGGAGGTATGCCTCGCGAGGAATCTGCTCTTTGCAGAAGCCTGGCTCGCGAAATTTCATGACACGTTTCCTTGCGTTTATGACTTGGCCTGTGGGAGGCCCTTTTACACTCAACCTTTTAGCTTGGCTCACGGTTGTGTGGAAAAGCTCTCACAGGCTGCAGAACGCGCACTCAGTCAAGAAGGGGAACAGTCTTAGTTTCAGCGCATGGACTCGCTTAATTAGCATTAGACAATTGTACAGGTGCTATACAATTGGAAGACTCTTCTCCGCGCTGCGGGTTAGTTGCAGGCTTATTTAAAACAAAAAACCCTTACCGTGCGTCTGTGAATTTGGTTTGGGAGGCACTTTTTCATGCAACTTGTTCTCTTGTCTCCGAAATGCGTGGGGGAGAGGGAGGGGAAAAGAACCAGTCTGGGGAAAGCTCCGCAGATCGCCAGCTAAGAGGCTTCCTGGGGACATTCTTACTTTTAGAACACCGACACACGGGGCAATAAACCAAACCAACCCGTTTTTTCAGAGGAGCGATACCATTCGTCCACTACGTGTACTCTAGAAAGTGTGTCTCATAGCTCACCAATGTATGGAGAGGGATCTACTATTCGATTTTCAGCCTCTGCCAGGTGATCCCGAATGGTTAGTGTGAGACGCTACCAACTCTTGGCACTGCTGTTTCCCCGCCATCACAAGAATACTGCCAATGGTCGCTGACATGGAGCTTCCCCTTGGAATCCTTCCTGGGAGAAGCGGGAGCTCTTGATGACAGTCTGTTCTCTGCTCACCCCACTTCGGTCCTGTCTCCCGAGAGAGACAGAAGAGGGGGACGGCAGCTTCGCGTTGCAAACTTCTTTCACACTCAAACCACTGTATGTTTTGCGCTCTGCCATTCTCAAAAAGACGCACTGTCGTTCCCGCTCACTACTTAACCAAACCCGTCTTTGGCTAGGTGGAAGTTTCTACTTGTAGTGCTTTCAACGTGGGTTCTTTGCAGCGTTTGCCTAGCGGTGGCTGGCGAATGCCTGCTTCTCCTAAGAGGGTGAGTGTGGAAGGGGGCGGGCGGGTGGCTTCATTCTTTC